>NC_052358.1:21338684-21581321 GCF_009727055.1 Benincasa hispida
AGCTTTACTATTCTTGGTGGGGGAGTCTTTTGACCATGGATACTCAGGATGACAACAGAGCTTTGGCGGCCAAGATTTCACAGCACTACACCAGTCGACTCACGCTCAGTCTTCAGGGTCAGGTATGTCTTTAGAGGCTTTGGGAATAGAGCTTCCTAACATATCTTTTAAGTTTGAGCAGAATAACCTTCGTAGGCAGCAAGAGTTTGAACGCATCCAACAAGAGAGTCTTTGCCCCGAGGCAAAGGCTAGGACTAATTTACAAAGTCTGAATGACCTTGTTGCTCGACTTGCAACTTTAGCTGGGAGGTCGGGCGAGTCATTGCCAGACCATTCCTTTGATTTTTCAGAGACCCAAAGGTTTGAGGTAGTCCACGTTGACACGGTAGAGAAGCAGGCACCACTTCCTTGAGATTCGTGCCCAGGTATGACTTTGGAGTTTTTAGTTTCTAAATTTGCTAATAGTACTTCTCAATTTCAGCAGGATTTTCAAGCTCGATTGCAAAGATTGATCACCCATGTTGCCCAGCTGAACAAGGTCATGCAGAAAATCGAGAGCACATCAGAGCAATCCATCGTCTATACCTCAGAGCCCGAGTTTTTTGCGAAGTACTATTACTCTAGTGATGATGAGGACGTCACTCCATGCTTGCTAGTTTGTGAGGTTAAGTATGAGTATGGGCTAATTTGGAAGAATCCCAAGTAAAAGAGTCAGAGGCTCTCAAGCCTCGTCCTATTCTTTGTACTGGTATTCCTCTCATTTTTAAAATTTTTCTCACCTTTGCCTCATGAGTCTTTATTTTCAGTTGAGTCAGAGTCTTTATTTTCAATTGAGTCAGTCCTTGAGTCTTTTGATTATTTCTTTTTACCTTTTTCGCCATATTCTAAAAATACAAAATTCGACCTCTTTGGTTCTCTTCAGAAGATGAAGAGCCTTATAGCCTTACTAGGCTATATAGACTCATCCAAGAAGGGACCAGAGAAATATGAAAATTTCATTATGCCTTGACAGGGGACAGGTCATGTCAAGCAACCTTCCTGGAGGGAGCCAGGTGATAAAATTTATTATTTTCCTTTACTACTTTCTAGTTTAACTTCTTGTTTTTTCTTTTGTAGGCTTTCCTTTCCTCTGCCCTAAAGAAGAAGAAGATTAATTTAACGCAACCCTCTTACCACTATCCCGTGTGCAAAAACATTATCAGGGGAGGTTTTCTATTTGCTTGACTATTTTATTTTTTTATTGGGCTTAGATTAGAGATACATTGGGGATAATGTATCATTTTAAGTTGGGGGTGGGGCATGTTGTAACTAATGTGGTCCTTGAGCACTATGCTCGGATGATGTTTGTGTGCTTGAATTTGCTTGCTTTCTCTCTTGCTTGGTTTGTTATGATGAGTAGTTGATGACACACCCTTTTGTGATTAGGTTTGCATGAAACTATGTTTAAAGAGCATGATCATGATTTTTAGCCCATTTTAAAAAAATTTCTTATCTCTCATGCATATTTAAGTCCCATGTCTAACGAAATTAGGACTTGCATGCTTAGAGTTGTATTATTGGGCTTATGTTTTTGTTGTCACCCCGAAAGGCCTAGGTGATACGTGGTAAGTGACTGAAAGCTCAACCTAGTAATACATACCTAAGTTTTTGCCAAACTCTTATTTTGTATTGTAAAAGCCAAGTCTAGAGTATGTAAAAAGCAGTTTTTAAAAGGCAGAGTGTGTTGTAAAGTACAAGAAAATTTGTATACCTCATAAGTCCATAGACAAATCCATGAAGAAGATCCAATCATTTGCTTACAATCCAAAAATAAAATGAAAAATCTAACCTAATTGACACAGAATTACAGAGGAGATGAAGAAATTTGGAGAGAAACACCTGACTCTATATGAAATTCTGCCTCTTTTTGCTAAAATGAAAGAAATCTTTTTATACTCGTAGGGGTGGCATTTCGACGCTGAGGATAGCATCGCGACGCTGTTACGCAAAAAAAAAAGCGTTAGGTGAACGGTGTGATGCTAGCGTGACGCTCGGTTACGCAAGGCATGTGCAAACATTTCCATCAAAGTCCATAGCATTGCGTCGCTACTCTGTTTGGTTGAATTATGCATGCTTATATCTTTCAACATTGCTCGGCGGTTTGAGGGTCGTGACACTGCTTCTTATGGTATTTTCATATTTAACTTGACTTCTTCAATTAAAATGATTTCTTGGTCCTTTTTTATCTTTTCTATTCCAAATTTCTTGCAATGACTCCAAAATGCTCCTAGGACTATTGAAGGAACTCTAAATCTAGAGAACCAATGAACGGAAGCGGATCGTTCCAAACTCCATTACGAAAGAACAAAGACATTTACAGTCATACAGAAATGATTATGCATAATAGATAAATTACAACATGCTACTTAAGAAAATACAAGGGAATCAAGTATAATGCCTTTGAAGAACTCTTTCTTCACATATTTCCCTCGATCAATCTCCAACGTGTCCAAACAGTATGAACGAAACTATCAACACAACAAACAACAAGAACTGGAAAAACTCGATCACAATCAAATGCAACTCGATCCTCGTTGAGTAAAACTTGATCCTCGATCACTAGCGAGTAAACAAGACAACCCCACAAGATTACCTTGGTATTCTCAGTGTGAGAATCCAAGAGTTGTGGGCTCTGTGTGATTTTGGATAGAGGAATGGAGGAGGTAAACGATCGAGTAGACGATCAAGTAAGAAATCAAACGATCGTGTAGAAGAAGAAGTCTATTGTATAGACTTGATACTCGATAGTGTAGCAACGAGTAACTATCGTATAGTAAACTCGATACTTGATCATTTAGTCTCTGTTAAGCTATTGTTTAGTAAAACACCTTTTACTCGATTGATGTTTTTGTGAGAATGATTGACTGAATTTGCACCAAATGATTTGAAAAAACAAAATTTTTCTTTTTATCTCACAATTACCATAGAATCGCAAATAACCTCCTACTCAAGTCGGTTATTAAGAAAAAGAATTATCAATTATCATATAATTAATAAATTATAAATAAATACAATAACTAACTTATCCTATTATATTTATAACCTATAGTTTTAATATTACATCATATGCAACATATAAACCATAGTTCTTTTTCTATTTCATGGTTTTTAATATAAATCATATTTATATTAATTCCTCCAATTAAATAATATATTAAATACACTATATCAATTATATCATATATAATTGAATTAATTTAATTATATCACATATAATCAAATTCTCTCTTGTTAATTTGAACATTTCAAACTAACCCAAAATCTTATTCTCAACTTGAACCCATTGAGCTACCAAGGGGTCCTTATGGACTTGTAGCTGGAAGCTCCAATGGTACGTGAATAACTGACTAAACTCTTTAATCACGATATCCACCATTCATTAACTATCGAGCACTCTATTAAAGACCGATAGTTGCACTCTTCGCACTACATATATATTTCTATGTCCATCGGATATAACCAATCAACAGTGTGATGACCCTTCACAAATTGCTCGTAAGTACAGCTGGGCCAATTTTCCGTTTTGCCTCTGTAGTTACATCTAACTTCTTAAGTATCATTGATTCCTCTAATGAACAATAAGTCATAGTCTTCTATACTAAGTCCTCTCTTCCCAAGAAAGGGTGTGGCCACTATGTTGAAGATCTAGAATCAACTCTTAAGGGAACAATTTATCTACTTACCCCTGCTCCAGGAATGAGTGAATTTCGTCTTGTGTTGCTGAGTTCCCAACTCCCCAATCAGACAAATTTCCAAAATGGTAGGCTTGTTGAGTTGGCAATCTGGCCACTCTCACCCATACAAATCNCTCCCCAATCAGACAAATTTCCAAAATGGTAGGCTTGTTGAGTTGGCAATCTGGCCACTCTCACCCATACAAATCAAAGGACTGCCCTTATGAGTAGGAGTTCCCAACTCACTCAGGATTAAGGTTATGTCACCTATGGTCATCCTAGTGAAATGTAAGTCTATATTATCAATGGCATTATATAAAGAGATTAATCATTTCGTGGTCTGATCTTATACAAACTCTTTGTATAGGATACCCCCGCTCGCATGTCTCCACATGAATGATCAAGATCAGACTATTTGTAGCACTTTACAACACTTGTAATATCTACAAAGTGGGTCGTATCTGTAGTGTCACAAGGATAAGGTGTCCCTTCTATATCCATATACTATAGACCATTTAGATTATCACTTAAGGCACAATTCACTTGTATGTCTCCACATACATTCTTAAGTTACATAAAATAACCTCGGATCTTAGTTTGTTGGATTGAGTAAATGCTTAAAAAATAACACTTATTTTATAATAATAATATGTTCACAGATTTTACAAACTACGAGACTACCAAGAGATTTAGGAAATCATTCCCAATAATTTCCCACTTGTCCTAAAGTCTTGGTAGATTAATGTACAATATAAAGATAGTACAAAATATAATAAACTAGGGCATACACTATAACCCAATAACATCTCCCACTTGTCCTAGACAAGGTGCTACATATCCTGTACACCCAGACTCTCTAGATGACCCTCGAACACTTTAGCTGTTACAGCCTTTGTAAGCGGATCAGCAACGCAATGTTGTGCTCCGATGCAATCTTCATGACAATCACATCACTGTGATGCACGATCTCCTAGATCAAATGATATTTCTATTCTATGTACTTTCCTCTTCGGTGACTCCAAGATTCCTTAGAATTTGCCACAGCCCCGCTGTTGTCACAATAAAGTGTGTTTGGCAAAGACATATTTGGAACAACTTCCAAATCAATAAGGAACTTCCTAAGACAAACCTCTTTAGCAGCTTCACAAACAGCTACATATTTGGCTTCCATAGTGGAGTCCAAGATGCATCCTTGCTTGATGCTTCGCCATATTATAGCCCCTCCATTCAGAGTAAACACTGACCCTGATGTTGATTTTCGAGAATCTCTATCAGTCTGAAAGTCAAAGTCTGTGTATCCTGTAAGAATCAAATCCTTATCTCCATACACGAGCATATAGTCTCTCGTTCTCCGAAGATACTTGAAGATCGTTTTGAACGCCGTCTAGTGATCTAATCCTAGATTGGACAGATATTGATTGATAATCTCTACTGCATAGCAAATGTCAAATCTAGCACATAACATTGCATACATAAAGCTACCAACAGTTGATGCATAGGGAACCTATCTCATTTCCTCAACCTCTTGAGGTTTTTTAGGACAATGTTCCTTAGACAAAACAATTCCATGCCTGAAAGGTAATAAACCCTTCCTGGAATTTTGCATCGAATATCTGACAAGTATTTTGTCAATGTACGATGCCTGAGATAAGGCCAACCTTTTATTCTTACGATCCCTTATTATCTGGATCCCTAGAACAAACTACGTCTCTCCCAAATCTTTCATTTGGAATTGGGTGGCTAGCCATTTCTTAATGTCAGTCAGAAAACCTACATTATTCCCAATGAGTAGGATATCATCCACATACAACACAAGGAAAGCTACTGAGTTGTTGATGATTTTCTTGTAAACCAACATTCTGATCAAAGCCATAAGATTTGATTGCAGTATCAAATCTTATATTCCAAGATCTAGATGCTTGTTTCAGTCCAAAAATAGACCGATTAAGTTTGCAAACCTTGTGCTCTTGATCTTGTTGAATGAATCCTTCTGGTTGAGCCATGTAGATGGTCTCCTCAAGATTATCAATAAAAAAAGGTAGTCTTGACATCCATTTGCCATATCTCATAGTCATAAAATGTGGCTATAGACAGGAGAATCTGGATAGACTTTAACATGACAACAGGTGAGAAAGTTTCTTTATAGTCCACTCCCTCAACCTAGGTCCCTTTGCCACAAGTCTAGCCTTAAATGTCTTTACCTTTCCATCTACACCTCTTTTCCTCTTGTAGATCCATATACAACCTATAGGTTTTACCCCATCAGGTTGACCTACAAGCTCCCAGATAAAATTGAAGTACATAGACTCCATTTCCTGATTCATGGCTTCAATCCATTCATCTTTGTCAACATCTTCCATTGCTTGCTTATAAGACAACAGATCCTCACTCCATCATCAGACACGATGTTTTGGGCTTCTGTTAAACCCATGTAGCGTATAAGTGGGTTCACAACCCTCCCACTACGTCGAGGAAGTCTCAACTCTTGAGATGGTTGACTAGATGTACTAACATCAACAACTCTTATTGATCTATCAGCCTATTCAACAACTCTTGTCGAAGTCTTAGCAGTCTCATTAGAAATCTCATTTAAAATAAGCTTACTTCGTGGCTTATGATCCCTTATGTGGTCTTCTTCCAAGAAGATAGCATTTGTCGATACAAACACCTTATTTTCACTTAGATCATAGAAGTATCCACCCTTCGTTTCTTTAGGGTAACCTACAAATAGACATACTTTCGAACGAGGTTCCAACTTTCTAGGGTTAGCCACAAGCACGAGGGCTGGACATCCTAAATCCTAAAAACTACCTTTACCTTCTAAAATCGAAAGGGGATACACAGCAGCAATTACCAACCTACTTGCTAGCACTTGCTGCCTAACTTAAGTAAAACCTATTTAAAACCTTAATATGCAAATACGACTTGGCAGTTAAAAAAAAAAAAACTATGACTTTAACCAGCAAAGCAACTTAAATACAATTCATAAACGACGATGAAACATATGTTCAACAAAACAACACAAGAACGAAAACATGGGTCCCAAAATAAAATCCACAAGTTCATAACTTCTCTCAAAACATATGTACATAAAAAACAAGCTTAACCTAAGTATCCCCCTTCCTAGGCGAGTTTTTGAGTGGTAAGTTGTAGTGGGTTCAACTGCGGGAAATCTGACTGCTACATGAGAAAAAGGAAAACATTGGAAAACAGTGAGCTAGTTGCCCAGTGAGTGACTCATAGAAAATAGTTTGTCTCAAGCCTTTCATACATATATTATATTAAACATATAAACATGCTACGAATGATCCCAAGCAAGTTACGTTGCGTCATACATTAAACATAGCATCAAAATCGAACATACTATCAAACCTTAGTCGAGAATGAGCGTTCGTAGCTCAAGCTCCCAATGTCCATTAACGACCGTGAGACCCATACTTCGATCCTATTATAATGACTGTGGCCAGGAGACCCATACTTCATCCTCTAATACAGAACTACCTATGTGCACGTGGAGTATACTAAGTACGGTCAACACCTTAGGTACTTCCTCAGATACCTTCTATACCTTCAGCATTCGATTTACTAGAATTGTAACATTCATAGAAGATATAAGTACAATAAGCTTTAGGCATACCACTTACCTAGCTTTCACCATAAGAGCAATATCACAATTCAACACGCATGCTTCACGAATTATAAACATTTAGTTTTGCAATACTTTAGCATTCAACCTTGACATGCGCTAGAATTAGTAAAACTTATTTAAATAGCTTAAAATATCATGCTTAAGAAATGCCATGAAATATTTAAAATAATAAGTATATACTTTAGTTGCTTGGAAAACCCATAAACCTTAGCATGAAGTTCATTTGGAACGTATGCCCCTTTTATATATAAATTTTTTAAGACATTTAGTCACTCACGGGTCTTTAGGCTTGTTTTTCCTAGGCTTGGTAGGCTTCCCCAATGGACGTCGCTCCTACACATAAGAATAAAAATTTTAGTTACTACTTTGGTCTCCCGTTTGAGACTACTCTTTATAAACCAAGCTCACACTTAGCAAGAAATTGTCTGTTCGTCCACAAATTCCAAATTCATCTTCTAACGTCAATAACTCGAAAACCAGAACGGATCTTAAGAATGTTTCTTTTTCAAACATGCTTATAATTTTCTCAGAATTTGTTAACAATGTTACCTCAAAATTTCGGCGTAAAACTCCTTGTGGTTTGAACTAGGCCTTTAAATCTTTCTCGATGGCCCTAAATAGGAACTCCCTGCTTGATCAAGGATTCTAGGTTTAACTTCCAAAATATGTAACTCAAACCCCAGATCTTATCTTGCAAAAGTTCCTTCTACAAACTTAATTGAAACGAGGATAACAATATTACCTTAAATTTTCAGCTTGAAATTCCAAGTGGTTCGGCTTAGATCTACGATTCTTCGTCGAGTGCTCGGAAACGCCCGAAAATGAATCTTTGTCTCTTCCTTCCTTCTCCAGCCCTCTTTCAGGCAAGAAATCCCTTCTAAAGGCTCGATTTCAATAACTAGACTCACAGAGATTTCCAACAGTACCAAGATCGTCTAATTTGCTCGAGGGAGTCGTCCAAAACAAGCTCTTGAAGTTCTGTTCCCTTTGTATACTACCGTCCAGCCCTTTTGCATGAAATCTCCTTGAGCCACCTCACCTACTAGTGGAGATTAGGGGCCAGATTAAGCCATCTATTTGGATAACTAAAAGAAAAGTTTAAAGCTAAACATTTCGAGCAAAGTCGATCCTCAATGGAAAAACTCGATGGAGAAGGGTCAATACTCGATGGAATTTCAATGGTTTTCTATTGAATACTCAATAGGAAGAACTCGATGCTCGATGGATTTCTGGATGCACGATCCCTCCTTGATCGCTCATACTCGCTGTTCGACCCTTCCTCAATAGCTCATACTCGATGCTCGAAGAAATTTACTCGATGCCTGCCTTAAGCTTACTCGATGCTCAGCCACCACTCTTCACAACTAACACTTAGCCAAGATTTCTTTTTGCAAAGCTAGTTTAATAAGTATCCAAGAGCCAAGTTTCCCATACTTAGACATTTTCCTTCTTCAAAACTCATCCTTTACCCCAAAACCCAAAATTCCAATCTAACATAAATATTTAACCTCATTACTTTGCTAAACTCAATCAATAAACATAATTACAAAGGGAAAGTAAGGTGTGAGTTTTACAACCTACCACCTCTTTATAGAAATTTTATTCTCGAAATTTACCTGTAGAAATCAGTTGAAAAGTTAGGGATACTTCTTCTTTACTTGCACCTCGGATTCCCACGTCGCTTCTTCAACTCCATGGTTGTTCCATAATACCTTCACTAAAGGTATGGTTTTGTTCCTGAGCACTCATTCCTTCCTGTCTAAAATCTGTACCGACTCTTCTTCATACGACAAATTTTCCTTGAGTTGTATCGGTTGTTCTACTAGTACGTGCTTAGGATCAGGTATATACTTTCTCAGCATCGATACATGGAACACATTGTGAATACGTGTTAGCTCCGGAGGTAACTGTAATTTATACGCTGTCAGGCCAACTCGTTCTATAATTTCGTATGGTCGAATGTATCGGGGACTCAGTTTCCCTTTTCTTCCAAACCTGAGTACTCCTTTCCATGGAGATAATCGAAGGAATACTTGGTCTTCAATCTCAAATTCTAATTCTCTCTTTCACTTATCAGTATATCTTTTTTGTCTGTCTCGAGTTGTCTTCCAGTTTTCCCTGATAAGCTTCATAGTATCTGAAGTTTTTTGCACCAATTCTGGACCCAATAATTTCCGTTCCCCAATTTTATTCCAACATACCGGGGTCCTGCATGGTCTACCATACAATGCTTCGTACACAGTCATGCCTATGCTCGAGTGATAACTGTTGTTATATGGAAACTTGACCAAAGGCAGTTGTGCATCCCAACTTCTTTAAAATGCAGAACACATGTTCTCAGCATGTCTTTCAGTGTCTGTATTGTCCGTTCAGACTGTCCATCCGTCTATGGATGAAAAGTCGTACTAAAATGTAGCTTGGTACCTAAAGCCATCTACAAACTAGGCCAGAACTTCGAGGTAAACCTCGAATCTCGATCTAATACTATCGACACTGGAGCTCCAAACTGGCTAACTATCTTGTCCACGTACATCTTAGCCAACTAGTTCAAGGTAAAGGTAACTTTTACTGGTATAAACTTAGTCGTCTTAGTTAGCCTGTCAACTCTTACCCATATTTCATCGTAACATGAGGGCGTACTAGGCAATTCAAACAAGAAATCCATCGATACATGTTCCCACTTCCATTTAGGTACTGGGAGTGGGTTGAGTAATCCCGTGGGTCTCTGTCTCTCAGGTTTTACTTGTTGACATATTAGCCATCGGTCTACGTATTTGGCTATTTCTTTCTTCATCCTAGGCCACCAATACGATCTTCTCAAAGTTCTGTACATCTTGGTGCTTCCTGGATGCATGGCATAAGCTAAACTGTGCGCCTCTTCTAATATGGCCTGCTTGAGTTGCAACACATTCGACACACACAATCTGCCTTCCTTCAATAAAGCACCATTAAGGTGGGTCGTACCTGGAATGAGGCTAAAAATCGGTTCTTAGTCCTTTACCTGCCTCTTCTGCCATCTTCTGGAGGTTAAGATCCTTCAATTGTTCGCGTACGATTTCATCCATTAAGGTGGGTCGTACCTGGAATGAGGCTAAAAATCCACCTGTTTGTTCAACCTCTAGAGTCGCACTGGAATTCCTGAATTCTTGGATCAACGTTCCTTTTACTGAACAAATAGTAGCTTTAGACCCTGTCGACTTCCTGCTTAAGGCATCAACCACTACATTGGCCTTACGAGGGTGATATTCAAACGAACAGGCATAGTCTTTGATTAGTTTGATCCATCTTCTTTGCCCCAAGTTTAGCTTCTTCTGCTTGAAAATGTACTTCAAACTCTTATTATCAGTGAAAATACGGCAATGCTCCCTGAACAAATAATGCCTCCAGAGCATTAAGCCTAAGACAATTGCCGCTAACTCCAAGTCATGAGTGGATAGTTACATTCATGCTTTTTTAGTTATCGAGAAGCATAGGCTACCACCTTCCCATTCTGCATTAACACACAACCTAGTCCCTGTTGGGACACATCACAGTAAATTACAAACTTTTCGCTTTGAGTGGGTAGAGTAAGTATGGGCGCTAAAACTAGCCTTTGCTTCAACTCCTGGAAACTCCATTCACAATCCGAGGTCCATTCAAATTTTACATCTTTCCTGGTCAGATTCGTTAGTGGAAAGGCTATCTTCGAGAAACCCTCCACAAAGCGCCTATAGTAACCTGCTAGACCCAAGAAGCTATGTGCCTCAAACACATTGGTTGGTTTGTCCCAGGTTTCTATGGCTTTCGTCTTTTGAGGGTTTACATTAACTTCAACTGCAGAAACTACATGCTGGTTTAGCCAGACGTCACATTTACTGAATTTGGCGTACAACTGCTTTTCTCGCAGTGTCCACAATACTATTCTCAGTTGGTTAGCATGATCCTCCTTGTTACCTGAATATACCAAGATATCATCAATAAAGACTAGATAAGGGTGGAATATCTTGTTCATCAAGTCCATAAACACAGCAGGAGCATTTGTTAGGCCAAATGGGGTCACCAGAAACTCAAAGTGGCCATACCGGGTTTTGAATGCTATCTTAGGGACATCTGTCTCTTTCACTTTTAGCTGACGGTACCCCAATCTCAGATTTACATTCGAAAATACTGAAACTCATTTCAACTGATCAAAGAGATCATCAATACATGGTAACAGATATTTGTTCTTGATCATTACCTTATTTAGCTACCTATAATCGATACACGGTCTGAAAGAATCATCTTTCTTCTTTACAAATAGAACTGGAGCTCCCCAGGGTGATACACTGGGTCTAACATAACCCTTATCAACAAATTCTTATAGCTGCATCTTCAGTTTCTTTAATTCAGCAGGTGCCATTCTATACGGAGCTTGTGATATAGGGGTCGTGCCTCGAATTAGGTCAATGGAAAATTCTACTTCTCTATCAGGTGGTGATGCTTATATTTGTGAAGTGAATTATGGATGATATGCGATGGTGAAATTGCGTTGTGCACTCAAGTTTCCTCAATAGAATCTAAGTGAAAATTCCACTGAGTTTCCTGGTAAGTCCAGGGTCGAACTCAGGGACTTGTGAAAACAGGTTGCGTTGGTAATTTTTAGGAAAACTTTGTGGTAACCGAATAAATAAATTGTTGGTTTGTTGTTGATTGTGTTAATGATAAAATAAACAAATGCGGCGGATTTGAGAAAAGTCAGTTGTGTGATAGATGCACTAAGTATGTGATGAACGGGTTGAGAAGATCTCTAGTTAGCATTACTTGGGAATGCGTCAGATATGCGATCATGCTATAACCATGCATAGCAAGTCATTTTCCAATGCAAATGCGATGCTCCTAAGTCTAGGACGCATGTGTTGAATGCAAAAGTGTCCATAGAGCAGCTTATCCCTAAGTCTCTACTCTTGTCCTACGTGATAATGCAAAATGCATAAAAGCAAGGTGACCGCTTACAATCATATCCTATCTCTAGGATACATGCGATGTATTGATAACAAATAGTGCTTATTCCTAAGCTCCTATCTCTTGATTATGCGTTCTAATCTAACTCTCCCGAGCCTAGATTCTAACCTGACCTTCCCAAGCCTAGATCCTGTCCTTAGGTTACCCTTCCGAGTATCTCTAATGGACGAATGAAGCATACATAATACAAGATAATTGCATAGAATAAAGATTCCCTAGTTGTGCTAGCTAAATGCTTCTCAACCCATTCAACTGATTTAGCTACTCATGCGTAAATAACAGAGAGTGAACAGATATAGAGAAGTAGATTCCATTTCGATAAATGAGTGGAGTACAAAATAACAATGGAGGTAGAGAGTCTGGTAGCAATTCTTTGTTGACCGAGGCTTTTACATTGTAATCTCTATTCGGTTTCGAAGATGTTTTTGCTTCTGCAGGCGTCGGCCCTCTCTCTGTCCTTGAAGCTTCCGATGCTTTCCCAAGCTTACCGGAACAATCTTTCGGCACAAACTTCTCTCTCGCATCTACCTTAAAACGAAAGAAAACTATGAACAAAGACGTGCGAGCTGAACGTATGAACTTCGAACTAATGAATGGTAAACCCCTCTCTAAAGGATGCCTCTGGTATTTATAGAACATCCAAGGTAATGGCAGCTTCTCTCTCATGATTGCACAGATGGGACGACTTTAATTCCCCTGACCGATGCGCCGAATATTTTTCACGGAAAAGCTGAATGTACTTGTTATCATTAGCAGCTGTCAACTTAATTCGGATTCGACTGTCATCAGCTTTCTGTCCCATTGCGATTAATTAGCCTTTCACCCAGATGCGCCCATCATATTGCACTGACCAAGTTGCAGAAATTCTTCTCGAGCGAATGTTTGCGAACACAATCACCACAAAGCCTTGCGGTGAAGTTGCGCTCGACCAATGATTTCCTGTGATCGCAATTCTTGCCTTGCGTCAACGCATATTCTGCACAAAAATACAAAACCATCTATTCTAACGCGATGAACGCATGCGACCGCAATATTATGAAATTGATGCTTAATGGACGCAATTTAACATATTTTATCAACACAAGCCAACATTGTTTAAGAACTTAGCACTATGATAACGTGCATTTATGCCCGTTATCACACCCCCAAATTTAAACAATGTTTGTCCTCAAGCATAAGCTAAAGATTCCTTTAGCAAGTCAACTGCAATGTTCTTTTCCTAGATTTCTCAAGGATACTTCGTTCAACTCCTATATACCAAAGTTTCCTTAAGTCTTGTTCAAGTCTCCTCTCAAAGTATTTCTAAGACCTAGGGATCGCAAGCTTAACCTTCAAAAAGACTTTACTAACTTTCAGAACATCGCATGATTTATTTCAAAAAGAAAATTTTCCATCGAGGTATCAAATGATTTTATCCCTTCATAGTCATTTTTATTTTTTTCTGACCTTGCGCTGACCCAAGTGCCTTGCCTTCATTTTGGCTTGCCCCCACGGGTGTCATGTGGACATCCAACTACGAGCAGTGTACTCTTTCTCAGACTAAACTCATACCTACTTGGCAGTGGAGTTGCGGTCATTTATTTATGCGTTGATCCTGGTGACTTACTTTCGTTTTGGCTTGCCCCCATGTGTGTCATGCGGACATCCAACTATGGGTAAGTGCCTTTCACAACTTAACTCTTATCAACATGGGTTTCCCATTGCGTTGACAGTGGAGTTGTTATTCTCAAAATATTTCCTTTTTTTTCCCAAAATGGCAAGGTCGAAAATAAATACCTCACCCCCAAATTTAAAATGCGGCAATGTCCTCATTGCCAAAAGATTGAAATGTGTCATGAGATGTTCTTAGAAAGTTTCGTAAAAAGAGTTTGAAAGAAAGCTAGCAAACCCCTATCTTCTAAAAATATTTCATGAGGTGACTATCTTAAAGTTAAGTTGACTCGAGTATATACGAAAGAATTAGAAGCATGTTTTTCATCATTGAAATCATACTTGGCAAAGAAACAACATGCGGTAACTTACTAAATTTATCCATGTCAAATGCTTACGGTAGTCAAAGAGGATGCGATGATAAAACTTTTAAAACTAACATGCGATGTGATAGCGCAAAATTTGAAATAAAGATAAGGAAGAATACAACCCCGAAATTTGCGTTGTCACCCGCATTGTGTATTAACGCATGCATCTTTGCAGCGATCTCTCTTCTTTGGATTGCGGTGATGGAATGAGATAATTTGCTGCTTCATGTAACATCTCCATAATCCTGTGCATTAATCGTTGTAAAAAAACAATAAGAGGGTCAACCTATTTTAAACAAAACAACAATTTTTTTTTTTTTTTTTAGAGAAGTAAAAATGAGTAAGATGTAGATAGCTAAATGATAATTGAAGTGCCGAAGGAATGAGAGTTCAAGAATCAAACAAGGGGTATTCCGGGTTTTTTAGCTTCACGGAGGCCTTTTCTGGCTGGAAATCACCTCCACAATATGCCTTAACTCGCTATCCATTAACCTTAAATGTACGACTTCCATCCTCAGTGATCAGCTCCACTGCACCATGTGGGAATATTTCTTTAATGATGAAAGATCCGGACCAGCGTGATTTTAATTTTCCTGGAAAGAGCCGTAGACGTGAGTTGAAGAGTAAGACCTTTTGCCCGACTTGGAGGTTATTACTGCATATGCGTTTGTCATGCCACTGCTTGGTACGCTCTTTATAAATCTTCACATTTTCATATGCGTTAATCCTCCATTCTTCTAGTTCGACCAGTTGCATTTTTCGTGCTTCTCCTGCTTTCTTCAAATCAAAGTTCAGCTTCTTTACCGCCCACAGTGCCTTATATTCCAGCTCTAGAGGAAAATGACACGCCTTACCAAATACCAACACATATAGGGACATACCTATGGGTGTTTTAAATGCAGTCCGGTATGCCCACAACGCATCGTCAAGCTTTATTGCTCAATCCGTTCGTGAAGGCATTACTACCTTCTCAAGTATCAGCTTAATTTCTCGATTGGACACTTTGACCTGACCATTCTTCTGTGGATGGCATGTGGTGGCCATTTCATGGAGAAAATTGTGTTTGCGCAACAGCTCCTTGATATTATGTTTGACAAAATGGGACCCTTCATCACTTATGATGGCACGAGGAGTGCCAAAACGAGTGAAATATGTTTCTTCAGGAACTGGGAGACTACCGCCACATCACTTACGGCGCATGATATTGCCTCTACCCACTTGGATACATAATCGATGGCTAATAAAATATAATGTTTACCATTCGAAGGAGGGAATGGTCCCATGAAATCAATCCCCCATACATCGAACAATTCAAGCTCCAAGATGGTGTTCATTGGCATTGCTTGTTTCCATGAAATGTTACCTGTGCGTTGGCACCGATCACACTTCATTGCATAGTCAGCTGCATCCTTAAACAATGTAGGCCAAAAGAATCCACTCTGTAAAACTTTGGTTGCGATGCACTTCCCTCCAAAGTGCCCACCATATGATGAGTCGTGACATTGTGATAATATGCATTATTGAGCAGCATTTGGTACGCATAACCGAAAAATCTGATCTACCTCTCTTTTATATAGATTCGGCTCATCCAATAATAATGTCTGCATTCATGTTTGAGCTTCTTCTATTAGTGGTAAGTGTAATCTTCAGAAAATTACTCGCAAACCAAATAATTGACTTTGTCTGCATACCAGGGCAATTTGTCAATATTTAGCTGCTCATCCGAGAACACCACACTCACCTCAGACTCATCGCGATCAACCTCAGGATTTTCCAGTCTAGACAAGTGATCCGCAACATGGTTCTCTGTCCCTTTCTGGTCAATTATTTCTATGTCAAATTCTTGAAGGAGGAGAATCCATCTGATCAACCTCGGTTTTGCATCCTTCTTTATCATTAAGTACTTTATTGCCGAGTGATTAGTATGGATGAGTACCTTTGTTCCCAATAGATATGCTCAAAATTTTTCCAATGCAAAAATTACCGCCAGAAGCTCTTTTTCTATGGTGGTATAATTTTTCTGAGCAGGATTTAATGTTTTACTTGCATATGTGATGGGATGCAAGATTGTTTTTCTCTTTTACGCTAAAGTTGCTCCCATCGCATACCCGCTTGCATCGTACATAATTTCAAAAGGAAGTGTTCAGTCAGGTGCAATCAACACGGGTGCGGTAATCAGTGCATCTTTCAAAACTCTTAATGCGTTGAGGCAGTTGTTGTCAAACTCAAATTTTCTGTCAGCTTCTAACAACGCACTCAGTGGTCGTGCTATTTTGGAAAAGTCTTTGACAAATTGTCTGTAGTATCCAGTGTGCCCCAAGAAGCTTCATACAATCTTCACGCTAGTTGGAGGTGGAAGTTTTTCAATTGCTTCGATTTTTGCTTTGTCCACCTCCAACCCATCCCGGGAAACCTTGTGTCCCAACACTATGCCCTCCTTCACCATGAAATGGCATTTTTTCCAATTAAGCACCAGATTCGTCTCTTCGCATCTCTTCAGTATCTTCTCCAAGTTGGCTAGACAGATTTCATAAGTATTCCTATAAATAGAGAAGTCGTCCATAAAGATTTCGACTGAGTCCTCAAGATAATCTTAAAAGATGGCCATCATGTACCTTAGGAACGTGCTTGGTGCATTGCAGAGGCCAAATGGCATGCGGCGAAAAGCGAAGGTCCCATATGGGTAGGGAATGTGGTATTGTCTTGGTCTTTTGAAGCTATCATAATTTGGTTGTACCTGGCATAACCATCCAGAAAGCAATAAAAGTCATTTCCAGCTAGACGGTCTAGCATCTGATCAATGAACGGCAGAGGGAAATGATCTTTCTTTGTGGCCGCATTTAGCTTGCGGTAGTCCATGAAAATGTGCCACCCAGTGATGGTTCTTTACGGTATTAATTCATTGTTTTCATTCGGGACTAACGTCGTGCCGCCCTTCTTCGGCACACACTGCACAGGGTTAATTCCTCTAATGTCGGTGAGCGTCCAGCCAATTGCTCACACATGCTTCCTTAGAATGCTCATCAACGCATTCTTCTAGTCTTCGTTGAGCGTATAGGAAATGATAACTGGCAGCTTCTCCTTCTACCCCAAAAATGCGTACTTCAAATGGGTTGGTAGGGTCTTTAATTCAAGTGTTGGTGGTTCTACTAAGGATGGTTGCGTTGTTTTTCTTTCTTCTTTTTCTATTGGCTCTTCTTCTTGAATTGCGATCATTTCCTCTTCCTTGCTTGTTTTTGTCATGATCGCATTACAGGCAGCAACGGATGCATTGACATCATCTTCTTCATTCTCTTCATCAAACTTTTCTTCTTCAATCAAATTCTAGTCATCATCTGAGCCATGCAGGTCTTCTTCATCCGGAAACTTCATGGCACGATTTATGTTAAACTTGAGCTTCTGTCCATTGATACTCAAAGTGATCTCGCCTTTATGCACATCGATCTGGGAATGACCTGTTGATAGAAAAGGTCGTCCCAGAATGATGAACACATCTTTGTCGGCTCGTAGTCCAAAATGATGAAGTCGGCTGGTAGGATAAATTTGTCAATGGTGATCAACACATCCTTCACCTTTCCCTCTAGATGCACCAAAGATCTATCGCCCAGTTGGAGAGTCACTGTTGTGGGCACAAATTGCCCCACATTCAGTTGCCTAAAGATTGACAGAGGCATCAAATTTATGCTAGCTCCCAGGTCACACACTGCTTGCCCGATGTATAGTCCTCCTATGGAGCATAGTATAGTAAAGCTCCTAGGATCGCTCATCTTTGGTGGAATGATTGATTTTGAACTCTGAGTTAGCGCCACTGTGGAAAACTTACCAGCTTCCCTCTTCTTAGTTACCATATCCTTTAGAAACTTTGCGTAGGAAGGCATTTCCTCAATTGCTTTATTGAAAGGAATATTAATATGTAATTGCTTTAACATAGATAGGAAGCGTTGGTACTGTACCTCTTCGTTCTTTTTCTTCCTTAGTCTCTGCAAGAAAGAAGGTAACTACACTTTCACGATTCCCGTCTCAGTTGGTTTTGAGGTCGATACAACCTCTGGTTCTACTACTTCTTCTTCTCTTTCTTCCTCTTGTGTCACTGCAACTTCAGGTTCTGCGGCAATGGGAGCTATCCGACTAAGCTCCTTCTTTTCTCCCTCCATAGTCTTCCCACTTCGCAATGTCACAACCTGACATTACTCTTTACCTGATCCCCCCGGGTTGCGTGGGAATTCTGATGAACTCGGCAGAGCCCCTTGCGGTCTACTTTTGAGCTCACTCGCAATCATCTGTAATTCTAGATTACAGATGGATGTAGCCTGACTTTGAAGCACGGTTTCATTTTTTTCTATGTATTGCTTCAATAGGCTTTCCAAGGAAGAGGATTGCGGTGGTTGTGAGCTACTTTCTTGATTGCTTTTTTTATCATTGTTGCATGGGAAGAATCCTAGTGGCCCTTCTTTCTGTGCCACGGGTTGGAAATTCTGTTGCTGATTTTTCCAAGCAAAATTGGGGTGGTTTCTCCACTCGGGGTTATAGGTATTCAAAAAGGGGTTATTCTTTACAAAGTAAACAGATTGTGGATTTTGTGGGCAATCTTCTATCGCATGCCCATCACCGCAAGTCGCACACCTTGCATTGTTTTGACTAATTGCGTTGATTTGCCCATTTTGCGGTGTTGGCTACTGATCGCAATTCCTTGAATCAAGTTCATCATTGAGGTCATCTGGTTTTGTAGTGAAGCAATAGCACCATTACTTGCGTCATTGTCTTTGAGTCTCAATCTCTGGTCACTCTCTCTCCAATCTTCATGGTTCTTGAAGATGCGATCCAAGATATTCTTCACCTCGTCATACGTTTTATCAAGCAAACCACCAGTGGCTACCGCATTGGCAGCAGTCTGCAAAGCGGGATTCAAACCATGATAAAAAAAATTTCATTTGAAGGCAGTACGGCAACCCATTGTGTGGACAATCCCTGACCAACCTTTTAAACCTCGCCCAGGCATCATTGAGCTATTCGTCCATGTCTTGTTCAAAATTTGTAATTAGTTTCCTTCGTCTGACATTCTTAGTACGAGGACAATACTTCTTCATAAATTTCTCCATGACCTGTTCCCAAGAAGTGATCTCTCCCGGTTCGAGAGAATACGTCCATTTCCTAGCCTGATCATAGAGAGAAAATGGGAACAACATTAGTCGAACTACTTTGGCAGAGATGTTCGGGAACACAAAAGTATTGCAGATTTCAATAAAGCTTCGGAGGTGGGCGTGCGGGTCCTCACCACGCCCTCCTCCAAATTGTCCTACAGTTTGGATCATCTGCAACATCACCGGTTTCATTTCGAATCGGCTTCCATCGAGGGCAGACCTCATGATTCTTGGAGAAAAATCATAGAGGTTTGGCAATGCATAGTCTCTAATGGGTCTATTGCGATCGTTTGCTAGCAGGATTGGATTCGCGATGACATTGTTATCATTTGGTGCTCCATTTTTAGGCTGCTCCGCCATCTCTTCTTTATCTAACTGTGGTTATTGTTCGTGGTCTCTCAATCTTCATCTAAACATCCTCTCAATCTCCAGGTCGTAATTCGCCAAAGATTGAAAGTCTGCAAAGAAATCAGAAAAATTACCGTTAGCACACTATTTTGTCGAAGTCCCCGACAACGGTGCCAAAAACTTGATGCTTATTTTTGTGAAGTGAATTGTGAAAACAGGTTACATTGGTAATTTTTAGGAAAACTTTGCGGAAACCGAATAAATAAATTGTTGGTTTGTTGTTAATTGCGTTAATGAGAAAATAAACAAATGTGGCGGATTTGAGAAAAGTTAGTTATGTGATAGATGCACTGAGTATGCGATGAACGGGTTGAGAAGATCTCTAGCTATGAACAAAGAAGTGCGAGTTGAACGTATGAACTTCGAACTAATGAATGGTGAACCCCTCTCTTAAGGATGCCTCTGGTATTTATAGAACATCCAAGGTGAACGGCGGCTTCTCTCTCATGATTGCACAGATGGGACGGCTTTAATTCCTCTGACTGATGCGCCGAATATTTGTCACCGAAAAGCTGAATGTACTTGTTATCATTAGCGACTGTCAACTTAATTCGGATTCGACTGTCATTAGCTTTTTGTCCCATCCCAATTAATTAGCCTTTCACTCAGATGCGTCCACCATATTGCGCTGACCAAGTTGCAGCAATCCTTATCGGGCAAATGTTTGTGAACACGATCACTGAAAAGCCTTGCGGTGAAGTTACGCTCGACCAATGATTTCCTGTGATCGCAATTCTTGCCTTGCGTCAACACATATTCTGCACAAAAATAAAAAAATCAACTGTTCTAATGTGATGAACGCATGCGATCGCAATATTATGAAATTGATGCTTAATGGATGCAATTTAACATATTTTATCAACGCAAGCCAACGTTGTTTAAGAACTTAGCACTATGATAACATGCATTTCTGCCCGTTATCAGGTAGCAAGCCTGATAACTCTTCAGGGAATACATCCAGAAACTCTTGAACTACTGGTACGTCTTCAAGTTTCAACTTTTCATCCTGGGAAATTACTACATGAGCCAGATAAGATTCACATCCTTTTCCCATCAACTTTCTGGCTTTTACAGCTGAAATAAGACTACCTGAAGTTAACCCTCTGCATCGCTCAAGAACTACTTCCTGCTTACCTGGTTTCCTGAAGGCCACCTCTCTTTTATAATAATCAACAATGGCATGATACTTACCCAGAGAATCCATTCCCAGAATTGTGTCAAACTGTTGCAAGTCTAAGGGAATTAAGTCGACATAGAAATCCTGCCCTTCAATCAACGCATCACAACTTCTATAACATTTAACTTAGTACTACTACATCTCCCATAGGAGTAAAGTTGTACAAGTTCTCTGACATACCATCAGACAACCTAACTAAATGTGATGCAGACATGCTAGATACAAAGGAATGTGTGGCACCAGGATAAAATAAAACATAAGCAGACTGTTTACATAAAGTCACATTACCAGTCACCACATCTGAAGCTTCTGCAGCTTCCTGGTCCGTAACTGCATACACATGCCCCTACTATTAAGGTCGATCTGCTACACCCTTCACCTTTGCACCACTTGATCCTTCTCCTTTGTTCCTAGCACCTCTTGGCTGGTTAACTGTCTAAGACGTCACCTACTGCACTGTTTTTGCCCCTTGGGTTAATTGGGGACATTTCCTCTTGAAATGTCCTACTTACCCACACTAAAAGAAAACACCACTCCCGTTGTAGCATACCACAAATTGCCTCTTACCATGTTCTGACACATGGGCTTCCGGTCCGTGCTGGCAACTGACTCACCAGAACACGCTACACCTGGCCGACTAGCTGCACTAGCCAAGGGTTGAGATCTTCTTCTCTTAAACTTCTGCGAATCCACGCCTCTAGACTTACCCAAACTTGACTGGCCTGCAACTGGTGGTGGAATCCCCTGTCTCTCGGCTCCATAGACATAACTCGGTCCTTCTGTAGTTGTTCATCATTCGCCAAACTCCGCTCAACTCGAATAGCGGTCTCCACTAGCTGGTTAAAGTCCAGCCAATTAGCCGTAGAAGTTACTAGAGTTCTAATCTACTTCCTCAACCCATTCTCGAACCTTCTACACCTGTCTTTTTCTTCCACTATAATTGGAAGAGCGTACTGTGATAACTCGGTGAACTTCGGTTCATACTCTGCCACTGTCAATGTTCCTTGAACCAACCTAAGGAACTCATCTCTTTTCACCTCTCAAAAAGAACTAGGATAGTATTTGTCCTCAAAAGCCTACCTAAACTCAGGCTACAACAAAGCATTTGAATTGTTCCGCCTAGTGGACACCACCTTCCATCATTTCTCTACACCTTTTTGCAAAAGAAACACAACTAAACCGACCTTACGGTCTTCTAGACAGCATATCACATTGAAACATTTCTCTATTAGGTCCAACCACACTTCCACCTCGTCGGGATCAGAAGTTCCCTCAAAGGCCACAACACCTAAGGCTCTAAGCCTCTCAATGCCATACTTCTTTTCTGGGTCGGCCTGTACCAAACTCACACTGACTACTAATCTTTAGGCAATTTTGTCAAACACTTTATCCTCTTACTAAGGATCTACTCTCAATTCAGAAACGATGACAAACATATGTCCAACAAAACAACACAAGAATGAAAACATGTGTCCCAAAATAAAATCCACAAGTCCCAGACTTCTTTCAAAACATGTGTACTTTAAAAACAAGCTTAACCTAAGCTTCCTCCTTCCTAGCCGAGTTTTTGAGTGGCAAGCAGCAATGGGTTCAATCGCGGGAAATCTTACCGCATCCTGGGAAAAAGGAAAACATTGAAAAACGGTGAGCTGGTTACCCAGTGAGTGACTTATAGAAAAACAGCTCGTCTCAAGTCTTTCATACACATATTATATTAAACATATAAACATGCTGGAAATAATCACAAGAAACATACGTACTATCGTACATTAACATAACATCATAATCGAACATACTATAAAACCATAGTTGAGAACGAGCGTTTGTAGCTCAAGCTCCCAACATCCATTCATGGCCCATTATAATGATTGTGGCCAAGAGACCCATACTTCGGCCTCTCATACAGAACTACCTATGTGCACATGGAGTATACTAAATACGTTCAACACCTTAGGTACTTCCTTGGATACCTTCTATACCTTCGGCATCCGGTTTACTAAGATCGTAACATTCATAAAAGAAATGAGTACAATAAGCTTTAGGTGTAGCACTTACCTATCTTTCACCATAAGAGCAATATCACAATTCAACACGCATGCTTCACGAATTATAAACATTTAGTTTTGCAATACTTTAGCATTCAACCTTGACATGCACTAGAATTAGTAAAACTTATTTAAATAACTTAAAACATCATGCTTAAGAAATTCCATGAAATCTTTAAAATCATAAGTATAGACTTTAGTTGATTGGAAAACCCATAAACCTTAGCATGAAGTTCATTTGGAACGCATACCTCTTTTACATATAAATTTTTTAAGACATTTAGTCACTCATGGGTCTTTAGGCTTGTTTTTCCTAGGCTTGGTAAGCTTCCCCAATGGACGTCACTCCTACACATAAGAATAAGAATTTTAGTTACTACTTTGGTCTCCCTTTTGAGACTACTCTTTTTAAACCAAGCTCACACTTAACAAGAAATTGCCTGTTCGTCCACAAATTCCAGATTCAGCTTCTAACGTCAATACCTCGAAAACCATAACTCATCTTAAGAAAGTTCCTTTTTCAAACATGCATAGAATTTTCTCAGAATTTTGTTAATGTTACCTTAAAATTTCGGTGTAAAACTCCTTGTGGTTTGACATGGGCCTTAAAATCTTTCTCGATGGCCCTAAACCGCAACTCCCTACTTGATCAAGGATTCTAGGTTTAAATTCCAAAATATGTAACTCAACCCTCAGACCTTATCTTGCAAAAGTTCCTTTTACAAACTTACTTGAAATGGTGATAATGATATTACCTTAAATTTTCAGCTTGAAATTCAAAATGGTTCAGCCTAGATCTATGATTCTTCGTCGAGAGCCCGAAAACGCCCGAAAACGAACCTTCATCTCTTACTTCCTTCTCCGGCCCTTTTTTTGGTAAGAAATCCTTTTTAAAGGCTCAATTTCAAGAACTAGACTCACAGAGATTCCAACGGTACCAAGATCGTCTGATTTGCTCGAGTGGATCGTCCTAACGAACTCTTGAAGTTCTCTTTCCTTTTTATATCACCATCACGCCCTTTTGCATGAAATCTCCTTAAACCCACTAGTGGAGATTAAGGGTCCATATTAAGCCAACTGCCCGGATAACTAAATGAAAAGTTTAAAGATGAACTTTTTGAGAAAACTCGATCCTCGATGGAAAAACTCGATGGAGAATAGTTAATACTCGATGAAAATTTCAATGGTTCTATGCTGAATACTTGATGGGAAGAACTCGATGCTCGATGGGATATTCAATGCTCGATGGCTTGATGCACGATCCCTCATCGATCACTCATACTCGATGCTCGACGACATTTACTCGATGCCTACCTTAAGCTTACTCGATGCTCAGCCACCACTCTTCACAACTAACACTTAGCCAGATTTTCTTTTTGCAAGGCTAGTTTAATAAGTATCCGAGAGCCAAGTTTCTCATACTTAGATATTTTCCTTCTTCAAACTCATCCCCAAAACCCACAATTCCAATCTAACTTGAATATTTAACCCCATTACTTTGTTAAGCTCAATCAATAAACATACTTAAAAAAAAAAGGAAAGTAAAGTGCGGGTTTTACATTAAGTCCCACTAATCCTCTAATGAACAAATGGTTTGTGATCTAATCATTAAACGGGTCTCTCTCGAGCCAATGAGAGGGTGGGGTCCCTTGTTCAAGACCTGGAATCAGAACTTAAGAGAACAACCTCTCTATTATCCCTAAATCGTGTAAGAGTGGATCCCTTCTTGCACTCTATGTCTCTAGCTATCTGCTTGGTCTTACCCCTGAAATGGGAGGCTTATTAAGTCGACACTTTTGAGCCAACCCTCACCTATTTAAATTTAAGGATAATCCCGAATAAACAAAAGTTCATAGTTAGCTCAAGATTCAGGTCGAGTTACCTAGGTCATCGATTTGAAACAGTCAGTCTTAAATAGTAAACAGCGTTATAAAGTAAGAGTAACTTATTTCCAGGTTCTGGTCTTATACAAACTCATTGCATAAGACGCCCCCACTCACATGTCTTCACATGAACGATTCAGGATCACATCGTTTGTACTATCTACAAAGTGGGTCGTAGCCAATAGTGTTTCCAGAATAAGGTACCCAACCTTATTCATATACTATAGACCGTTTTGGCTTTTATCTTGAACTTGATCCATCTTTATGTCTCCATATAAAGTCCAAGTATTCATGTAATAGCCATGGATCTTAGTTTATTGGATTAGTCTTAAAAGTATAATTTATATATTCAACAACAATTTTATTGAATAAATGTTAATAACATCTTTATTAATAATAGAATATGTTTAACATTACAAGTTGTAAGTTTTAGGACATACAATCCAACAAACTTCTACTTGGACTAAAACTCCAGTGGGTTTACATATATATAGATATATACAATGTTGAGTAATGAGAGAATACAATAAACTAGGGCATCTATATATCCTTAACATTCTCCCACTTACCCTAGATTTATGATGCTCATAGTCTCAGTCCTACTAGGTGACCCTCGAACACTTTTGTCAGGAGGGCCTTCATAAATGGATCAACCTGATTATTTCAGAGGCTATTTTCATGACTATCATGTCTCCTCTGTGTACTATCTCCCTGATGAGATGGTATTTTCGCTCAATCTGCTTTCTTCCTTTGTGGCTTCTAGGTTCCTTTGAGTTAACAACTGCTCTACTATTATCACAATACAGGGTGATCGGCAGGTGCATATTTGTAACAATTTCGAATTCAGATAGAAACTTTCTGAGTCATACTGCTTCTTTGGCTGCTTCACATGCAACTACATACCCAACTTCCATGGTGGAGTCAGCAATACAGCTTTGCTTTATGCTCCTTCATACTATAGCTTCTTTATTCAGAGTGAATACTGACTCCGAAGTTGATTTTCTTGAATCGATATCGGTTTAAAAGTTAGAATCAGAGTATCTAGTAAGGATCAGATCCTTTACACCATACAAAAGCATATAGTCCCTCATTCTTCGAAGATATTTAAGGATGTTTTTAACAGCAGTCCAATGATCATATCTAAGATTGGATTGATTCCTGCTGACAATTCCAACTGCATAGCATATGTTGGGATATGTACACAACATAGCGTACATCAAAATCCCGGCTACTGATGCATAAGAAATTCTTTTTATTTCCTCAACTTCTTGAGGTTAGGACACTGCTCTTTAAACAAATGAATTCCATGCCTAAAAGGTAGCATACCTTTCTTGGAATTTTGCATTTTATATCTAAACAACATTTTGTTAATATAAGATGCCTGAGACAATACCAGCATCATGTTCTTGCGATTTCGAACTATTTGGATCCCAAGAACATACTGTGCTTCTCCCAAATCCATTTGAAATTGTGTTGCCAGTCATCTCTTAACGTCGGCTATTCAAAAAAGTTGTCTTGACATCCATTTGCCAGATTTCATAATCATAAAAAATGACAATGGACAAGAGTATTCTAATAGACTTAATCATGGCAACTGGAGAGAAGGTTTCTTCATAGTCTACCCTCTCTTTATTGGGTTTTATGTCCTAAAACTCGTGGTTTGTAAACAATGGAACTTATTCTGAAAATTCAATAAGGTGTTATTGAATAGATGTTTTGCTTAATAGAAATCCAATAAACCTGAAAGTCCATGGGCTATTGGATGAGTACTTGAACTTTATGTGGAGACATAAAGGTAGATCAGGTTTAAGTAAATAGTCAAAATGATCTATAGTATATGAATAAGGTTGGGTACCTTATTATGGTAACACTATTGGATGCGACCTGCTCTGTAGTTGTTACAAAGAGTTGTAAAGTGCTACAAACGAAGTGATCTTAATTCGCTCATGTTGGGACATGAAAAGTGGGGGTGTCCTTGTGCAAAAAGGTTTGTACAAGATCGGACCACAAAATAAGTCACTCTTACTTTATAACACTGTTTACTATTTAAAACTTACTATTTCAAAGCGATGACCTAGGTATCTTGACTTTAATCTTAAGCTAACTATGAACTCCTGTTTATTTGGAATTATCCTTAGATTTGCATAGGTGAAAGTTGGCTCAATAGCGTCGGTTCAATAAACCTCCCATTTCAGGGGTAAGATTGGATAGATAGCTAGGGACATAGGGTGCAAGATGGAATTCACTCCTACCCACTTTTAGGGATAGTAGAGAGATTGTTCCCTTAAGTGTTGATTCTGGGTCTTGAACAAGGGGCCCCGCCCTTTCACTAGCCCAAGAGGGACTCAGTTTTGTTGATTGGATCACAAAAAAATTGTTCATTAGGGGATCAATGGGGAGTTAAGGAATAAGAGGTAATTTCGGGGGTAAAACAGAGATTTAACCCAGTTGTTATTACGAACAACCTGTGAAGGGTTGACTTACTAATCATGGTTATATCGAGTAGACATAATATACCTACAGTGAAGGAAGTTCAACTATAGGCTTTAGTGGAGTGATCCATTAGTTAACGAATGGGGGTTAGATCATTCTAATGAGTTTAGCCGATTAATCTCGGATCGTTAGAGCCTATGATCTAGTTCGAAAATGGATTAGCTCTAGAGTAGTGTGATAAGTTAATTTGAAATGTTTAAATTAGAATCAAACAAAATTGGAGAATTTATATTTAAATATGATTTAAATATATGAAGATGGATTTGTGTAAAATTAATATTGGATATTAAATTAATTAGAATTATTTAAGTTATTTAAATAATTATTTATTAATTTTATTAGAAAATTATTTTATGAAATTAATTTGTAAAATTAATAAATTTTGATTTTAGAAATCAAATGTGATTTCAAAATCAATTTTGGATTTTGGAAATAGAAAATACACAAAAAGGAAAAATAGGATTTTACCATCTCTATCGTCAAAGTTGCTCACAAAGAACCTATCATCATCAAGCTTCAATAACTCCAAGTATAAGCTGCATCTCATGCAGTAAATCTCTTTGCATGGTAGTTTGCAATATATTGAAGAGATTGAAGTGATTTTGGATTGATTGCAACTGATAGAATTTTAGCTGAAAATTCGGGTAGAAGAAGGTGTTCTTCATTGGGTTGCTGCAGTGAGCATTCTCTAAGTTCCCTTTGATTCTAGCTTATTTGAGTCCCACAACTCAATCTAGAGCACCAAAAGAATAGCAGGGAAGATCTTGTGGTGGTCTGCACAGAGATTTGGAGGATTTAGCAGCTAGAAATCGAGATTTCAGAGGTTTTTCAAAGGTATGTCTTGAAACCCATTAAATTCTGTTTGAGCATGTTTTCTTTTCTACCAAAATCAATGAATTAGAGTGCTTATCGATCCTCATCGCTTCCGCTACGTGCTAGTTCCATCTAACATTCTCTTTGGGTAAACCTTTTTGCCATAAGTTTAGAGCTTTATAGGTTTGTGCCTTACCAACTTGGTCTCCTTTTCTCTTGTAGATCCATTTATAACAAATAGGTTTTACCCTCTCTAATTGATTTACAAGTTCACAGACTGAATTGAAGTACATTGACTCTATTTCGAGGTTCATGGCTTTTATCCATTGGTCTCTATCCACATCTTCCATTGCCTGTTTAAGAGTCAATGGGTTCTCTAAGCCATCATCAGGTATGAAGACTTGAGTTTCTATTAAACCCATGTAATGATTAGGTTGATAAATAATCTGCCCACTACGTTCGAGGCATTCTCAATTCTTGAGAATGATGTGAAGTTCCATTTTCGTCAACAACTCTTGTTGAATGACCGGCTTGATTAATAACTTTTGTTGATTTATCTGTAGTTTCTCTGAAAATCTCACTCAATACTAGCTTATTGCGAGGTTGATGATTTTTAATGTGGTCTTCCTCTAGGAATGTTGCTTTTGTCGATACAAATACTTTATCTTCCCGAGGATCATAAAAATAACCACATTTTGTCTCTTTAAGATAGCCTATAAATAGACATACTTTTGAACGAGATTCCAATTTCTTGGGGTTCTGCACCAATACATGTGTTGGGCATCCCTAAATTTTGAAGTGACGTAAACTACCTTTACATCCTCTCCATAACTCGTAAGGTGTTTCTAAAACACTTTTTAAAGGAACCATGTTCAAAATGTCTTCTAACTGATTTAAGACCTTTTCCTGTAAAAGATCTTTTGGTCAGTTTACCCTCAAGACAAGATTCACATAGAGGTAAAGAGTTATCTTCTAACTTATTTAAAAGTTCACTCTTTTCCAATCTTCCAATCCTATTGAGATTAATGTGCCCTAATCTTAAGTGCAAAAGAAAGGCATTTGGAGAAATCTTTAGTTTCTTCTTTTGAGTTTCAGCTATTCTAAACATCTCTATATTTAAAACGGCTTTTACCTTAGTTGTTTTAACATGTATAAGTTATTTTCTAAATGGATATCAAGATAGTCTTTTTGAATGACAATCTTGAAGAGAGTATCTATATGGTTCAACCAGAGGGGTTCATTGAACAAGGTCAAGATCAAAAGGTTTGCAAACTAAAACGAACCCTTTATGAATTGAAACAAACTTCTGGATACTAGAATATAAGGTTCGACACTGGGATCAAACCTTATGGCTTTGAACAAAATGTTGACGAACCTTGTGTCTATAAAAAGATTGTGAACAAAACTGTAGCTTTCCTAATATTATATGTTGATGAAATCCTACTCATTGGGAATGATGTGCGATACCTGACTGATGTGAAACAATGGCTAGCAACATAATTCCAAATGAAAGATTTGGAAGACGCACAGTATGTTATTGGAATCCAAATTGTTCGGAATCGTCAGAACAAGACGTTATCCCTATCTCAAGCATCTTATATAGACAGGATGTTGTCTAGATATAAGATGCAAAATTCCAAAAGGGGATTATTATCTTTCAGGTATGGATTTCATCTGTTGAAGGAATAGTGTCCTAAGACACCTCAAGAAGTTGAGGACATGAAACGTATTCCCTATGCATCAGCAGTTTGTAGTTTGATGTATGACATGTTACGTATATAACCTGACATATTCTATGTAGTGGGAATCGTTAGAAAGTTTCAGTCCAATCCTGGATACGATCATTAGTCTGTCGTTAAAAATTTCCTCAAGTATCTTGGGAAAACGAGAAACCATATACTCTTGTATGGCGCTAAGGATCTGATCCTTACAAGATACACGGACTTTGACTTTCAATCCTATATAGATTCGAGGAAATCAACTTCGAGATTATTGTTCATTCTAAATGGAGGAGCTATAGTTTGGAGGAGTATAAAGCAAAGAGTATTTGCTTACTCCACCATGGAAGTGAAGTATGTGGCTACATGCGAATCGACAAAGGAAGTAGTATGGCTTAAAAAGTTCTTGAGAGATTTGGAAGTTGTTCCAAATATGCATCTGCCTATCACCCTCTACTGTGATAACAATTGAGTAGTTGCCAATTCTAAAGAATCTAGAAACCATAAGCGCGGAAAGCACATTGAGCGCAAATACCCTCTCATCAAGGAGATCGTACATCGAAGAGACGTGATCGTTACATAGATAGCCTTACTAGAAAACATTGTTGATTCGTTTACTAAGGCCCTCACGGGTAAAGTGTTTGAGGGTCACCTAGTGAGTCTAAGACTACGGGTTATGTAAATCTAGGGAAAGTGGGAGAAATCATGGTATGTGATACTCTAGTTTATTGTATTTATGTTTTTCTCTCACACTCAGAATTGTATATGAAGGAAATTGGATTCGAGATATCCATGAACAGCAAAAATAAGATTATTCCAAATCACAATCATGAATGAACATTACATTTACAGTTGACTTCAAAACAAATGGTTATGCAGTACTATAGAAATTACAGCATGAAAACTTAAATGAACAAAGAGAAAAGTATACGAACATTTGAAGATGCGTCTCCATGTTCCTTTGTACACGACTATTTGAACAACAGCAACCTCGAACGCTCGATTTACACGACTGCAACACAGCACAAAAACTTCACGCTCATCCTCATCGATCACCTCGGCCACGAACTCCTCAACAACAGCACGAACAGCCTCCAACGCACCTCGACGGTGTTGAGTTGAGTATGACACCACTAACAAGGCTACCTTGGTATTCTCGGTGTGAGAATCCAGAGGGGGGCTCTGTTCGAACTTGATATGAGGCAGATGAAGGAGGAAACACCGATCGTGTACACGACTAGGAATGTGGGAGATGGCGAAGATCTATCTATAGGTCAATGCCCAATCGTTTAGCTAAAGCTAAGCGATCGTCTAGCAAAAGCTATGCGATCATTTAGCTCATTGTTTACCTCGGTCTGTCGCCTACAGACACACTACATGATCTTTTACTTTGGGCAAGCGATCATTTAGAAAAAGCCATGTGATCATTTAGTAAATATTGTACGATCGTTTAGCTCGCCACTGCATGATCGTTTAGCTAGCCCAAGCCGTCGTTTAGTAAATCTATATTTACTTGACAACTCTGTGAGATCCTTTTGCGCAAGAGAGAAATCTTAAAAACTTTTTATGAAAATTTTTCAACAGTTTGTAAATCTTACTAAAATTAGGAAAACCATTTTCTTTTTATCTCACGGTTACCATAAATCTAATAACCATCCACTCAATTGGATATTAAAGAAAATGAATTAATTATCCAATAATTAATATTATTGTAAATATAAATGATAACCAACTTATCATATTAATTTATAACCTATAGTTTTAATATTTCATCTCATGAAACATATAAACCATAGTTCTTTTTCTATTCCATGGTACTTAATGTAAATCTCATTTACATCAATCCTCCACTAGATGTATCTCATACATTATACCGATTATATCATATATAATCAAAATACCTCTTGTTAATTTGAACATTTCAAATCAACACCAAGAACTGATCCTCAACTGAATCCATTGAGTTACCAAGGGGACCTTATAGATCTGTAACTCGAAGCTTCAATGGTATATGAATAACTGATAACTCTTTAGTCCCCGGATCCACCATCCATTAACTGTTAGGCACTCCACTAAAGACCGACAGCTGAACTCTCCTTACCACAGATACATTATGTGTCCATCTTAACCAATCGGCGGTGTGACAACCCTTCACATATCGCTCGTAAGTACAACTGGGCCAATGACCGTTATGCCCCATGTAGTTACATCTGTCTCCTTAAGTACCACGGATCCCTCTAATAAACATAAGTCATAGTTCTACTATGATTGAGTCTTCTCTTCCAAAGAGAAGCTATGGCCACTATGCTCAAGCCTCAGAATCAGCTTTTAAGGGAGCAATCTCTCTATTTATCCCTGCTTCGGGAAAGAAGTGAATTCCATCTTGTGGATTGAGTTTCCAACTCCCAGATCAGACAAGTCCCTAAAAAGGTAGGCATGTTGAGTTGGCAATCTGGCCACTTTCACCTATACTAATCAAAGGATCGCCCTCAAAGGCAGGAGTTCCCAAAACACTCAGGATTGAGGTCGTGTCACCTATGGTCGTTTAGGTGAGATGCAAGTCTTAGTATCAACGGCGTTTAATATGATCTTAGTCATCTCGTGGTTCAGGTCTTATACAAACTCTTTGTATAGGACACCCCCGCTCGCACGTCTCCACATGAATGGTTAGGATCTACCATCTGTAGTAGTTTACAACACTTGCAAACCTCTACAAAGCGGACCGCATCCGTAGTGTCACCAGGATCAGGTATCCCACCTTAATCCTTATACTACAGACCTATTTAGGTTATCACTTAAGGCATGATCCACTTGCATATCATATATACATGCTTAAGTTCACATAAATAACCAAGGAGCTTTGTTTATTAGATATGAGTAAATGCTATAATTAAATAACAATTATTTTATTCATTAAACAATATGTATCTTTACAAAACAACGAGACTCCAGGAGAATTAAGACACTAATCCCAACAGTGTCTTATATATATATATATATATATATATATCCCATTGAAGTTTTAGTCCAAGTTAGAGTTTGTTGGGTTGAATGTCCTAAAACTCGTGATTTGGAAACTTTAAATATATATTTTTTTGCAATAAAGATGTTATTAAGGTTATTAAGTAAAAATGTTATTGAATATGTGAGTTGCACCTTTCAACCCTAAATCCAATAAACTAAGAACCTCTGGCTATAGCATGAATGCTTGAACTTTATGTGGAGACATAAAAGTGAATCAAGTTTGAGTAATAGCCAAATCAGTCTATAGTATAAGGATAAGGCTGGGTATCTTAACTTGGGGACACTATGGATACGACCCATTTTGTATTTGATACAAACATTGTGATCCTAAATCGTTATGTGGTGTCATGTGAGTAGAGACGTCCTATGCAATGAGTTTGCATAAGATCGGACCACGAAATAGTCACTTTTACTTTATAATGTCGTTTACTGATAAGACTGACTATTTCAATTCGATGACCTAGGTAACTCGATCTTAATCCTGAGCTCACTATGAATTCTTGTCTATTCGGGATTATTCTTTAATTTGCATAGGTAAGAGTGACTCACCATTTCCGACTCAATAAGCCTTCCATTTTAAAGGTAAGACCAGGTAAATAGCTGGGGACATAGTTCTACAAGATGAAACTCACTCCTATCAAATTCTAACGATAGTAGATAAGTTGTTCTCTTAAGTGTTGACTTCGTGTCCTGAACAAGGGGCCCCACTCTCTTATTGGCCTGAGAGGGACTTGGTTTGATGGTTAGGCCACAAATTAATTGTTAATTAGAGGATCAGTGGGACTTAAAGAAAAATATGTAATTACAGGGGTAAAACGATACTTTTGACTCCAGTTGTAATTATGAACAACCTGTAAGGATTGAATTACTAATCATTGTTAAATCAAGTGGATAGAAATATATCTACAATGAGGAGAGTGTATGTACTGGACTTTAGTGGAGTGTTCTGGTAGTTAACGAGTGTTGGTTAATTAGGTTAAAAAATTTAGTCGATTAATCTCTGATTGTTGGAGCTCATGATATGTAGATCCATTAGGCATACTGCTAGCTCATATCAAACTAAACCTTAGGATAGTATGATGAGAGAATTTGAAATGTTCAAATTCAATTTAGGAAAAAAGAGATTAATTATATGCGATATAATTCATGTAATTATATAGTTTAATTGTTGAATTAAACAAATTGGAGAGTTGGGAATATTTAAATATGATTTAAATATTATACATGAATAAGGATTCATGTTTAGGATTGGTGTTCATTACTAATTTAAATAAATTAATTCTATTAATTAAATTTTTTAATTATTTATTTAAAATTAATCTTAAAGAAATTTTATTTAAAATTTATTAATTGAACTAATTTTAATTAATATTACAATTCATTTGAATTGTTTGGAAAATCAAATTTTTAAGAAATCAAATGGGTTAACACCTAATTCCACTTGAATAGTACTCAATATGGTGTCACCATGAGGCTTATTTTGTTTTGCATGAATTCTTCTATAAGTAGAAGAAAGATTTGTTGAAAATCACTTCATGCAATTTGGTGATTTGGAGAGAAATTATACTTTCAATATCTAAACACCATAACTCTCATTCTCTCAAAAATTCCTTTCATTCTTACTACAAATTGGATCCCGCAATTCATTCTAAGGCCGGAGAATAGTGGGGAAGACTCTAGTGGTGGTCCATGATGAGTTCATGATCTGAATTACACAAAGGATTAGGCCAAGTTTGAGTTTCTACAAAGGTTGTTTTCTCAAACCCTAATTTTATGTTATGAACATACATGCTTTAATCCTAAAATTAATGTAGTTAGAGTACTTAGAATCCTGATTACTTCTGCATGTGTGTTGTTAACTCTAACACTTTGAAGATAGAAAAACGAGGGAGGGCAATCCTTGTTGGGAAGAAAATTGATGGCCTATATGTTATGAAGAAGGTTAACCTACCTAAGTATGCTCTACTATTAGAAATAGAGAAGAACAATGAGCTTAAGCTATGGCATCAAAGACTTTCACATGTTAGTGAAAGAGACTTGAATGAACTCATAAAGCAAGGCTTGATTCAGACTAGAGGCATTAAAAGACTCAGCTTTTGTAAACATTGTGTGTATGAAAAATCCAAAAGAATGAAGTTCACAAAAGGAGTTCACACTACCAAGGTCATCCTTGACTATTTCCATGGAGACCTATGGGACCCTACTAAAACCCCTTCATGGGAAGGTTCCAGGTATTTTCTATCCCTTATAGATGACTACTGTAGAAAGGCGTGGACATACTTGCTTAAATCTAAAGATCGAACCTTTGAATGCTTTAAATTTTGGAAGACTAAAGTTGACACTCAAACTAAAAGAAGAATTAAAATTTTCATAATTGATAATAGCCTATAGTTTCTAGGGAATAACTTTAATTCTCTTTGTGATGGGTGCGAGATAACTAGACACAGAACAGCAACCTATACTCCTCAACAAAATGGAGTTGTAGAAAGGATGAATAGAACACCGATGGAAAGTGTTAGATGTATGTTGTCAAGGGTTAGAATTTCATAAGAATTTTGGGCAGAAGCTCTTGCTAAGGCAACTTGTACAATTAATAAAAGCCCTAGTGTTTCTATTGATATGAAAGCTCCTAAAGAAAAATGGAGAGGAACGCCCCCTGATCTGTCAAATCTAAAGCCTTTTAGATGCTCTGCCTATGTTCACACTAAACAAAGTAAGGTGAAACCTAAAGCCTTGAAATGTATGTTCATAGAGTATCCTGAAGGAGTAAAAGGCTTCAAGTTCTGGGATTTCAGTTCTAACAGAAGTCCAATCAATAAAGGTGTAACTTTCAAAGAAGATGAGTCTTATATGGACTCTGAAATAGTGAACCAATCAGCTCAGGAAATCAGTATACCAGCTTTCATATTGAAGTCCATCCTAGACTTAAGAACTCAGTGACAACAGATGATTATTCACAGCTCTAAAATGTCCATAGCACCTCTGAAGACAGACCAAAAAAACAACCTGAAAGCCTAGATTATTATTTTCTTTCAAGAGACAGAGAAAGAAGAACCACCATACCTCCCTTTAGATGCAAGAGTTGATTGCATTTCTAACTACTCTATAGAAGATGACAATGAAGAACCTAATAGTTTTGAAGAGGCTCTAAACAATGATGAAAAGGACCATTGGTTAGCAGCTATGAAAAGTGAGATTGACTCCCTTTACAAGAATGAAACATAAATCTTGGTGGATAAACCACTTAACAAGGGCATCATTCCTTGTGGGTTTACAAGAAGAAGTTCATAGGGAAAAGTAATGAAGAAGCAAAGTATAAAGCTAGGCTAGTTGTCAAAGGCTTCAAACAGAAGGAATGGGTTGATTAAATAGAAATATTCTTTCCAGTGGTAAAACACACCTCAATTAGAGTTCTCCTAACTATTGTGGCATGTGAAAACCTTGAGATAGAACAAATGGATATCACTACAGCCTTTCTACGTGGAAACTTAGAAGAGGAACTCTACATGGAATAGCCTAAAAGTTTTGAAATTCACGGGAAGATAGACCTGGTTTGCAAGTTGAAAAGTTCTTTATATGGGCTCAAAAAATCACCTAAGTACTAGTAGAAGAGGTTTGATGACTTCATTAGCCAAATAAACTTTGTTAGAAACCTATATGACCCATGTGTCTACTACAAAACCCTTAGTAATGGTAATCTAATCTACTTGTTGTTATATGTTGATTATATTTGTTGGCAAGGAAAGACTTGATTAAACTGAATGAGACCAAAGATCAACTAAATATTGAGTTTGAAATGAAGGATCTAGGGCCAGCCAAGAAAATCCTAGGAATGGAGATCATAAGGCAAAAAAGTAAAAGAGAATTATTCCTATTCCAGGATCAGTACACTAGAAAAGTACTCAACAGATTTAACATGACAAATGTCAAAGTTGTGAACATTCATATGGGCCAACAATTCAAGTTATCCGCTAAAGACTCTCCTAAAGAACCAACTGGGAGGAAAGCTATGGCTAATGTTCCCTAGTCTAATGCCACGAGGAGTTTGATGTACCTAATGGTGTGCACTAGGCCAAACCTAACTTATAGCTCAAGTTTGGTCAGCAGGTATATGGGAATCCCAGGCAAGAATGGTTGGGAAGCTACTAAATGGGTATTTCGATACCTAGTGGGGACAGTGAATAGAGGCCTTCTATATACAACTTCTAATGAACCCAAACTATTCCTAAAAAGATATGCTAATGCAAATTTTACAGTGGATAGTGATAAGAGATCTCTAACAAATTTCTCCTTTATGTTAGGAGGAAACCTCATAAGCTGGAAGTCTAACCTACAATTAGTAGTTTCCCTATCAACTACTGAAGTTGGATTCATAGCAGTGTCAGAAGCTATAAAAGAAGCAATTTGCTTACGAGGTCTAATTAGTGAACTATGCTACAAACAAGAATCAGTAGAACTTCTATGCAACAATCAGAGTGTCATACACCTCAAAAGAACTAATAGTATCATGACAGAGCAAAACATATTGATGTAAGACTTTTTCGTGTAAGAGACATCATTGACAAAGGGGATGACGGTCAACATTCAGAAAGTCAAAACAACAGAAAATGCAACTGGTTTTTTTAACTAAAGTTTGATCATATGGCCTAAATCTACTTAGAGTAGTATATTTAAATGAAGGGAACTAGTTACTTGGTGCAGAGATCTTCAAGGAGATTTTGCTTCAAGAGGGAGATTTATTATGAAGCTGAACCAAAATCTTCAACTATCTGTCAAAATCAATTAAACAGAAAAACAGTTAGTGACTATTAAATAGTTACAAGAATTTAACAACTATTTTAGCTCATTTGTAATAAAAGCAAAAAGGCAAGTAAAATGTACGCATGAATGATTCTTTTCTGTGTGTGAGGGATGTAAACAGAAATTGAGCAAATAGACTTTGAGAGAAGTTGTCAAGAGAACTTATCTCAGTTTTTTTGGTGTTTGTAATCTTGAAGTTGAATGAAGCTTGAAGATCGATTGAAGAGTGGATGTAGATGAAAACACCGAGCCACTCTACATCTTTGTGTTCATCTTTCTCTTCACCTTTCATTTTTTGAATTGCATGCTTGATTTTCTGGCATTTGAAATCAAGATCTTCACTCAAATTCCTTTACCAAAAGAAGAACGAAAGAGAGAGAGGTAAGAGATCTTCTTTTCCCTAATTTTTCTGTCGAGATGAGAATCAAAGAGGTAAGGAAAACGAAGACTTATCACATGCTAGTTTGATGAGCGACATGGAAAAATATTGATCATACGTAGCAACTACCATTTTTCTTTTGTTTGGATCAGCTCAGCAGAGACAAGAAGTTTGGTCCTCAGTGGTTTTTATTTCGAGCCCAATTATCAATACACACAAAAGTTAACTTGAGAGTTTAAGGACCAATGTGAAACCCAGAGCCCATTTCCCCTTAATAGCATAAAATAAAGAGGAATTAAATAAAGAATTAAATACTAGGGTAAGAGTAGGAAGGACCCTAAGTGATGAAAAAGAATGAAGTATTTTGGAAATAAACCCTAAGTGGTGAAGTTGTGGTTAAGTAAAACCCTACTGCAAAATTGACTAAGTGTTTAGGCATGTTTATGTGTTGGCCATAAGATCTTAGAGAGATTTCTTGGGCAAAGGGAGAAGTTATAGTGGGAGTAATGCATGCCTTGGAGGTTAGACCAACACATTAGGCAATGGATGCGTTAAAGGGTGGCATGCGGTTGAAGGATGGCAGCCGAAGTTGAGGCATTGGGATGGCACGAGGGCATGCGATGGTGCATGGGTAAGCCAGGACACGGGGCAAGGCAGGGCTAGAGGGGGGCATGCATCGAGCGCCTCTGCCAAGCGCCCAGCCCATGCATCGAGCACTTCGGTCAAGCACCCAGCCCATGCGTCGAACAAATTCTGTCGAGCGCCCATGTGTCGAGTGCCTCTGTCAAGCGCCCAACCCATGCATTGAGCACCTCTGCCAAGCGCTGTCGAGCGTCCATGCGTTGAGCACTGTCGAGCGTCCATGCAGCCAAGTGCGTATGCGTCGATGCAGTCGAGCGAGTGTACGTCGATGCGGCCAAGCGCCCATGCGAGCAATGCTAAGCAACCGTCCTACGCGTTGGAGCCATGCAACCTTGCGATGCGTTGGGGTGATGGCTTGCATGATGGATGCGTTGGACATAGGCCATGCGATGGGCTAGGTTGGACACATTTTGGGTGTTTGGATCTTGCGATGGTTAAGTGTTACGATGACTGAATGAATTGGGTTGCGATGGTGCTGTGTTGAAAATCAAGGGAAACCAAGGGTTGCTATGCGTTGAAGTCCTACTATGCGTTAAGGACCTACTATGTGTTCTTGAGTACACTATGCATTAATATCCAAGGCTAGCTGTATGCATTGAGAATCACCCTAGTGAACGCATATTGAAGGGAACAAACGCATAAGAAGGCTGAGCTCATATGGAAGACGTCATCATAACATGTGGCTTGTTGAGAAGAAATCTTAAGCCTTAAGGATTTAAGGTGGATGCATGAGAAGACATGCAAAAATTGGTCTCATGCATTAGCAATGTAGGAAAAGGACACCCAAAATTGCGTTGATCAAACCTTGCGTTGGTAGGGTGAGGGGAAGACACCTCAAGCAAGAGGTGGAAGGGGCTGGAGGTTGGCAATCGCTAAGGGTAACACTTGGAGGGGGAGGTGTCGACCTTAGAGGGCTTTTGGACGCCTATAAAAGGGAGAACACCCCACTTCAACCTACACACCAAGTTATTTCTTAAAGAGCACAAAGAGAGGAAAAATAAAAGGAGGGAAAACAAAGTGTGGGTCGGAGATACCAACAAGGACGCGGAGGAGGCAAAATTGTCTGGACAACCGCGAAAGGCCAATTTCAAACAACTAGTTCTCCCAAACTACTCGTGCAAATCAGGTGATTCTTAAACTAAAAGTTTCTAAATTAAGTGTAGTTTCTGTGTGTGGGCTGCCTCAACGAAATGCTAAATCTAAGGCTATCAAAATTAAGGAAAATCGAGAGGTGCTCACCAGAAAGAAGACAGTCGGGCCAGGAGAAGTAAATTTGATACTTTGAGCTTTCGCCAAGGAATTTAGAGGCGAAAATTTAAAGTATTGTAGCTAAAACATTTTTACACATTTTTTAAGAAGGAAATATCTTGAGATAAGGCTCGGAAGTATTAGTAATCTAAGCTTAAAAACTGGAATAGGATCCAACGGTAGAACCAGGGAAACCAAGTGAACTGCAAAGAAAGTTCTCCATAAACTCACTGTGAGTGGTTTTTCTTCCCTTGTTATTTTGAGCATATTGTAAATTAATATGTTGTAGGATATGTGTGATGTTTGGGATGGTCAAGGGGTCTAAGGACCTAGAACCTGAGCCAAGAGTAAATCTTTACAAGATGGTCAGGGGACCGAGGAGTCTAGTGCCTGAGCCTGTGGGATAGAGAATCCTTGAAATGGGATGGTCAGAGGGCCGACAGACCTAGTTTCTGAGCCCATGATAGGAGGAGCTATGTGCACATAGGCTGGTATTATTGTTATGATATTGTATGTTAAATATCTGTCGTGTGTATAGGTGGATTCGTGAAAGCTTCATGTTTTGTTGGAGGTTCGCTTGAGAACCTCATGATTGTGGTTGTGGAAGTTTTATATTTGTGTTACCACTCACTGAGCTTTGTAAAAGCTCATGGTTTGTCTCTATGTGTACCTTGCATGTAGCTGACGAGTCCAGGTTGCAGTGTTGGTTAAAGTCTGCTACAAGTTTAGAAATACTTGAAATAAGATTGATTACTGGGATAGGGTTTCCATGTGTTTTGAAATTTGAAGTTGTAAACTAGTTTCTAATAAAAGCATGTAATATTTTCCGCTGCGAATATAATGAAAAAAAACTAGTAGATTAGCTAAAGTTTTAACAGTTGATATCACGCCTCACCTTGGGCTCAGGAGCACGGGCTCAGGGTGGGGTGTGACAACCGAGTCCACGATAATATTTAAATTGATACAAACACACATTATCAATTAGATTGAGTTACAATATTAATCGCCAATATACATGTGTTATTGATGTCATAAGTTCAAACCTTCTGACCCCTCATTGTTATCTTAAAAAAAAAAGTAACCAATTTAGTCTCGAAATTTTATATTTAATAGCTCATTAAACTTTAAAAGCTACTAATAAATCATTAGACTTACGATTTAGGATTTGTTATGACTCATAATAATATATGATAAGTTCTTGATTTTTTTATTTAATATGTGCTCATATGTGATAGGTTGGTTTTGTAGGTTGGGGTATACTTGGAAAAAAAGTAGGTACTTGAAATTCCCCTTGAAAGAACGTGTGGCCATATTTCATTAGATTTTTTTGGTCATTTTTCAAAATCACCTACTCAGTCTAATTTCCCAAAAATGGGGAAAATAAAGTAATTTCCTAAGGCGGCCCTTCGGCCCAAAAAATATGCACCGTAAACAGAAGCTCAATAAGTGTCGTGGGCTACGGGCCCAATTTCCGTGGAAGGGAAGCCCAAATAATTACAGTCAGCCCAATGAACGAGATATATTGTTTTTCGCAAATTTTCAATTTACACAAACTATAGTTTATACCATTGTATCAATTTAAACTTTAAATTTTTATAACTATATCAATTAACACTCAGATTTATTTCAAAAAATATCGTACAAAATATATAATTATTTAAATTAAACATTTAATTATAAATCAATCAATTTAAACTTTTAATTAAGACTATATTTGAAAATCTTTCATGCATTCAATTCTTACTCGTGTTACTCATATTAATAAAATTGACTAATGCATGGATAATCTTCAAAAGAAATCTCAATTTGTTCATTTATGAAAATTTAGGTCGCGTTGGGTAATCATTTTGTTTTTTTTTTTAGGTTTTTTAAATTCAATCATATTTTATACCCATTTCTTACATTGATTTGCATTTTTCTTGAATACAAAATTGAATTCATAGCCAAATTTCAAAAATAAAAAAAGTTTTTAAAAGCTATTTTTTTTAGTTTTCGAATTTTGGTTTAATATTATAAACTACTCGTAAAAAATAGATAACAAAATAAGAAATTTAGATGTGAAGATAATATCTTTAGGTTAAATTTTTAAAAACAAAACATCAGAAATAAAATAATTAGACCTTAAAATTTAACTAAAAAAGTTACAATTTAATTAATTCCCTTATGAAATTTTAGAGTTTAATTAATAAACTTACGAGTCTCAAACAACATTTGTCCCAACAGAGCATGATAGAGAGTGTAAATTGATATATCAATTAGCTTAAAAGTTTAAATTAACAAACCTCAAAATTTAGAGACAAATTAATATTTTATATATTAAAAATTACTGGATAGCGCAGTTTCAAGTTATAATTTAAATTAAAATCAATAAAAAGTAGTTTAAATATCATTTGTTTTTCCTATAAACCAAAATAATAAAAATAAAATGAACCTAGAATTCAACCAATAAAGTCTTTTATTTTCTTTACTTAGGTAACCAGCAGCTATAAACAGAATTTAATCCCATAATTAAATCAATGTGAGATAACAATTATTATTATTATAAAAAAAATAATATTTATCTCGTCTAAAAAGTATTTTGTAATATTCATTGATTTTTTTTTTTTTTTGAGAAAAAAAGCATGAAGAATAAATGTACGGAAATTATAAATGAAAAATGAGGCAGTCCATGGAAATACCGTGTTGGCTTAACGTTGTGTGGAGGTTGAAGAAATGTTGACACGAGATAATTTCATGAATTTCTTTTTAATTATTATCCAAATTAGCGCGAGATTAATTTAATTAATTCCCTTTCATAAGCCGTGTGCTCAACTCGCGGCTTCTTCGTTAAATTCCCAACTCTTCAAAACCCTCTCATCGTTTAGCTCTTTATACGTCGATCAGCATGAAGAAGAAATTAAAGCTTTTGTTATTAAATAAAAATATATATATGGATATAACATAACAACAATAGACCAAGAGAAACCAATACAATATAAAAGAAAAAAAAAACATAAATTCAAAGATAGTACACACAAGCTCAAGCTCAGGAGGAATAGAGAGAGAAACAAAACATCCACGAACGAAGTGCTAGACTCTTGCACCGGAATAATTCGACGAGTACAAAAAATGAACTTGACCCATGACGACAGAAGACTGGACTTGCAAGGTCAAGAAAAATTTGAACAATTTTCGTGGATTGAAAAGGAAAAATAGAATAAGAAAAGCGAGAAAAGCTCAGGAGAGATACCGCCGGGAGATGAATCAAAAGGGTGGAAGTGTAGGGTTTGTATGGAAGGGTTGAAAAGGGAGAGGGTGAGCCATTGGAGGAGGAAGAAGGAGGAGGTGGGATGAGAAATGAGAAGAGAAAAAAGGGTTTAATAAGAGAGAGTTTTTGAACAGTGCCATGATGGAAGAGGAAGAAGGAAATTAGGGTTTATTTATAATGAAGAATGTGAAGAGGAGAGAAGAAGGGTATAATTGGGTGTGTTTTAATGGAAAATGCTATCGATGTGTCGTTTTCCACATAGGAAGGGGACAGGATGGATGGTGAGAGTTTGTTTTCTTGGGATTCAACGTTACCTATTCAATGTCAAATGCCCTCTTATCTCTCTTTATTATTCTACTTTTTCTTTTTCAATACAAATAATGTAATTTCTTTCTTTAAAAAATATTTAGATTTCTTCCTACAGTTAAAAGTCCGACTTTAATAGATTATTTGAACTTTCAATTTTTCCCATAATCCTAGTTGAGATATTTTAGTGGACTTCCTCATCTTTCGACCTCTCGTATTTTTATTTCGTGTATTTAGTTCTTAAACTTATAATTTTATGTTCGATATGTTTCTTAACCTATTCAATATCTTTTCAAATTCATACATCAATTCAGCACAAATTTAAAAGTTTAGACTTCAGAGTTTCATTAGGCAAGCTCAAATTGATATATGGTAGATCATTGATTTTTAAATTTTTTTTAACATGTTAAATATATGTAAGACACAAAATTAAAAGTTCATAGACCTATTAAATAGACAACCAAAATTTTAAACTAACTTTTATTAGATGTTTTTTAAAGTTTGAGAACCAAATTAAATAGACACAAATTTCAATATCGAGAGACTAAACTTGATAATTTTGACATATTATTGTTTAGTTTAAAGATTCTCAATTTTAAAAGTTTTGACGGTGTCAAACAAAGATGGTCTCATTTCAAATCATATTGAGTTTGATTAAATGGTGAGAAGTTTAGAAAGTTGTTATTTAACTATTAAACAAAAAAAGTATCTAATGAATTATGAGTTCAATACATCCTGTTTAGCAGAAAGACGGACATTCCTTGCTCATTATCAGACAATCACTTATTCACAAACCTCATGTGAGGCTAATAGTTTTCATTTCCCATCTCATGGAAAACCCTTTTCGCTCCGCTTAGCCCTATCCCCCTCTAGGGGTATTTTAGTGATAGGTTCTATAGGAACTGGACGATCCTATTTGGTCAAATACCTAGCGACAAACTCCTATCTTCCTTTCATTACAGTATTTCTGAACAAGTTCCTGGATAACAAGCCTACGGATTTTCTTATTGATGATAGTGGCGATATTGATGATAGTGACAATATCGACCGTAACCTTGATACGGAGTTGGAGCTTCTAACTATGATGAATGCGCTAAGTATCGTAAGTAAATTACTCATGGTTGTTCAATCATTTGATAACCAGAGTCATTATTTGATAAATGATCACTATGAGTTAGAGTCAATAAAATTTGATCAATCCTTTTTCTGTCGTTAAGGTGGAGAACTAAACCAAGAATTCTCTTTCTTTATCATCAATCGAATCACTGTTCGAGACCCAGGATTCCATTTTATCATCAATCCAATCCCAATCATTGTTCACATTTTTTTCTTTTTCTTATCAATGAATATATCTCTTTACTTGTATGACTTAGATGTCTCGTATTTCTCGAAAAAACAATTCGATTGATGAGATTTGGTATGATACTTATGAGATCGATGAGATTGATATTCCAATCTTTCTTCTTCGAACGTATTGATTTGACCCCATAAGCGGGACCGCCACCCCATAGTATGTTGCCACCAGAAGCAAAACCTCATATTTCTTCTAGAGAATCTCCTAATTGTTTCAGAGCAACTAGAAAGAGATTCTTTAACCAGAAAGAATTCAGTTCAGATGTGGGATACCTATCCAGAAGTTTTTGCAACTCAATCATGTATGATGGAATCATCAAAGATTTGACCTTTTCGAACTCTGTCTGTAACTCACTATAGGCTCGAGAAACAAAGAGAAGATGTGTACGAACGAGATATACAGCAACAAGAATAAGGAAAAGGATTGAATAGAGGAACTCCCGAACATTTGTTAAATAAAAATTTAAATTTAAATTTTTATTTAAAATGTCACTAAAATTTGAAGTCGATTCGTTGATATATTGGATGTTGTTTATATCTAATAAAGAACATGCTAGAAATAAAATTTAAAACTCGAGTTTCATTAGAAACAAAATGTCTGTTCTAAATGATACCTTTGTTATTAGAGAAATACACATTTTTTTTTCTTTGGGTAAAAAACAATAAGTTGTCACTTTTAATTGCCTAACTCCAAAGATTCTCAATTAATAAAATAAAAATTGAATATCAATACATGCATGATTGAATGAAAATAATATGTTTGCTAAATCCCACAAATTACCAATTATAGGGTTATGTTGTGTCAACTTTTTTGTAATATAGACAACTTTTTTAAGAAAACCATAAATTTATAATTAACTGCAAAATATTATTATTATTATTATTATTTTGTTAATTCAATGCACATTTTATCCCTTATCTAAATAATGGTTTGTCCAACTTTAGACTTACTTTTTTTCCCCCAAAAAAAGACAAAATTTCCCTAAACCCATTTGGGATAGGCTTCAAATTCAATTTTGAGAAGCTTTACTGTTTACATCAAACTTTGAAACTGTTAAAATAAATGTTAAAATAAATGGTATAAATATTGACATGTAAAAGTTTGATGGCATATGAGGTATTATTATATACAACTATATAAAAGATTAAAAGGGTTATCGTTTAAATCATTTACATAATTAACACATCAATTACTAAGTCAATTTACACGATCGATATTGTAAATGATGTCATGTATGTAGTCAAATCCTTATATATTAGTCATTGTATAAATTTTTGTGTTAAAAAGAAAAAAGCTCTCCAATGAGATATTCGGATTTTTTGTTGACTAATTGGTCGTTGTTGACATAAAAATATTAGTGTTTTGTGTTCTCAAAACTCATATTTTTGCACAGTAAAAATGTACAAATCTATGTAGAACATACAGTTATATACGTTTAATTCCAACAATTTAAAAATCTAAAATTAATTTATGCGAACAATTCCAAACACAGGTATTCAAAATTAAAAAATCTAAAACTTGCATAACAAAAGGAAAAACAGCCAAAAAGTTTGACAGGAAGAAAATGTTTATATTTAGTGCAAAAATATTGAAAAGGAGAACATGGGGGTTTGGCTCTATGCATTAATACTTTTTTAATTAAAAATAATAAAAATAACAAATATTTTTTTAAAAATTGGACAATAAAAAAATTACTACTGAACAATGGGAATAATTACAATTATACTTTGAAAATTTCAATTATAAAAATCGAACTCTCAAACTTACATGATTGTTGAAATTTTATGTCATGTTTGATAATCATTTGATTTTTTATTTTTGTTTTTGAAAATCAAATCTATTTCATTCACATTTCTTACGACGATCTTTCTTACGCATAATAGTTGAATTCTTAGTTAAATTTTTTAAAAAAAACAACTTTCTCAAAATTTGGTTTGGTTTTTAAACCATTAGTGAAAAGTAGATACAAATGAAGAATTTGGAGGTGGAAGTAACCTTAATTTTTTAAAAAAATGGTTATCAAACGGGGCCGTAACGATGGTATAAGTTTGAGAGTTTAATTTTTATCATTTATGAGTCTAATTTTTACAACTATTATAAATTTAATGGTTCAATTTTAACACTGTATACATTCGACCGTAGTGCAACAGTTGGGGGATGATTTTTATAAAATTAGCCCTTAATTTTTCTTAAAAGAAAGAGGGTACTTTCACAAAATAGGAAGTTGTAAGAAGAAATTGGCAAAGCAATAAGACCCATTAATTGCATGTTATCAAGAAAAAAGAAAAGAAAGAAACAGAGATTTTGACCATTGAAAAAGGGAAGTGTTTTTTTTTCTCTCTCTCTAAAATCAGTCTATTTTAGAGAAAGAGAAATAACATAAACAAAACCCTAGGAACTTAGCTACAAATAGTTATGTTCATCAAACTCTTTACCCATTTTCTGACAATTATTATTTTCTCTCTCTTTTTAATTTCTCTATCTAATGGGTTCCAATTACAATGGCATTTTTAAATATTAATTAATTAATTAACAAGAAAAAGGAAAAAATAAATTTCTTCCCATTTCCTATGTAATTATTATCTTCATAGCCATTGCAGCAGCAGAGATCTTCAGAATGCAACACTGCTCCAATGTATGGTCAATCTCATGTGGCCCTTGTACATTTATTATTCTTACTCTTTTAAATTTCCCCCTCTTTTTTCTAAATTATTACAATATTGGCATTCACTGTTGCAAATTTTGTCCTATAATTGAGATAAATTTAAAATCTAACCCGTATAATTTATAATTAGAATAGTCTAAGGACTATTTAAAACAAACTGAGATTAAATTTTAATTTTAAAAGTATAGATACTAATTTATAGTTTTTTCGAAAATAAATAATAATAAGAGTAATGTTTTAAATGATAAAATTGTTGAAAATGTTTTTAAATATAGTAAAATATTATTGTTTATCAGTGAGAGACCGTAATAGATTTCAATCGCTGAACAAAAGATAGTGAAATTTGTTATATTTATAAATAAATTAGTTTATTTTTCTTTATTTGAAAATATCATAATAATAATAATAATGATTTGCTTGCCCGATTAATTAGCGATTTGGGAATCATATAGGTCTACGGTGGTTTATGATGCAAAGAGTAGTTTGAAAGCGCGGTTGTCATTCATGGATGGTGAGGGAGGTTGGAGGTGGCCTACAGTGTCTTGGGAGCTGCTTGAGATCTGGGGTTTAATCCAGATAGTAGGGCCTAGGGTGAGGGGAGAGGATTATTAGATTTGGGTACCAGATGCTAATGGTCGGTTTTCTATCGCTAGTGCTTGGGAGGGTATACGTCCTCTTCGTCCTAGGGTGTTGTGGGTGGGGTGGTATTCCGCGTCACTCATTTTGTGCGTGGTTAGTAGTGAGAGACAGGTTGGGTACGCGGGATTGGTTGAGGAGTTGGAGTGTATTGTTAAAGGGGGGTGTCTTCTGTGTGGGGGAGGTGTGGAGTCGCGGGATCATTTATTTTTTGAGTGTCGATTTGGGATAGAGGTGTGGTCTAGTGTGTTGCGTCAGTTGGGTTCGACGCAACGAGTGGCTGGTTAAGATGTAGAGTTGAGTTGGTTGTGCCGAGTGGGGTTGGGTAAGGGGGTGTGTAGTAAGTCATTCTTGTTTTCTGGTGTGCTTCCATATACTACATATGGCAGGAGTGTAATCGGCGGCTGCATGTAGATCGACCAAGGTCGGTGTCTGCTTTGGTTCACCTTATGGTCTCTACGGTTCGTGTTCGTACTTCTTCCTGGCGGGTTGATCTTCTTGGTCTTATCTAGTGTGTGTATGGATGTTATTTCTTTTTAAACTTCACGTAGTTCTCTGTTTTGTTGTAGCCCCTAGTTTGTGGGGTTTTGGGTTCTTTTCTCTGTCTTTCACCTTGGGTTCTTATCTCGTTGGTTTCGTTTTGACTTTGTTGCTCTATCTTTGTTTGTGCTTTGTTATTTTGATCCCGGACTGTGGAATCCCTTTTGTTGTTGTATAATAATATCACCTATTCTAAAAAAATTAGTGTTTGACTGTTTGGAATCTTTGAATGTGGGGTTTCAATTAAATGTTAATTTTTCAAAAAGTTATTGCCTGGTAATTAAAGCTGATTCTTTTAAAATAAAAATGGATTATTTTAAACTTCATAACCTTTTATTTAGGTTTTTAGTAAATATTATTTTTATCTATACCTTTCTTTTTTAAAAAAAAATGGCATGAGAAGTCAAACCAAAATTTGAAAATTAGAAAAAGAAAAAAAAAACTTTATTTATTTAAAAAAAATTGACTTAGATTTGAAATACTTATCGTAATAAGGATAAAAATTTATTAGAAAAAAGTGAGAACAAATTTAAGGCATAAAAATAAAATAAAATAGCTATGAAATAAGTCCACATTAATTAAGAGAATCAATTATACAAATAGAAAAAGTGGTTTAAACAATTTGGACCATTTACAGGCCAAAAGGATGAAATTTGGAGATTTATTCAATGATCAAGCATTTGTTGAATTTAATATGTTAAAATGTCATCTTGGTTTTGTTTAATTTTAATTTTTATATTTTTAAATATTCAATTTTAGTTCATAAAATTTTTAAAAATCTTAAATTTAATCCTTTATTTTTTTGAAAAGGATTAAATAACAACAATAATTTTCATTTAAGAAGATACATGTGAACATTTTTCCAAGATTTTCAATAAAAAAAATTAGGAAAATTGACAATAAACCAATCAACTAGAATTGAGATTTACTAACAATATAAATACTAAAATCAAATATTTAAGGTACAATAATTAAAACTAAACAAATTTCAAAATATATGTACCAAAATGATATTTTAACTCATTTTATTTTATTCTAAAACTATACTGCACCATATTTTAGAGGGAAGTTGTTTCATTTTTCTAAAACAGCAAATAAAATTCTATCAAAATACCATTTTATTCTGTATACTTTTTGTATAATTATAGTCTCTATATTTTCAAATGTTCAATTTTTGTCTATATTCTTTATAGAGTATTAAATCTAGTTCCTAATGCATGTTTGTTGTGATTTTTTCAAACTTTTATTATTATTATTATTATTTACTAGCATTTTCACTATAAATATTGGTAAGTATAATCAAATATCATATTTCCTTGCCTAAAAATTGATATTATAAAACTAATGACGAGGAACTAAAATCATTGTAAATTGATCTAGTGGTTACAAATAAATAGCAAGAATTGAGAGGTCATGAGTTTAATATAATATTCTCAGATACAAAGATTATTTAAAATATAGAAACTCAAATTAAATAAATTTTTTTGGTACAAAGACAAAAATGGTATTTTAACGAAAAATGAGGGTAAAAGGTAAAAATAAGGAAAGATGGAGGAGTAAAATTGGAAGTAAAAAAGAAGAGAGGGGGAAGGGAGGGGGTTGTAGGGGGCCCACTGAGAATATGACAGTAAGGAAAGGAGAGGGGGTTTTAATTGCATATACTTGAGTGCCTTACTGACAGCTTTTGAATTTAGAGAATTAGAGAGCCCGTGAAGTCATCATTACTTATTGCGTCATCCCACGTCACTTCTCCATACATTTTTAATTATTCCCAAAACACAAACCCACCTCATATTTTCAATTTCATCCCTCTCTCTCACAATCTCACTATCCTCCTATTTTCTGCCTCGTCTTATTATTTTTTTTTTTTACTCTTCGTGTTTTTTTCTAAAAAAATATATATACAAAATATCCTTCAACTTATATTTTCTATTGAAAATAGAGTTAAACTTTAAAAAAAAAAAAAAAATTCAAAAGTGTACTTACTATTAGTTTCAATTTTGGATAGAAGTAGTTCGTGTTTTATTTTAAAAATACTTTTTCAACTTTCAAATGTATGAAAAATATTTTTATTGCTAATATATAAATTAAAACCGTTGATATCTCGTTTTAATAGTTGCATTGTAGTAGTATCCTTTCCTTCAATTGAACGTAAAAATACTCTAACAGTAAGGTCATTAATGCAACTTTCGAAAGCTCAAGTATATTTTTTAACGAATTTGTATTCATATACTAACAATGACAGTTTTTTTAAGTTTTTCTTTAGTTTAAGATTAATTTTTGAATTTTTTAATTTAAGAATATTTTTAAACAAAACACATATAACATTCAAGACTAATGACAAATATATTTTTGAAACTTTTAAAAGTTCAAGGATATTTTTTACACAAAATACAAAATTTAGGAGTATTTATATGTTTATCCTTTTTTGTCGAAAAAAATTATTATTTCCCTTAAATTTTATGTCTTGGATTTATTATGTTGTTAGTTTTCGAAATGTTACAGATTTATTTCTTAAATATTGAATTCAGTTTTTGAAATTTGAATTTTGTTTTAAATTAGTTTTCAGGTTTCAATGCTTATAAAATATTTATTTTCAACTTTTGGAGGTAATATATATTATTAATTTAAACTATTTGTGAAGTGAATTTTTAAAATCAATTTAAATGGTTGTAATAAGATAGTGAAACCTAATTAACTATAATTCTTTTAAATTAATTAACAAACATTAAAATTAAAGACTGAAAGTTGGTATTTAATTAAAAATCAAGGTGAAAAGTGTAACTATGAAAACCGAATGTCTAAATTGAAACAAAATTCAAGTCTCTTAGTTAAACATTTTAAAGCTCATAGACTAACTTGAACTCAAACTCAAGACTTAAATACTAAAAGTATCATATTTTAAAATATAGGGACCAAATTCAAATTACACTTAAAACCTAGAGACTAAAAGGATATTTTTCTCTATCAACTTTCTCTATAAAATTTCAATTATTATTATTATTTAATCTAAAGTATTTTATAATCTATGAATTTCATGCAACATTGCTCTAATACATACTACATTTGTTTTATTCATTATTTTTTAAATCATACGACAACATGTGTTAAATCATAAATATTTATTTCAATTCAATGTTAATGACCAAAATAAATTCTTGAAGATTTATTAATAACAATACTTAGGTGAAGCTAACATGTTCTCCTCTTTTTATATAAAAAAATAATAAGTTTTTTTAAAAATTAAATGGTCATGTGACAAATTTTGTTTAAGTATAGTAGCTCAAGCTCAAGCAATCGTTGAACGTCTCGGAAGTCTCTTGTCCCTTAATTGAGATCATCCCCCTCCATGTTGATTGAATTAGCACAAAAGAGGTTGTGGACCAAATCGACCAATCTGTGATAGATCTAATTGAAGTGAGGAACTTCACCAATGAAATCGAAAAGTTAGCGCTTTCATGGGTCCTTCTTTGCTATCTTTTTCGTTTTGCTATATGGATGAAAACTGTATAGCTCATTGTATTGCTCGTATTGCAATTGGTTTTAAGAACTTTTTTAAGTAGAATATTCCTTCCAATTTTGAAGATGATGGAGTCTTTCGGAATTATGATTTGTCATGTTGGTTGTTAAATTTTGTGAAAGGGTTATTTTGAGATGCTCGGTTGGCATTTGATTTCTAATGAAGCTTTCTTTCGAGGAAAAAATGGAATAGTATCTTTTTGGTCCATAGGTTTTAGCCCTAGTTTCTATTTGGTCCTTACGTTTTAAAATGTTACACATTTAGTTCTTAAGTTTTGAGTTTTGTTTCGATTTAGTCCCAAAGTTTTAAAATGTTACAATTTTACCCTTGAGATTTGGATTTTGTTTCAATTTGGTTAATAGATTTTAATATTTTACATTTTTACCTTAATTTTTCATTAAGTACTTACTTTCAATCATTAATGTCAATTTCTATTAATTAATAAAAAAATAATTATAAGTGAAATTTTAATTTTAATTTTAAAAGTCATAAAAATAGTTAAACTTAATTAATTATAATTTCTTTTAATGATTTTTAATTTATTAATATAAATTAACTCTAAAAGACGGAAAGTGAATATTTAGTGAAAAATTGAGCTTAAAAGTGTAAACCTCGAGACGTAGGGATCAAATTGAAGCAAAATTTAAATGTCAAGGAAAAAATTGTAGCATTTTGAAATCTAGAGACTTAATTAAATTAAACTCAAAACTTAAAAACTAAATGTGTGACATTTTAAAATTTAAGAACTAAATAAAAAACACATGGATCAAAAAGTATTTTTCCAAAATGAAAAAAAAAGGTGCAGTGAAAATACATTCTAGAAATAGGCAGCCATGAACTTTTTTCGTCTCATTTCATTATTGGCCCGTCCTCTCGCTTTCCCAAGTCTTTTTTTTTTTAAAAAAAAAAATTATTTATTATTTATTTTAACCCTACATTGCATTTTGGTCATGAATTTTAATTTCATGATCTTTTAACTGTGCGATAATTTTAGCCATCTAAAAGCACCTCAAGTCGTTAAAAAAGTTTATAAAACATAAATATCATATGAAATTGATTTTTTTTAAAAGAACGTTTGAGCTATTTTTTTTTTGGTTGAGATTTAGGAATTTTAGAAATGTTATTGAAATAGCTAATCTTAAGTTGGTCAAACTTATTATTTTTAAAAAAACTTTATTTTATTAAAAATAATGAGTTTATGAAGAGTTTTACATTCTTTTAAAAATCTATGTTTGCAATGTAATCCAAAATCTATGTTTGTATTGAGCATTTTTTAATCGAACTCTCTTTTCCATTATTTTATAATTTCATTTTCGTTCCGTCTTCTATTACTTACTCATTCCAACCCTTCGGATTCTCGATGATTCTAATCACATTTCAATTCTCCAAATCGTCGTGAATTGTCTAAAAAAACCATCGACACTAGAAAGGATGGTCGAAAATGACACGAGTAATGGTTGGAATTTGTAAAGAAAATTAAAAAAAAATCTAATTGGTTTTGGGGGAATATTCCTTGAAAAGCTTGTAGATGAGATAACATTTTTGAAGTGATTTTCCTACCTTGCCCATTTTGCCTAAGTCAAAATTTCCCGTCGGCTAAAAATTGGAGGTATTTGGTTTTTCTATTCATGTAATTGATGGGTTGCTTTTTACATGAAAATGGTAGACTTCACTTTTAAGATAAGCTATGTGTGTTTCATTTTTCTATCTTCTTGTTTGTCGACGTTGTTTATAGAAAATAATAATAATTTTGACCTCTAGATTCCTTTTGTATCAATCTACATCTTATATATAAATTTAGGTAAGTATGATAATTTTAACTTTAAGCTTTGGACGTATTTCAATTTTAATTGTAATATAAGTTTTCGTTCGAAGTATCGTAAAAAAAATTATTCTCATATATTTTAGTAAATCATAAAGTGTATCTATAGTACAAATTTGGTATAATATCAATGAAAAATGAGATTAAAAAAAAACTAACACTTCTAGTTTGAAATCGAATTTTAATAAAGTTATTCAATAATTAATTTGTATATTGACGAAATTTAAATATATTAAAATTAATAAGTTTATGGGTTTTTTTTTTTATTTATCCTTAAAAAAAAATCTGCGAGTGGGATTAACATAAACTGAAAAAAAAATTGTGAAAATTGCAACATTTTTTTTAAGTGTAGGTCCAAGGTTTCCCCACATCTTCTAATAATTACAATTCTGTTCTTTATTATAACTATTCGTATCAGAATGTGGTTATATGTAAGATGATGTATTATTTCACGTATAAGACGTGATCTAAATCATAGATCATGATTCAACGTGCGGGATATATTTGAACTAAAAGTCATGTCCTTTGTTTCATTACAATTATTGAAATCAAAGTAGTTACACGACAAAGTGGTATATCGTTTTATGTCAGAGTGTGATCTAGATAATAGATATATGGAAGAAATATGTTTGAATGAAACGGTATTCATGTAAATCATCTCAAATTGGTGTTTCATTTTATATGTAAATGTGATTTAGACCATAGATATGATATGAAACATTATGATCACATCCATTATTTTTTAAATTTTCTTCAATTCCTATTCTATCCTTTCTGCAAATAGTCACGACTACTCGGTGCAAATAATGTAAAAAAAGAATTATTTTTAGTTAAAACATTTTTAGATTTTTTTTTCTACATACTCAAATAAAACTATAAATTTTATGTACATTATATGTGTTAGAGGCTAGTTTATAAAAGGGTGAAGTGCAAAAAATAGCTGATTTTAAATAGTTGGAGTGAATATAAGGCTAACAAGAGAAATAGCAAATTTAAAAGTTTCATTTGGGAAAATAGCAAAAAGGTTTCAAAATTATAAAAATAGCAAACTGAATTTATATAATAGACAATATTGATCAGTAAATAACAAAACTACCTTAAAACAACAAAATTAAGTACAAATGAAAATGCAAAGATATACAGCTTCAAAGATAACTCGAATACCACGAATACCCTCTACCTAAACATTGTATAGAACAAAAATTAAAAATCACTCAATATTGTCCTTAAGACTTTCAACTGCCTATAGAACGCGTGTATGCGAGGGAAGATGACGATTAGGCAATGAGTGTCATTAGAAACTTATGGATGTTTACAACGATGAACTTCCTTCAAGGAGAGAAAGAGCAAAGTTTATTGTACCAATGAAGTTGTTGTTAGTAACTGAGTATTGAAGAAATTACAACTTCAGAACGGTGTGACTATTGGCGTTTGATATCAAACCAGTTTTAGGGAGTTTCATCGTCTGCATTCCATGTGACCATTTTGCTCATAGAATCTTGAAAGTCAACTTTAAACACTATCAATCCTAGAACGTCATTGTTGAAAACAATGTTCAAAGTAGAAACAAAAGTAGGAAACATGTGTGCGAGCAAAAAAGATTGGCGACCTGGCGGGGGTGGCCGTCAAAAGCTAGCCAAGATGATAGAATCCAATAAAAAGTTGCTGAATCAACAATCGTAGAAATGAGACTGAGAAGGAGAAAAGGAGATTTCGGGTTCTGCTAATTGAAGCTGATGATGGCAATAATAATAATAAAGTGAACAAATATATATATATATATATCTATATATACACGCACATGTTTAACATTTATAGTTTAATTTTCATTTATATATTTCTTTTTAAGTATAACAAGCCATTTTTATGTATTTCTATTTGAAAATATCGAAAATATGGAAAAAAATCAAATTAATTTGATAACAATATATATAAGATAATAAAAAAAATACTTAGGTATAATTGAATTTGTAACAAACATTTAAACAAATCGAAAGTTAGTAAGATAAATCAAATTTGATAATAAAAGATAAATTCAAATATAAATTGGAGAGAAAAATTAGGAAGTTTTTATTTATTTTGATTATCGATAAGTAGTTAGATCAAATTTAATTTGATAATAAAATATAAATTCAGATATAATTCGGGAGAGAAAAATCAAGAAGAAAGCTCATTTATTTACAATTATACTATATTCATAATTCCATTTTCATTTAAGTTTCAACAATCACATTGTATTTATAACTTCGTCAATCATAAAACCTACGAAAGAAGTCTAACTCGTTGTAGAAGCATAACAAAAACAACAAGACTGCAAAAGTGTATACTTATTTATTTGTCAAAATGACAAATTAATGGTATGATAATTTAAGAAGATGAAAATGAATAAAAGGTGATTAAGAAAATACAATAAATAATAAAAATTTGAATGAAATATACAGTTTGTTAGATGATAATATGTATAAAATATTAAGTAAAACCCTAATCAAGATAAAAAAAAATTAATATGAATTTAAATTTAAAATAAAAAAACGAATAAAATAATGTAAAATCTAAAGATATATCATCAATCAAAATAAAAATGGTAATTGACAAATTAAAAATTGATTAATTTTGAATATTTTTTAAAAGTAATTAAATCAAATCAAAATGGATATGAAATTGTCAATTCAAATTTTAAAATGGAAGAAAAATCAGACACCTTTATCTCCTGAATTAATTAGGTTGAATTTCATAACGGACGATTCCATTTATATTGTATTTCTATTGAGAATTGATTCACGATCTCATAACAAACAACTATACTTATACTTTATTTCTATTGAGAATTTATAGACAATATAATAATTACACAGTATTCGAAAAAACGGTTAATCAATCATACCAAGGACAATCTGGGGATTACAAAAATATAAGTAATGTACGTGACACGTTTTTGTTAAAAATCTTATTATTTTCATTTTTTGACAAAATCAAAAGGCACCTCCCGATTTGGCTATTTCCTCCCATTTCCCGTGAAAATATGTAGGGAGTGAATTCATGTAGTGAGTGTAAATGTTTGATGGGCCTTGACAAGAGCCCAAGGCTTGGCCCAATAGGCCCAAAATTATATAAAGCTCATGAAGTTGTTCAGGTTCTTCATTCCTGGTAAAACTTGCAATTTGCAAGTGAGAGTATATAATTTTGTTCCACAAGGTAATATCAATAAGTGAAAAAAAGAAAAGAAATTACTAAGAATGAATTTTCCTGAATTTTCTATTTTCAAACACACGGCAAAAATAATGAGCTGAAATACAAGTGAACATTATTTTACTTTTTCATAGCTAAACCTTATATCAACTATTTCCAGTTAAATGATTTATGTTTTGGAGATAAAAGAACAAATTACTTGATCTAGTATATCACTCGGGTGACCTTAACTTGTTTCTATCTTTATAGTCGAGGTTTTAAATTTTCATTGATATGTTAACATTTTTACCAACAATTATATATATATATATAGATTCAACGATCACAATTAAAAAAAAAAAAAAGAATAAAAAAAATACCAGACAACATATAACAAAGATATTACTAATGTGTGGATCTAATATTAATGGTAAGAAATTTAAACTTATTTTAAAATGGTAAAAGAAAGGATCATCTATTAATTAAAAATATTTTAAGGATTTTTTGTCTAAATTATCTGTAGACATCAATATTATATCGATATTTTCTTCTCTGTTGCCATAAATTCGAAAAATTAATATATATATATATTATATATTATATATATATATATAGTCTTTAGAAGTTTATTTGTTTTTTTTTAGAATTTGGCTACAAATTCAAATGTTTTGTCTTCTTAAAAAAAGGGTCAAAATTATAACGATCCGACCTTTTGAATATTTGACAAGGGTCATTATTCATAAATACACATTAAAACCCAAACATTTTGATCATTGAGGAAAATAAAATTCATTAAAACAAGAAAGATAGTTTACCAAAATAAACTAAAAAATTAATAACTAACAAATAAGTAAAACTTTTGTTTGGGACACTAAAAATATTTACAAAGAAAACATTCAAAATAATAATATATTATGTCTGACATTAATGCCTAATTTCAAAACATTCAAATAACTTTTAAAAAAACATAAACTCAGCGGAAACTATTTTCATGTCCCATATTGCTCAGTCACAGGTCCCTCTCGTCACTCATCGATCTGTTCCCATCCTTATCTGAAAAACATAAAATATGAAAAATTGAGTATAATAATACTAAGTAAGTGACCCTTGTACTATGGCCATTTGGGTGACCTGTTAAACCCGACCTAACATTGACATAATGTACATAACATAGCATAACATGACATGCAATGTCATAAGTAGTACTCCCAAGGAACACCAAATCAGTCGTGAATGTGAACCCGAATGAATAAAAATCATAGCAATAGTGGTGATCCCATAGGTGTTGGGTTTGATGCCTTAAATCTCGTAGGGTCCTATAGTTTGTAAATGTTATGTACAAACTTATTGTTTATTTAATAAAATTTTATTCCACTTTTTTGTTGAGTTAATCACAGACCAATAAACTAAGTTCCATGGTTATCTCGTAACTTAAATATGTATGTAGAGACATACGGTTGAATTATGTTTTAAGTGATAATCTAAATGGTCTGTAGTAGATGGGTAAGGCTGGATACCTTATCCTGATGACACTACGAGTATGAATCGCTTTGTAGATATTATAATTGTTGTAAAGTGCTACAGTGATTTGATCCTGATCATTCATGTGGAGACATGTGATCGGGGATATTCTATACAAAGGAGTTTGTATAAGACCGGACCACGAAATGAGTAGTCTCATTATATGACACTATTCTTAACAGAGACTTCCATTTTATCAGGATGACTATAAGTAATACGACCTGAATCTTGAGTGAGTTGTGAACTCCTGCCTATGAAGACGGTCATTTGATTTGTATGGATAAAAGTGGCCAGATCGACGACTCAATATGCCTAACATTTTGAGTATTCGTCTAATTGGGGAGCTAGAAACACAGCTACACAAGACGGAATTCATTTCGTCCCTAATGTTGGGGAAAGTAGATAAATTGCTCCCTTAAAAGCTGATTCTGGGGTTTGAACATTATGGCACCACACCTTTTCCTAGCTCCAGAGGAGTTAGTCATAGTGGGACTTTAATGTATTGTTCATTAAAGAAATCAGTAGTACTTAAGGAGTTAGATGTAACTACAGGGGAAAAACAGTAATTTGGCCCAGTTATACTTACGAGCATTTGTGAAGGGTTGTCGTACTGTGGATTGGTTATATCCAATAGACACACAAATATATCTGTAGTGCGAAGAGTGCAACTGTCGGTCTTTAGTGGAGTGCCCGACAGTTAAGGGATGGTGAATAATTTAATTAAAGAGTTTAATTAATTATTCACGAACCGTTAAAGCTTCAAACTATAGGTCCATGAGGTCCCATCGGTAGCTCATCAGATTTTATGAGAATCAAGTTTTGGATTAATTTGAATTGTTCAAATTAATTGATAGAATTAATTATATATGATATAATTAAGTTTATGTAATTATATATGATATAATTACTATAATATATTTGATACATTATAATATAAAGAATTTATGAGAGGAATTAAATGTTTGAATATGATTCAAATGTCAATTATATGAAATAGATTCATATAATTAAAATTTGATGTAAATATGATTTATTAAATACCATGAGAGAGAAAAGAAACTATAGGTTATATATTGTATATGATACAATTTTAAACTATATAATAATGTCATATATGATATAACATATGATTGCATAATATATAATAAATTGGTTATTATATATATTTGTTATAATTTTAATTGTGAATTAAAATTATTTATTATTAAATAATTTTTTTAAATATTTAATTTTAAAGTAATTAAGGGGAACTCCCTCCCCCATCTTTTTCTCTCCACCACTCACGTACGAAGTGGTGGAGGTCTCTCCTTCAAAAACCTATTTAATGATAACAAATTAATTAATATTTAATGATAACAAATAGAATTGAATTACTAACGATTATAATATTTTAAGCGTTTATTGCTTCGACTCCATAACAATGATTCAAACACAAATTGAATTACTCATAATGGAGCCCAGGTGAAGTTGTGGCCAAAACAATTGTTTAAGAAATATCTTGCGTGGCAATGATGTGAACAATCGACACTCAACTTTGTTGATGGTAGCCAACGGACAATTTTTATTGACATGGCACTGGGGTAGCGGGTGATGTGGCATATAAAATGGGAAAAATCTAGTCCTAGATAGTATGAGCTTTTCCATAACTCTCCCTCTCCACGAGTGACATGTGTCACCATTATATTTTTTATATTAAATTTTTACATGGGCTCCACCTTTAGTTTTAAACAACTGTATTTGCTTTTTTTTTTTTTTTTAACTAACAACTTTCTCTCTTCATCTTTAATTTATATTCTCTTTTATATGTCTAATTTTAATTTATTCTATTTTCTCTTTCTTATATTTGATTTCTAACCTTTCACATTCTCGTTTACCTTTATTTTTCTTTTTTTCACTCCCTTATGTTTATCTTCTTTACCAACTTCTTTACTATTTTAATTTAAATGCAAACAGAAAAAAGTTGATTTCATTTATTCGTGTCTGACAACCCATGTATTCATTTTTTCTCTACCAACCCATATATTATTTTTTTAAAACCTTATTTTCAAACTAGTTTCAACACTTCTCATCTCTATTTCTAGTTTTATTTATTTTTTACGATTATTTTAATTTATTTCGTGTCATTTTGAAATAAATCAAAGAAGAATAATGATTCATTTCAAATTAATTATTATATTTATGTTATATTTATAACTATATTATTGGTAACTTTATATTTGAATAATTAAATATTTTTTTTTGACAAACTAAATCAACAATTCATTAAAAAGAGATTTTAATGTGCAAATAATAAATTCCTAATCCCAAATAAGTTAGATTAAATCTTATCTTATTTTATTTTATCTTGATTTTTAGTTTTATAATAATAGGCTAAAATTCACCCCTTAATAGAAAGAATGAATGAAGTAAAATAGTTGGAGTGCAAACCTTCAAACAAGGATGATAAAGTATGAAATTGTGTTGAAAATTGATGGGGAAGAGACAAGAGAAGATGAAGATGAGAGTTGTTGAATGAGAAATTTTGGACCAATCACAAAACCACATCATTCACTAAATTAATGACAAAATTTCGAATCATCAAATTTGGGACCAATTAGGAGTTGACATGTGTCCCAAATTGAAGTTGAAAACAAATTCTGATGACGTCACGTGGTTTTATCATGACCATTGAATAAGATAAGATTAACTTGACCAAATTTGATATTATTATTTGGTTTAAGTCTAACTAAGCCCAAAAATGGGCTGAATTAGACCCAAATGTCAAATTAGACCCAAATCCAATTAATTGGGCTCAAAGGTCTGGCCCATGGACTAACCAAGCCCAACGGCCAGGCCCATAGGCCAACCATGCCTAAGCCCATGAAGCCCACCAGAGAACTCTATAAATAGAGGAGCTCTCTTCATTTGTTGAGGGTAGCAATTCTACATTCTAGAGAGTCCAAAGAGAATTCACCAACAACCAGAAGACTCCTAAACTCTTGAAGTTGTACACTTCCTTGAAAACACAAAAACTCTTCCAAGAAGAACGTCACGTGCTTCTCTTCTTCAAGTTAAGTACACGCATTCAACTGAGAGAGAATCAAGGGATCAAGTGTTAGAGATTAAACCACGATGCATTAAATCAACATCTTGTTAGTTTATAGAAACATGCAACGGAAGAAAATAGGATCATTAAGCATTCTAATTCCTCAATTTTGACATCAAAATAAGCATGTTCATAGAGAATTAAGAGGGTTTCAACACATATCTTTGAAGATCATTTTCTTCAACGAAATACAACTACAATCTTCTCTAATTCAGGTCGTGGACCACCACTAGAGCTTCTCTCCTATTCTTTAGGAGTCTTAGATTGAGTTGTGGGACTCAAAACAAACTTGAACTTAGGGAATTGGAGGAGAGGTTTTTTGGTTTTTTAGCTTTTTGAAGAACAACTTCTTCTACTTTCAAAACTCAGCAATTCAACAATTGCATCAACTTTTCCAGTCAATCAAGAGTGCTTTTATTATATGACTCTCATGCAAACTGATCACTTGAAGTGATTTCAACTACTCCTTGAATTTGGTGGTAGAATTATGTAAGAAGGTGACTAACCTTCTTGCCTGAAAATGGGAAAATCCCACATTAGGATTTTTCTCCATTTTCAATTTTTCTTTTGATTTTGAAATTAATTTTAAAAATAAAAACTTTTTCCAAGTTTAATTCTTTAATTAAAATTGAAATTTTATTAATTTTACAAAAATTAATTCAATAATCAATTTTTTTAATAAAATTAGTAATTAATAATTAATTAAACAATTTAATTAATTCTATTAATTTAATATCAAATATTAAATTATTTTTCACCAAATCCATCACCATGAATCCCTATTCATGAAATTAGTATTTAAATCATATTTATATATTAATCGATTCTCCAATTATGTTTAATTCCAAAACTAAACGTGTAATTATATCACATGTAATTACTAATTCCCTTACTTCAAATTTGAACATTTCAAATCAATTTATCACACTATTCTACTGTTTCTGAGCTAGTAGGGGGACCTAATGGACCTACAGATCATGGGCTCCAACGATCCGAGATTAATTGGCTAAACTCTTTACATCGAATTAACCCCCATTCGTTAACTACCGGGTCACTCCACTAAAACCTAGTAGTTGCACTCCCCTCACTATAGATATATTTTATCTACTTGATATAACCATAATTAGTAAGCTAACCCTTCATAGGTTGTTCATAATAACGGTTTGGTCAAATGACTGTTTTACCCCCGAGATTACTTCTTGTTCCTTAAGTCCCACTGATCCTCTAATGAATAATTAGTTTGTGATCTGATCATCAAATCAAGTTCCTTCGGGCCAATGGGAGGGTGGAGATCATTTTTCAGACTCGGAGTCAGCACAAAATAACCTCTCTACTATCCTTAAAAGTGGGTAAAAGTGAACTCCGTCTTGCACCCTATATCCCCAGCTATCTATCCGGTTTTACCGCTGAAATGGGAGGTTTATTGAGCCGGCGCTGTTGAGCCAACCTTCACTTATGAAAATCTAAGGATAATCCCGAATAAATAGAAGTTCATAGTTAGCTCAGTATTAAGGTTAAGTTACCTTGGTTATCACTATAAAATAGTTCGTCTTAAACAGTAAACAACATTATAAAGTAAGAGTGACTTATTTCTTGGCCCGATCTTATGCAAACTCATTGCACAGAACGCTCACACTCCTCATGTCACCACATGAACGAATCAGGATCACTTCGTTTGTAGTACTTTACAACTCCTTGTAACAACTACAGAGTGGGCCACATCCGATAGTGTTACCAGAATAAGGTACCCATCCTTATTCGTATACTATAGATTATTTTGACTATTTACTCGAACTTGATCCACTCTTATGTCTCTACATAAAGTTCAAGTACTCATGTAATAGTTGTGGATCTTTTAGTTTATTGAATTTATTTCTAAAAAGAAATAAGCAATTCATATATTCAATAATAACTTTATCGATTTATAGAATGGGTTTATTGTTTACAAACCACGAGTTTTAGGATAAAAAACCCAACTCCCACTTGGACTAAAACTCCAGTGGTAGCATACATATAAATACATAATGTTAAGTTTTTGAGTTTTATACAGAAATACAATAAAATAGGGCATCACATACTCATGGTTCGCCTTTAGGTATCACATACCCATCCTTAGGTATCACATGCCCATAGGTTTTTCTCCCACTTGCCCTAGGTTATACAACCCATGGTGCTAGTCTCACTAGGTGATCCTCAAACACTTTAGCCGAGAGGATCGCTATAAACATATTAGTATATAGCGGACTTCGATTCAAAACAATATAGGGAATGCATCTTATTTCTACAACTTTTTATTTCTCGATATTGCCACCAAAACCTGATGACTTGAGTTTCCACTAACGCAAATAATAGCTAGGCTTCATACATTCCTCCCACTACATTAAGGTACCCTTAACTCTTTGAGTGAGATGCATCTGACCTATCCAAACAACTTTTGTTACAGTGTCAGATTTAATCAATAACTCTTCTTGATATACACTTTTCTTTTTATGGAAACTAAATAATATATGGTGATCTCGTATACTTTTCTAGAAAAATTTAGCATTTGTCAACACAAACACTTGATGTTCTCTTACTTGAAAAATATACTACTTTTGGGTTGCCTACAGATAGGCATGCCATCTGAACGGTATTCCAATACTTAAGGGTTCGACACTAGCACATGTGCCGATCTATTCTAGATTTCTAAACTATGTAAACATCTTTTACACATCATAAACAACTTTTATGAGCTCTCCATAACTCATATAGAATTTCAGAAGCACCTTAAAATTGAAATGTTGTTCAAAACAATTAAGACAACTAGATATAGAGAGTTGCCACTTGATTTCATGTTCTATCAAAATAGCCCTAGAAATCTTAGACTCTCTGTTTTTTTACTTAACAAGTTTTATAAACCTTGAACCTTTCAAGTGTTCTATACTTATTGCTTAGGTAAACGTAACTATTTGCCTTATTGTTTTTTAGCCGTTAAATGTCTAAATATTTGAAATGATCTTGAACTTTGGTTGAGTTTAATAGAAGTTTCTTTATAGTAGAATAAATATAAAATGTAACTTTTGCTAATGAACATTTCATTTAAAACAAAAACAAGATCATTAAGTATTCTAATTCCTTAACTTTGAATCCAAGTCAAAGTCACAAGTAGATGTAGGGAAAGAAACGGGAAACAAGACACGAACCTCCAGCTCAATAGGAAATGAGACATCCACCAGCATTGGAGAGACACCTATTTTGAAGGATGAAAAGGCTCCAAGTCCTTTGATTTTGTGCTATGTCCCTTTGTCGAGATGCAGGAAGGGTGAGTCACCTTTTACAGAATGCTCAAAAGGTTTGTAGGTCGACGATATTGAAATATTAAAGGAAAGTTTCGTTACACCACTCACTCCGATAATGAAACAAGAAATCCATAAACCAAGGAGGGACTTAACAAAGCTAAATCTGCCCGAAAAGTGAACAGAAGACGGACTCGATCCTAAAGCTTACAAACTGCTGGTGAAGGCGGTTATGACTTCATGACTCACATCTAGAGATGTTCAATATTCCCAGAGGACGGGGAATGGGGGGGGGGGGGTGGGGGAAAAAATTTCATATGGCAACGAGGACGGGGACACGGGAAATGCATTCCCTGCCCCAGCCTCAATTAGCTTCTACATATTTATTTAGTATAGTTATCTAATGTTATGTTGTTGTTATTATTAATTATAAATATTACATTTAAATTTCAAATTTGATTATTTATTGGGAAAGATAATGAATATGTTTAAATTGAATATTTAAATTTAGATTATATATGTGAATAATTTGATTTATATTTATTTCTTTCTAAGAAAAAACTAATTAGCTTTTTTAGGCCAAAATTTGAGTAATTTACTTTTAATTCAAATTTCATGTAAAACTAACCATTATAAAAATTTAATGATAAAGCTAATATTTAATTAAAATTTGTTCACATTTAGTGTTTAAATTAATCTGCATTTTACAACAAAAAAAAAAAAGTAATGGGGAAAAATTCCCTGCAGGAACCTGATCTCCCGAATTTCTTGCGGGGAACCCGATCCTCGCGAATTCCTTGCGGGGATCCCCATCCTGATCCCATGGAAATTTCACGGGGATGGGAAATGAAACGTGGGGAGCGGGGACAGAGATAGAGAATGGCATCCCCGGCCCCGCCCCACCCCGTGGACATCTCTACGCACATCGAGTTTAAGAGCTTGAAGATTTATGAGCGACCCGAGCTTTTTTCAATTAGAAAAAGCTTTCTTAAGAGGGGGCACGTTATACTCGCGTCGAGGAAAGGGCTTAGATATAAATCGTCAGTGCCAGTTCGATAACCAGGAGGGCGAAGGAAAAAGTGGTCGACATCAACAATATAACTGTAGAATAAGTCGATGATGCAAGAGAAAATAAGGGCAAGTATAAAAGAACCTCAGCCTTCGACCATATCAGACCGTCTGTCGCGCGCGCTTTGGTTTTTTGAGATATATGGAGCATGACGGAAGCAGAGAAGAAAATCTATGCACGACCCTCAGATCTACCCGACGCTCAACCTTCAAAGGTTGACTTTGCCTGACAAAGGAGAAGAGGGACCATCTTTGAATCTCTGATGGCTGACATGACTATCAGCCTTCGAGCGATTAAGTGCGGTTTCAAATAAAAGCAAAGGGAAAACCCCACACACCGTTTTTTATCGCCTTAAGTGCGGAGGTGAGGCGGGTTATGACTTACAAACTTGCTGGGTGAAGGCGGTTATGACTTCATGACTCACATCTAGAGATGTTCAATTTTCCCACGAGGACGGGGAATGGGGAAAAAATTTTCCATGGGCTAAACGGGGTGTGGACGGGAAATGCATTCCCTGCCCCAGCCCCAATTAGCTTACATATTTATTTAGTATAGTTATCTAATGTTATGTTGTTATATTATATTATATAAATATTACATTTAAATTTCAAATTTGATTATTTATTGGGAAAGTAATGAATATGTTTAAATTGAATATTTAAATTTAGATTATATATGTGAATAATTTGATTTATATTATTTCTTTCTAAGAAAAAACTAATTAGCTTTTTTAGGCCAAAATTTGAGTAATTTATCTTTTAATTCAAATTGTCATGTAAAACTAACCATAATAAAAAATTTAGTATAAAGCTAATTATTTAATTAAAATTTGTTCACATTAGTGATTTAAATTAATCTGCATTTTACCAAAAAAAAAAAAAAAGTAATGGGGAAAAATCCCTGCAGGGAACCTGATCTCCCGAATTTCCGCGGGGAACCCGATCCTCGCGAATTCCTTGCGGGGAATCCCCATCCTGATCCCATGGAAAATTTCACGGGGATGGAAAATGAAAGGGGAGCGGGGAGAGATAGGGAATGGCATCCCCGACCCCGCCCCACCCCGTGGACATCTCTACGCACATCGAGTTTAAGAGCTTGAAGATTTAGAGCGACCCGAGCTTTTTTCAATAGAAAAAGCTTTCTTAAGAGGGGGCACGTTATACTCGCGTCGAGGAAAGGGCTTAGATATAAATCGTCAGTGCCAGTTCGCATAACCAGGAGGGCGAAGGAAAAAAGTGGTCGACATCAACAATATAACTGTAGAATAAGTCGATGATGCAAGAGAAAATAAGGGCAAGGATAAAAAACCTCAGCCTTCGACCATATCAGACTGTCTGTCGCGCGCGCTTTGGTTTTTGAGATATGGAGCATGACGGAAGCAGAGAGAGAAAATCTATGCACGACCCTCAGATCTACCCGACGCTCAACCTTTCAAAGGTTGACTTTGCCTGACAAAGGAGAAGAGGAGACCATCTTTGAATCTCTGATGGCTGACATGACTATCAGCCTTCGAGCGATTAAGTGCGGTTTTAAATAAAAGCAAAGGAAAACCCCACACACCCGTTTTTTATCGCCTTAAGTGCGAGGGTGTTGAGGATCACTTCAGCACACATGTCTCCAGTGAGATAAAGGTTAAGGAAGAAGTTTGCAGTGACATCCTCACTATAGCCATAAGAAAGAGGGAGCCGATACCTCGTGCATCAATCTAGTGATGCTTTGGCCATAAGGATACTAAAAGGCCATCAAACGAGAAATCATCTTGTGAGGTAAGAAGCCACAAAGAAATTTATAGTATCGTGCCTTTACGAATGAAGAGAAAGATCTCTGTGACTGTAAACACAAGTGTAGGTCCACTGAAGGTGAAGAGGCACGACGTTGTCTTCACCAACTCTCAAAGTGGAAGTTTAGAGCAAGCGGAAGGTGAAACTTCATGTCACCACATAACCATCACCGAAGAATCCAAAGATGATATGGACGAAGAGGAAGTGGAAGATGTTTCACTAAGTCTGGAGGATGGTGATCAGTCCACGATGGACGAACTCAAAAAAGTGAATCTAGGCACAGTGGAGGAACTGCGCCCGACTTTCATCAGCGCATCTCTTTCTGAAGAGGAAGAAGGCAAATATATGAGTTTTCTCACCGAATACAGGGACGTGTTCGCTTGGTCATACAAAGAAATGCCAAAGGTAGCAGTCACCATCTCACAATCAGATAAGGGTGTCGACCTATTAAGCAAGCTCATTAATGCTTTCGATCAGAACTTATTCCCCAGATCGAATCTGAAGTGAATAAGTTGATTAAAGCAAGATTTATCCATGAAGTCAAATACCTAACGTGGATAGCTAACATTGTCTCGGTTAGAAAAAAGAACAGACAACTTCATGTTTGCGGGGACTTTCGTGATCTTAACAGTGCATGTCCAAAAGACGATTTTTCGTTGCCCATCACGGAGATCATGGTTGATGTGACAACAGAAAATGAGGCCCTATGATGGATCGTCTAGGTACAACCAAATACGAATGGCTTTTGCTGATGAGGAAATAAGGAACTTTCGAACATCAAAAGAATTATATTGCTACAAGGTAATGCCCTTCGGATTGAATAATGTTGGCGCTACTTACCAACACGCCATGCAAAAGATGTTTGACGACATGTTGCACAGACATGTAGAATGTTATGTGGATAATCTCGTGGTCAAGTCCAAGAAACGACAAGATCATCTGGAGGATTTGAAATTCATGTTTGATCGCTTGCAAAAATACCAGTTGAGGATGAACCCTCTCAAGTGCACGTTCAATGTAACCTCAAGGAAATTTGAAAGATCAAGATAGATCAATCCAAGATTGATGTCATTCAGAAGATGCCAAGGTCAAAGAATTTACATGAGTTAAGAAGTCTTCAGGAGCGTTTGGCTTACATCCGGAGATGTATTTCCAACTTGGCTGGTCGATGTCAACCTTTTCAAAGACTGATGAGAAAAGGAGAAAAAATCGAATAGAACGAGGTCTGCCAGAATGCTTTCCACAGCATAAAGAGGTACTTGCTTAGTCCTCCTTGTTAGGGTTGATGCCTTAAATCTCATAGGGTCCTATAGTTTGTAATTATACTCTACAAACTTATTATTTATTTAATAAAATATAAAAAATTTTATTTCATTTTTTGTTGCATAACCACAAAACCAATAAATTAACATCCAGAGTTATCTTGTAGCTTAAACATGTATGTAAAGACATATGAGTGGATCATGTTTAAGTGATAACCTAAATGGTCTGTAGTAGATGGATAAAGTTGGATACCTTATTCTGGTGACACTACGAGTATGGCCTGCTTTGTAAATGTTACAATTGTACTGAACTGCTACAAATGATGTGATCCCGATCATTTATATAGAGACATGTGAGTTTATATAAGACCGGACAACGAAATGTTTAGTCTCATTATATAATGTCGTTCATATTGGACTTACATTTCACAAGGATGACCATGGGTAACATGACCTGAATCTTGAGTGAACTTCTACCTATGAGGGTGGTCTTTTGATTAATATGGGTGAGAGTGGCCAAATTGCCGACTCAACAAGCCTACCATTTTAGGAATTCATCTCATTGGGGAGCTGGGAACACAACTACACAAGAAGGAATTCACTCATTCCCCAATGTTGGGGCAAGTAGATAAATTGCTCCTTTAAGGGCTGATTCAGAGGCTTGAACAATGTGACGCTACACCCTCTCCTGACCTGATGGGGGTTTGATCATAGTTGGACTATGATTTATTGTTCATCAGAGGGATCAATGGTACTTAAGAAGTTAGATATAACTACATGGTCAAAACGGTAATTTTGGCCCGACTATACTTACGAGCAATTTATGAAGGGGTCATCCTACTGTTGATTGATTATATCTAATGGACACAGAAATATATCTGTGAGAAGAGTGTAGCGACGGTCTTTAGTGGAGTGTTCGTCAATTAACAGATCGCAAATAATTTAATTAAAGAGTTTAATTAATTATTCACATACCGTTAGAGCTTCAAACTACAAGTCCATGAGGTTCCCTTGGTAGCTCAATGGGATTAAATGAGAATCAGTTTTGGATTAATTTGAATTGTTCAAATTAACTGAGGGAACTAATTATATATGATATAATTAATTAAATTTTAATTATATATGATATAATTACTATATTGTATTTGATACATTATAATATTAAGTATTGATGAGAGGAAATAAATATTTGAATATGATTCAATTATTAATTATATGAATTGAATTCATATAATTAAATTTAATATAAATGTGATTTGTATTAAAAGTAATTGGTGAGAGAAAATTGAAACTATAGACTATATTGTATTTGATACAATATAAAAATTATAGATTATATGTGATATGTGATATAACATATAGTTATGTATATATGTCTAATAAATTAATTAATATATATATATAATATATATATTAATATATATATATATCATTATTAATATAATTTTTTAAATTAATTAATTGTTTTTATAATTGTTTTTTATTTTTGGGAGGGAATTAACTTCCCTCCCCAATTTTCTCACCACCCACGTTTGATGTGGGTGGTCAACAAAAGATATTTTATTTCTTCTTCTTCTTCCTGCATTACAATGTGGTTTTGGTTATGAGAAAAAAAAAATATTCCCTCCTTTCTAAATCTCCTTCCTTAAAACCTCCAAAATAGCCAGAGCTCTCACTCCTCCTAGGTTCTCTACCTGAGGATACTAAGGTCGCTGTTTGTGGTTCTGTTCGGGGATTCCATTGAAGATCATCTACAAAGGTAAGGGTTTATGAAACCCTAATCGTTTTATTTAACTTTTTAGCATGTCTAATATTTTTTTTAATTAAATGTATCAACTTTTCTTCTTCTCTGTAAATTTCAATTATAAAGAATTGGGATTTGAGAGATCCGCTTCCACTGAAGGGTCCCTTCAATGTGGATCCTTCACTCCTATCCTAGGTGTTTCTGTGGCAAACAAGTCGTTGATATTATAAATTTCCATGCAAGAAAGATCGTTGAAGGCATTGTTGGCACAAGAATGATAAAAGGGAAAAGAACAGGCTCTCTATTACTTAAGCAGGACTTTAACTAGAGCTGAAATCAATTATTCTCCTATTGAGAAAACGTGCCTTGCACTCTTCTTCGCTATCGAAAATTTGAGGCACTATATGCAGGCCTTCATAGTTCATTTAATTGCAAAAGTCGACTCCATCAAGTACGTTCTATCTAGGTTAATCATCTCAGGCATTTGGCTAAATAGGCAATCATGCTTCAGCAATACAATATTGTTTATGTGTCTCAAAAGGCAATTAAAGGACAAACGTTGGCCGACTTCTTGGCGGATCACCCAATTCCATCATATTGGAAGTTAAGTAAAGACTTGCCCGATGATGAAGTTCTCTTCACATAAATCACAGGGCCTTGGATCATGTTCTTCGATGGTGTCACCTGGAGAAATGGTGCAAGGGCAGGCATCGTCCTCTTTTCACTAGAGAAACACATGTTGCCTTATAGCTTTGTGCTTGCTGAATTGTGCTCAAACAATGTTGCCAAAAACCAAGCCTTGATAATTGGCCTCCAAATGGCTTTGGAGATTGGAGTGTCGTACATAGAGATTTTTGGTGACTTAAATTGATAATCAATCAGCTCTTACTCCAATATGATGTAAAGCATAATGACTTGAAGTCTTACTTCTTTTATGTTATACAGTTGATGGAGAAATTCGAAAGCATGACACTGCAACATGTCTCGAGGATAGAAAATAAAAAGGCAAACATTTTGACAAACTTGGCTACTACCTTGACGGTTCTAGACGATGTGTCTCTTAGTATATCGCTTTTTCAAAGATAGGTTATACCTCTGGTTGAGACCGCATGTGAAGAAATGAACGCGATATTAGTCTGCGTAACTGATGAGGAAGACTGGCGGCAACCCATTATAGATTACCTTGAGCATGGAAGGCTTCTGGACAACCCCTGCCATAAAACTGAGATTTGAAGGAAGGTCACGCACTTCATTTATTACAAAGGGATTTTATATTTCCGCTCCCTGGAAGGACTCGTGCTTCGATGCCTTGGAAAAGAGGAATCAACGAAGGCGTTGGAAGAAGCATTCAGGCATATGTGATGCACATCAATCTGGACCAAAGCTACAGTTCCAGCTGAAGAGGATGAGTTACTACTGGCTAGGGATGATCCAAGATTCGATGGAATACACAAAGAAGTGCGAGGCTTGGAAATACCATGCGAACTTCATTCATCAACCGCCCGAGCCTCCACATCCAACTATAGCTTCATGGCCTTTTTAAGCATGGGGGATTGATCTTGTTGGTCCTATAACACCTAAGTCATTAGCGGGACATTCTTACATCCTCACAGCCACTTATTACTTTTCAAGGTGGGTTAAGGCTATTGCCTCGAGGGAAGCTAAGAAAGAATAAGTGGTGGACTTTATCTGCACTCATATCATCTATCAGTACAGTATCCCCCATCGAATCGTGACAGATAATAGGAGGCAGTTCTCCATAGCTTGATGGACAGGCTGTGTGAGAAGTTCAAATTCAAGCAGTTCAACTTATCCATGTATAATGTTGCTGAAAATGGGTTGGCAGAGGCATTCAACAAAATGTTGTGCAACCTACTGAAAAAGATTGTCTCTAAGTCAAAGAGGAATAGGCAAGAGAAGATTGGTGAGACATTATGGGCTTACCGAACCACTCATCGTATCCCTACAGAAGTCACTCCATATTCTCTTGTTTATGGGGTAGAGGTTATCCTTCCTTTGGAAAGAGAAATTCTATCATTAAGAATGGTGGTACAAGAGGAATTGACTACAGAATCATAAAAGTATAAACTGCACATTGCTCTTGGCTTGCATGAGCATAAAAGATGAACGACCCAAAAATAAAATTGAACTACATTATGAATTGATTTCTATCATTATAAAAGGTACTTGGGCAACTTAACGAAATTTAAGTTCATTCACATGATTAAAAAAAAAAAAAGTTCAGTTGCATAAAAAAGTAAAGAGTTAAAGGTAGCTTCAAGCATTAGAATTTTTTATTTAAAAAAAATGGCTCCCATATAAGAAAAAGGTTTTTGGGCACCACAATACACAAATACAGCAATTCGCGAAGGGGCCAGTTAATGACTTTGCCACAAAAAAGCTAAGTCCATCCACTTCTGTCTCCAAAAATCACGAGGTATCTCTCACCAGATGAGATGTGTTCGACGAAGTATATCATCATTATGCAAAAAGCGCCATAAAGGAATGAGTCTCGACGGCATGGTTCAAAGACAGTTTTAGAAAAAAAGGATAAGAGTTATAAGGTCATTGGACTTTTTCGAGTTCGTCCCTATGTTGATCAAATATGGATTGTTGGACCTTTCCAGGGCCATCCCCATGTCGATCAAATAGGGTTGTTTGACCTTTCCGGAGTCATCCCTATATTGATCAGGTGGCGATATAATAGGGCAGATCTTTCTGGGGTCATCCCTATGTTGATCAAATAAGGTTGTTAAGCCTTTCCGGGGTCATCCCCATGTTGATGGAGAAACGGTGATATAATAGGGTAGACCTTTCCAGGGTCATCCCTACGTGGATCAAATGACGATTGTTAGATTTTTCTGGTGTCATTCCCATGTTGATTGAGATATAATTGGGCAGACCTTTCCGAGGTCATTCCTATGTTGATCAAATGGGGGTTGTTAGACCTTTCCAAGGTGATCCCCATGTTAATAGGGAAATGGTAATATAATGGGGTAGACCTTTCCAGGGTCATCCCTACGTGGATCAAATGAAAATTGTTAGACCTTTCCGAGGTCATCCACATGTTGATCACGATATAATAGGACAAATTTTTCTAAGGTCATCCCTATATTGATTAAATGGGGGTTGTTAGACCTTTCCGAGGTCATTCCCATATTGACAGGGAAGTGGCGAAATAATGGGATAGACCTTTCTGGGGTCATCCCTATGCGGATCAAATGAGGATTATTAGACCTTTCTGGAATCATCCCTATATTGATTAAGATATAATAGGGCAGACCTTTCCGGGGTCATCCCTATGTTGATCAAATAAGGGTTATTAGACCTTTCTTGTGGTCATCCCCATATTGATCAAGTGATGATGTAATGGGGTAGACCTTTCCGGGTTCATCTCTATATGTAGATCAAATGAGGATTGTTACACCTTTCCGAGGTCATACCCATGTTAACTGAAATATGATAGGATAGACCTTTTCAAGGTCATCACTATGTTAATCAAATGGAGATTGTTAGACCTTTTCGGGGTCATCCCTATGTTGATCAAATAAGGGTTATTAGACCTTTCTTGTGGCCATCCCCATATTGATCAAGTGATGATGTAATGGGTAGACCTTTCCGGGTTCATCTCTATATGTGGATCAAATGAGGATTGTTACACCTTTCCGAGGTCATCCCCATGTTAACCGAAATATGATAGGATAGACCTTTTCAAGGTCATCACTATGTTGATCAAATGGAGATTGTTAGACCTTTTCGGGGTTATCCCTATGTTAATCAAATAGAGGTTGTTAGCCCTTTTCAGAGTCATTCCCATGTGGATCGGAAAGTGACGATATAATAGGGTAGACCTTTTTGACATCATCCATATATTGATCAAATAGGGGTGGTAGACCTTTTCATGGTCAGGCGATAGGGGTAAACCTTTTGGAGGTCATCCCTATGTGGATCAAATAGGGATTGTTAGACCTTTTTGGACCATCTCCATGTTGTCCGAGATATGATAAGGCAGACCTTTCCGGGGTCATCTCCATGTTGATCGAGATATAATAAAGTAGACCTTTCCAGGGTCATCCATATGTTGATCAAATGAGGATTATTTAGACCTTTCTGGGGTCATTCCTATGTGTGTCAAGGAGACAACTACATTAGGCCATTGTTGCAACAAAAAAATGAAACAAAAAAAATTAAAAAAAAAAACAAGAAGAAGAAAAGAAAGGAGAAAAAGAATGAAATTAAAAAAAAGATTAAAAAATGAAGAAGGAAAAAAACAAGGAGAAGAAAAGAAAGAAGAAAAAGAATGAAACAAAAAAGATTAAAAAAAAAAGAAGGAAAGGAAAAAACAAGAAGAAAATAAAGGAGAAAAAGAAAGAAACAAAAAGAAAGAAGAAAAAAGAGAGAAGGGAGAAAAGAAAGAGGAGAATAGAGTAGAAGATGAGAATGAGAAAGATTTGTGTGGTGAGCGTTATTTATAGAGGCCAAGATGGACTCAAATTCCTAATTTATTTTGGATTTCCTACTAAAATCTCATCTTTCTAAAAGATTTTGATAAGATTTGAATCAAAATATTTTATCTTTTAAATTTGAATTTAAGATTCTTGACCAATTTGAATGGATTACCCTTAAATCAAATGATATCAACATCCATTTACATCAATTTTAAATTTGGACATATTCCAAATTTTATCTCAAATTCATCTCAATATAAAATTTGACCATATTCCAAAATTTATCTCATATTCAAATCAATTTAATTTTTATCCTCAATCCAAATCAAATCGGTAAAATCTCAAATTTATTTCAGATTAAAATTTGGTCATATTTCAAATTTTATTGCAAATTCAAATCAAGTTTAGTAGTCTATTTCCAAATCAAATTGTGATAAAATCTCAAATTAAAATTTGGTCATATTCTAAATTTTATAAAAAAAAATAAACCGTTTAACTTTGAGATTAAATTGTATATAAAACCTCAAATTAAAATTTGGACATACTCTAATTTTCATCCCAAATCTAAATCATCCAAATTTAGACTTTTTAAATTCATGATAAAATCTCAAATTGATGTAAACTTCAAGTTTGGGCATCTTCCAAATTTTATATCATATTCATCCAAATTTAGGTTCTTATTCCTATTTCCAAATCAAATTGGGGGTAAAATATCAAATTAAAATTTGGTCATATTCCAAATTTTATCTCATATTCAAATCAAATTTAGCTTTTATCCTCAATCCAAATCAAATTGAGGATAAAATCTCAAATTTATTTCAAAATAAAATTTGGTCATGTTCCAAATTTTATCGCAAATTTAAATCAAGTTTAGCTTTTATCTTAGAACTTATAATAGAATCTCAAATTAAACTTTGGCCATATTCCAAATTTTATTTAAAAAAAAATCAAATTGTTCAACTTTGAGATTAAATTGTATATAAAATCTCAAATTAAAATTTGGACATAATCTAAATTTTATCCCAAATCTAATTCATCCAAATTTAAATTTTTATCCTCAAGTCAAATTAAGTCGAGGATAAAATCTCAAATTGATGTAAAATTCAAATTTGGACATCTTCGAAATTAGGGTAAAATCTCAAATTAAGATTTGGCCATATTCTAAATTTTATCCAAAATTCGAGTTAAACTTATGTACTAAATTCACAGGTTGACTGACACATCAATTGAGATCAAATTCAAGAACAGATATATTTGAATTTAGATTCCAACTTTATATTTTTCGAGATTAATCTACCCATATATGTGCAAAAATCTCGAAAAGGATATTTGTTGAATGAGAAATTTTGGATCAATCACAAATTGTCACGTCATTCACTCGAAATTTTGAATCATCAAATTTGGGACAAATTAGGAGTTGACATGTGTCCCAAATTAAAGTTGAAGACAAATTCTAATGACGTGTTTATTGAATCATATAAGATTAATTTGACCCAATTTGATATTATTGTTTGGGTTAAAGTCCAACTAAACCAAAAAATAGACTGAATTTGACCCAAATGTCAAATTAGGCCCAAAGGTCAGACCCATGGACCAACTAAGCCCAAGTCCAACTAATCAGGCTTATGGGCCAATCAAGCCCAAACCCACGAGGCCCACCAGAGAACTCTATAAATGGAGGAGCTCTCTTCATTTGTTGGGGCAGCAATTCTATATTGTAAAGAGCCTAGAGAGAATTCACCAACAACCAGAAAACTTCTAAACTCCTGAAGCTACACACTTGACACAAGTCTCTTGAAGATACAAAGACTCTTCTAAGACTTTGACTTAGAACGTCATACTTCGCTTCTTCAAGTTAAGCGCACGCATTCAACTAAGAGAGAACCAGAGATTCTTCTAAGACTTTGACTTCAAAAACTTCACGCTTCGTTTCTTCAAGTTAAGCACGCGCTTTCCTCTGACGCATCAAATCAACATCTACACCAACAGAAACTCAAGTTTAACTCCATGAAACAAGTTTCTCCGAAAACCTTGTGCGAACAAGAGTGTGAAATTGTTTAAATGAAATTAAAAGAATGAAGAAATTGGTAAAGAATATAAAAATAAGGGAGTGAGAAAATAAAAATAAAAGGAATATAAAAAGTTATAAATAAAATATAAGAAAGAGAAAATAAAAAAGTATAATGGTAACATATAGTATGGAAGAGCCTATACTTCCATACGACTAGATTTTCTCCCATAAAACGATGAAAATGATAATTTGGCGAGTGATGTGGATATAACATGTCAATGCATGGACCAATACGATTGTGACATATGGTGGCTTTAAATTATTAACAAAAACTCTCTTTATTATTATTATTATTAAAAGGAGTCTAAATTTAATTTTGTAAAATTATTTTACTTCGGTTGATATTTTGACACGTGGCAAGATAGGTTTTTTATTATTAAAATTGTTTTAAACAATTAAATTTCACTTTTTTTTATTTAATTTTTAAATTTTTGTTATTCAGATAAGTTATTATATTTTAATTTTATCAATTAATTTCTGTTATTAATCGTGAGAAAAATTGCAATAATTTTTTTGTTAAAATTAATCAATCATATTTGATTATTTAAGTAGGTAGAATTTAAATTTTTTATATGAGTGACCAACCTTCATTATAGAAGTAAATAGTGGGGTTGCTTCTTGTTTATAATTTTTTGACAATATGTGCGGAGGAAAAATCAAACTTATGACATCGAGGTCAATGGTATAATCTTTATGTCAATTAAGCTAGGTTCATTTTGACAACCTTCTTGTTTATTTTGAATGAATTTGAATGGTTGTTTAAATCAACTTTTATATAAAATTTAAATGTTTTTTTTTTGTTTAAATAAATTCTATTCATTGTTCTAGTGTTATCAAATAATTTATAAATGGACTTGGTTGATAGTTACATAAGAAATCAAGTTGGGTATGTATAATTGGAAGGATGAGGGTAATTATAAAATGGACTTGAATTATTGAAAGAGTTAATTTCTCTTTTTGAAGCCACCTTCTCTAATTCCTTCCCACTAGCTTTGATTGATAGTGAAATGTTAGACCAAATTCAATTCAAAGTTTCAATCCCAACCCTTCAAATTTTAATTGGGAATCCTTTGAAAGTTACTTCCCCCCCCGCCCCACAAAAAACAAGCATCACGACACAAACACTTTTCTCTTAGCCGCCTCTCACAATGTGTTGACCGATCAAAATCACTTTTCTTTTTTTTCCTTTTTAATTCAAAAAGAAGTATTATCAGTCTACATTTGGAATACACGTCTTCTTACATATAGCAAAAGAGAACCAATCGGGCAAATTAAAAGAATTTCTAAAGAAAAAGAGAGGTCTACAAAACAAGTTCTACAACAATTGAAAGTCACCGCCGCACGAACAAGACTGGTATAAATGTTGAGCAAAGGTTGAAATTGATTTTTCTGTGATTAGTTGAGAGGTGATTCTCGATAAGGTGAACGACCAAAAATCATCCAAAAAATTGCCTTTATTTTATTGAAATAATGAATTCGCGGTTGTCATAAAAACAATATAAAAAAAATATAGGAGAAAACATAGAAATAAGATTTTGTTTTGTCTCCTAGAAACAGGGTAATGCCCATTAATTACTAGAATTGGATGTTTAATCATCTAGGTTTTAATTTAGTCATAGATATATGTGTTTAATTGCTTAGTCTCCTAAAGGTAATTCTCCAGGAAAACTAAATATGAGTTGAATTCAATTCATGTTGCTAAGTGAAGAGTAGATTGTGGTTACAATTTGATCGCCTACGACTTGACCCCTCTCAATTTAAAAGAGTAAAGATGTGAGCGCATATGGATTATATGTCAAATTGTGTCTGGGTCTAGTTGAACAAAGTAATTACACATGCAAAAGTGAGCACAATTCCACTTGAAGGTTGAAACGGTTCTTGAATTCATTTTTTACTTTCATATCTTTTAGCATCAAATCTTTCTCGATTGATTTCCAACATTTCATTTTCTCTATTTCAAAAGCACAAGTCAAACTTCAATTTTTTTTTGGTTAACATTGATTGCAAATTTAGAAGATGACTTTTTTTTGTCAAGATTTACAATACTCCGCACCTCTTGAATTTCTTGGACTTTGCCCATTTTATACTACTTATTGGCAGTGTATATCTGCACCTATGAACATTTGGAGCCCATTAGTTCTCCATGATAAAAAAAAAATGATATTCTTTTTTGGTCCTTTTTGTATTTGGCAATTCATTTTATTGAATTTTGAGGAGCGATTTTGTTTTTAAGACTTTGTGAGATTCTTTGAGATTATATACTTTAGCTTAAAGTTTCAAGTTTTCTTTGTTGACAAATTTTGTATAAAAATTGTATAAATCGGAAAAAATGAAAATATCTATATGAAAGGAAAAAAAAAAGGGAGAAAGTTTATAGAAGAGTTGTCTTCTAGTTAATTATTTCCTAACTCAAGATAATCTCAAAAAACTTAATTATACAAATGGTAAGAAAATTTTTAAACTATATTTTAGTGGTTAAGGATACTAATGCAATTTTTAAAGTTTTTTTTTTTTATCGATTGTCATCCAAAATTAACTGTATGAGATTTAAAAAAAAAAAAAAGTTTAAGAATAATGTAACAATGTACAAAATTCAAGGATATACTTTGACCTCTTAATTGATAGTCCATACTTTATGTCAATTGAACTATGCTCATGGTGACAAAAACTATTTGATTTTTGAAAATAAATGGTGTTTTAAATTTTACTCATAAGTGTCTTTGGTTTTTTAGCTATTTTTCTAAAAATGTTTTCTAAATTAAATCAAACTTTGAAAAAAGAATGAATAGATCTAAAAGGTCAATTTTATCTTTGGAATGGTTGGCAATGTGACTATAAAGATTCATATCTAGTTAGATAAGGAAGAAGATCGGTTATATAAGTGAACACAATAATTAGGACTTTCGGGATGAAATTAAAAACAAATCAACAACGACTAGTTTATGTCCAAAGTGGAGGATTTGTTGTCTCCAATAAAATTTTGACTAATAATTCAAATGTTGTTATTGTAAAATGATTGACTAATCTTATTATAGGTAAAATGTTTTGTGATTTGTCTCGTTAGATGTCAAGCATCTTATTCTACACTACGCAGAACTTGCCCCAAAATATTTTCATCCTTGAAGATTTGCTTGAAATCAAAATTAGCAAAATAATGAAACCTGCTTTCGTTTTTTTATTGCAGAAAAGATTATTTCCATCCTTAAGGTTTTTCTCAAAACTATCATACATATAGCGTGGCTTCATCTCCATTAGGGTTAGCCCTTTTGATTTAGACTATAGTGCTATGTTTTATTTAGTTTGTTCACGTTGAGTTTCTTCACATGTTGTTAGTACACTTTGGGAACTTTATTATTGAGGATCTTATCGATAATCATTTAGACTAGGTTGAAGTGTGTTCATCTGTTGTCATTCATTATGAGTGAAAAAAGAGTATATCTCATACTTAGAGATAACCTAAGTTCTATTGTATTGAGGAGATCTCATAACTTAGCTTAGGAGAAGCTATTTCATAAATGTGAGGGTAGCTCACGCTTAGGGGAAGCCTAAGTAAGTCCAGAGGGAATCTCAAACAGAGCTTGGGAGCAGTGCATTTGTGAAAGTGAGGTGATCTTAAACTTAGGGGAGCCTAAGTTGAAACTAAAGAGTGAAGAATGTAAGTCATTGTAGAGGAAGTTTAACAAATAGGTACTTCATAGTAATTACCTGACTCTTTTGATAGTAAAGTTTCTTTCTATCAAGTAGGTGATATTGCACCAAACAGAATTAGCAACCTCTGAGGGCCTGTTTGGGCCCAAGAGTGGGGTGGGGAGCCCACTCCAATTTTATCCTTAGATTATGACCCTAGGGAAGATTGTTCTCAACCCCACGATCAACGTTGTTCACTATTTGCAGCATCTCCTCTCTTCTCCCTCGTCATTTTTGTCTCCGTTCTTGTCCGATCAAACACTATGTTCAAATCTGATTTTGTTCTTCCTTCTCTCTTAACTTCTATGGCTTTAGAACTGATTTTGATGTCGTCTTTAGATTTGATTTCGCGTTTCTTCATCCCCATCAGTTCCATCGCCATCGAAACTAAATCTGGATTCTTAGATCTATAGGTCTAGCCCTTCACATATCTATAGATCTATGTTTATGGTAGTTTTCTTCTTGAATGTTTTCTCTAGACCCTTCACATATCTATAGATCGTGTCTCTTCCCCTTGCCACTCAAAACGATCTTTCTCTCTCACCACTCTAAACTTTTGATTCCCTTTTCTACTTTATTCAATCTTCTCACTCTATCAAAATAGGCTCTAATTTGTTTGGTTGAGGAACGATTGTGCTTGGTGGGGATAAAAGTTATCGTTTGGAGAGTGGTAGGGTGTGAAGGACGAGATCTGGAGCTTGGTAGGGGGAGGTCGAAGGTAATCTTTTTTTCTCATTTCCCATTCGATGATCAGGTCCATTTTTTTCAAGTTTAGCTCAAAATTTTGTAAATCATGCTTTATGTTTGTCCACTGTTGTCCATTATTTTGTTTCATGTTCATTGTTTTGCTCCGAATTATTTTGCTTACAAATTATGCTCTGAATTTTGTTTCATGTTCATTATTTTGCTATTATCGACTTTGTTTATTGATTCTATCAGGTATTTGATGGGTTTTAGATTAGTTATTTGATGAATTTGATGAAATTTGATCATTTTGATTAGGTTATTTTCATTGTGTTGTCTATATCTTCATTATACTGATGAAGAAGAATGGATTTTGATTAGGTTATTTTCACTATGTTGTCTATAATGTTATGTTTATTCTTGGTTTAATTATTTGTCCATTTTCTAAATTAGGGTCTATTGTTGTCCATTTTGGTCACTATCTGTCAATTTTTTGTCACTTTTGGCCTCTATTTGTCCATTGGTTGGCCATTTTCGTAAATTTTGATAACTATTTGTCCATTGTTTGTTTATTTCAATCTCTATTTGTCTATTGCTTGTACATTTTGTAACTTTTGGCTTCCATTTGATCATTGTTTATTGTATATTGATTGACAATAGTTGTTAGGTACAATATTGTATTCATAATTAGCATATCCCTTGTTTTTAGGATGATTTATTATAAATTGATTGACAATGGTTGTTAGGTACTGTTTACTGTATTCATCATTGTCATATCCTTTTTTCGGATGATTTATTGTATACTTATTGACAATGGTTGTTAGTTATTGTTTATTAGATAGGTTTTTGTCAAAATCATTTACTTTTATTTATATATGTATCTCACATAAAAAATTTCGTGGGCCAATAATTCACACAACTATATATATGTATCTCACTTCACTTCAACTTAGGCCAAACTCATTCCATCTATTTACTTAATGCAATTGGTATCTCATTTCTCTTATCTCCAACATTTTCTTATTCTGTGTTTCCATGAACTTTGCATTTTTTTGGTTTCTATTGTCTCTATTGTTTGTCTCTAATTTTCAATTCTTCTTCCTTGAATGAAATAATTTACCATTGTTCGTCTATAATTTAAAATCAATTGTCGGTCGTTCTATCTACATTGTTAATTTCTCATTTATCATTATTCATGATATTATCTGAAATTCAAGTTTCAATTAATGAATTTCATAACTCTAAGGCTGGACCTGTTTCCATTCAATTTTTTTTTTATACTTTATAATTATGCTCTCACTTGCCTTCAAGTATAAGGACAAACATATTTCATCTACTTCATAAATGTAAATGGTATGTCTTCTCCCTCTTTATCCAACTTTTTTTTTTATCACGGGAGTTGACGAGTGCCTCCCTGTTATTACTTCTTGAGTATAGTACTAATGCTCTTTATTGTACTTTGTTTTAGGGTTGGTATTATTATAAATTAGCCGGATCAAACACTATTTACCAACTTTCTCTTGCTAAGGTAATAACTCTCTGTCTTTATTACTTTTTGTGTGCTCTTGTCAGGGTGGACTATTAGCATACTCGAACATTGCATGAGGTTCATTAACATGAATCTATAGTAATTTGGATGAATATTCATATATTCTTAATTATAGTTGTTTGTATAATGGAAATAGTAATATATGTTTGTTAGCTGTTTGGATGAATTTATTGTTGGATGACTGTTTTATAAATCTTGTTTATGTTTAGATGAATAACATTACTTTATACTTGTTGCTATGTTTGGATGATTGACTGTAATAATATTTTTTTAAAAAAAAGTATTATAAAAAAAAAGTGTAAAAAAAAAGTTTCACTATCACTTTCAAATTTCTTTCTATATTATCTACCTTTCACTAATGATTTAAAAAACCAAGGCAAAAATTGAGAACTAAAAAAAGTAGCTTTCAGAAAATAGTTGTTATTTTTGGAATTTGACTACGAATTCAACCATTGCACTAAAGTTTGAAATTTGGGATTAATTAAAATAGTTGTACCTAACAAAATAGTTGTTTGAAATCCTAGAATTGTGGATTAATTAAAATAACTCTCAAATTCAAATCAAAACCACCCAAATCCATAAATCAATAGATAATTGGACAACAAGAAATCAGAACTTCTGTATAATTTAAAATCTACAATTATTTAAAAAACCAAGGCAAAATTTGAGAACTAACAAAAGTAGCTTTCAACCATACTAAAGTTGTTTGAAATTTAAGATTAATTAAAATAGTTCTAGAATAATATGAAAGAAAGAAGATAAAAAAAAATTAAGAAATGAGTCCTAATCAATAGTGTATCAAAAAGAACAATTTAATTCGCTTATAGAATAACATGAAAAAAAGTCAATTTGTTGGATTTGTTTTAAAAAATATAGTACCAATTGATAGTGTATTTGTTTTTAAAATAACGTTAAAAAAATAACATAAAAAATCAGTATTGTAATTTTTTATGATCTAAAATTTTTCTTTCAGGATCAGTTCCAATTTTTTGAGTACACAATGGACCCAACAGAACTAGTTACAATACTAATAGCATTCACAACTTCACAACATTAATTACTTTTAACACTAGAGTTATTACTGAATGACTACAGGAGGATAGAAAAAACATCACACGACAGTAGATATCGTATTAGACAATTAGCATACTTTCGAATCATTCATGAGTCTGACTTATATTGTCGTCAAAGTACAAGAATGAATAGAAGATTTTTTGTCATTTGTGTCATTTACTTAAGACAACTGGCGGATTAGTAAGAACTGAAGTTATAGATGTAGAAGAGATGGTTTCCATGTTCTTACATATTTTAGCCCACAACGTTAAGATCCGGATAGTTCAAAGAGAATTTGTACGGTCTGGTGAGACTGTTTCTAGACATTTCAACACGTTTTATTAGCGATATTACAATTACATTACGTGTTGTTAAGAAAACATTTGCCGGTCATAAACTTGTGTACAAATCAGCAATCAAATTGGTTTGAGGTATAGTTCAACTACACAAACATTAGTTTGACGTGACTTATTTTTTAAGTGAACTTATGCGCGTGAATATTTCTTATTTTGTTCCATTGGGTGCGTTAGATGGCATGTACATCAAGGTAAATGTCAATGCAATTGATCGCCTAAGGTATAAGACGAGGAAGGGTGAAATTGCAACAAATGTACTATGTGTGCGATCCAAATGGAGACTTTGTATTCGTCTTATTAGGGTGGGAAAGATCGGCAACTGATTCTCGAGTTCTCAGAGATGCAATATCACAACCTAACCGACTGAAGGTTCTGAAGGGTAACTAGCTAGTTATACTATCTCTCTCTACTCATGTATTTCCAATATAAGGTTTGAAATGATTGGACGTTCAACAGGGTATTATTATTTATGTGATACCGGGTACCCAAATGCAGAGTTTTTTTGGCTCCATATAGAGGCGAAAGATATCATCTTTCAGAGTAGCGTGGAGGAGGTAATGCACCAACTCCTCCACGAGAATTCTTTAACATGAAGCATTCTTCTGCACGGAATGTCGTCGAAAGAACGATCGAGTTGTTACAAGGTAGATGGGCAATCTTGCGAGGAAAATCATACTACCCAGTGAAAATCCAATGTTGAACCATCATGGCATGTTGCCTTCTACACAATTTTATCAATAGAAAGGTGACTAACAGTGACCGAGGATTTGGATGAGGTGGATTCAAGCTTCGCTACACTAGGGGGGATGAGATCAATTATATTGAGAGTTCAAATAAATGGACCCAATGGAGGGATGAATTGGCGCAACAGATGTTTACTAAATGGGAGTTGCATAGCATATAGTGCCTTTATGCTTCTTTAATCAATTAAAACGCTTATTTTCTTTTTGTGTGTTGTGAAATGACTTCATTTGGAACTCTTTCATTATGTTTACTATATTTTGTGCTTCACTTTACCCAATAATTATGTTTCATATTTTTGTTTATTGTTTAATTGTATTAAAATACGTGTATACACTAGAATGCCAAGTTCCTCAAGAACATCAAACCATACTTGGACTAAAGAGGAAGAAGTGAAGCTAGTCGAGTGCTTGGTGGCGTTGGTCACATCTGGTGGATGGAGATCAGACAATGGGACATTTCGACCTGGGTACTTGGCACAACTACAACGTTTGATGGCTAGAAAGTTGCCCGGGTGTAATATCCATGGATAACTGACTATAGATTGTCGAGTTAAATCCTTGAAAAGAACTTACCAAGCGATCGCATAAATGAGAGGACCGACTTGTAATGGATTCAGCGGGAATGAGGAATTCCAATGCATCATTGTAGAGCAAGAGTTATTTGATGGATGGGTGGATGTATAATTTTGTCTAAACTGATTTACGAATATTGGTAACATAATCACCCACCTTTCATGTAGAGTCATCCTCCAGCAAAGGGGCTTCTACATAAGTCGTTCCCATACTATGATGATCTGGCCTATGTCTTTGCCAAGGATTAGGCAACGGGAGGACGATCGGAGACCTTTGCGAATATCGGGTCTGATGCATAAAACCATATTAATGATGGTGTTCCTATTCATGAATCACAGGATCCGAATATCCCACAATGTCTAGTTAGGGAATGAACATGTCACAAGATGACATGCATGGAACACGTACTAGTCGAAGTACTGAAGGAGAAAATGCTTCAAGAGAAAGTAAGAGGAAGCGAAGTGGGAATGAATATGAAACGACAGCGACTATTAGGAATGTGATGGAGTTCACAAATGACCAATTAAAGTCGATTTCAGAATGATCGAAAGAGAAGCGTGCAATCGAAGTCGAACTATGTGTAGAAGTCGTAAACCAACTCCAAGATATTCCTAAATTGCATAACCGACAGACGGTGAAGCTTATGCAAATCATGTTCTGCAGTATGCAAGATATAGAGAGCTTCTTATCCGTTCCCACAGCTCTGAAGTTGAACTATTGCAACCTTCTTCTTGAAGAGAATGTTTGATCAACCCGTATTTTGGACTGCTTTTCAATAATGAACAATGATTTTCAATTATGCATTTAATTTTATAGGTATGAAATCTTCCTGGTCATATTTTAGTCATGCAATCATGAGTTAGTTATTTTGTCTTACATTTTTCGCCTAAAAAGAGAGGTTTATATATGAAACACATGAATTGCATCCGAAAGTATTGTACTTTTTTTTCCTTTTTGGCCATGTTAACTAAGGTACCTCCCATAATGACAAAAAAATGCTGGTTAGCTTTTAGCATAAATTACAATCAAATTAATTTTGCATAAATTGGTGGAACATGTAGTCTTAATTATATTTTCAAAATATGATATTTCATATGCATAATTATTAGTATTATAAAAGATGGTAGTAGAAAAAGTTACACACGGTCTAAAATAATCTACATTCAAATTACAGACTGTTATAATTCAGATTATAATAACCTGCACTCCAAATACATACTATTATAAGACAGACTACAATACTTTACATCCCAAACACATACTATTATAAACCTAAGTATAATAGCCAGCATCCAAAATACATACTATAAAAACAGACAGTTTATTTTAACCCCCAGACTATAATAACCTATTTTGTGCCCCAAACACCCCCTGAGTCTCTATATCTCTACCCTTATATAAAATTAAGTTGGTCTACTTGTCAATTATTTTGTTACAACATCGAGCATGACGTGTGTGTATTATATATAAGGTTCACTTTAAAATTTTGTAATGTGTTTTTAATATAGGTACACTACAAGAAATTTTTACTATCTCAACCTAGGTATAAATTGTGCAAAACAAATACAATTTTTAAAAAATATAAAATAAAAGAGAAAATAGTCATCAAAATAGAGCTTAATTAAATTGATTTTCATATTCAAGTTAGAAATCAGGAGAATCCTGATTTATGAAAGTGAGTGACAAAAGATTGTTAGAAAATTAGAATTAACCTGATGACTTTTGATAGAAGTATGTCAATATATTTTTACATGTTCATAGGTTTAACATCGATATAAGAGATGAATGATCAATATTTTCATTGTACTATAGAAAAACCAACGAAACATAACAAAATATATATATATATATATATCAATCAAATATCACTAAAATGGATTAAATATTAAAAACAATAAATTTAATTGGTTTATTTTTCACAAAATGAAGTGGTTATTGTTGGGAAAAAATAATTAAATTTAAAACATAAAAATTAACGTGTAAAATCTCCAAACTAGAGAAAAAAAAATAACAAACAAGAAAAATTTCACTATGTGAAGAATTATTACAATCACACATTAAACTCTCCCAACCCAAGTTACAAGAGCACTCCCTCAAACCATTATACCGTTCACACAACTTATAAGTATATCAAGCTTAAAGTGCTTTAAATTATGATGATTTGAAATCAAGAACATAAGCTTGTTTGAGAGTGCTTGGAGCTCATTGCTCCCTTAAACTTTTTCAATGTAGGACAACTGTATTTCTAATATTTTGTGAAAAATACAACAGTGCTATGATCATTTAAATATTTTAAAATATCACTCAACATTGATATTTATTATCGAAGACTTGGTAATAGAAGGTTTTTTTTTCTTTTTGGAAATAAGGTATTTCTTTAGAATATTTGATACAAATTGGTCCATTCATTTTTCCACCTTTAACGACAAAATAACGAGCATGGGTATGTTTTATGGGCTTTAAAATTGAAAGCTAACTTGTTTTTTACTTTGCTTAAAGTAGAGATTAATTAATCTTTTTGTAATACATTAAGTTTAGCCCTCCTTTTTCATATTTTTATTTAATATTTGCCTCAGCCGTCCACCTGCCCAACGGACGGCAATATCTTTGTGTAGTTTAATTAAATTGTATAAAATAATTATATTTTGTTCTTTTCATTAATTTTTATATTAATATTAATTAGAGCCATTTATTTATGTAACACGTATCTATATCGTATTTGTTGAAATGACTCTAACGATAGAGTTTGATATGCTTTATGACATTTGACCTATATTTCTTTTGTCATTTAAATACATGACAAGTATTAATCCAAACAACATTATCAAAAAATTGGTGTATAGAAAAACATGTACGGATATCGAGTAATATGAATTAACAAAACTAAATATATTAGTAGAATGAAGGTAAACTTTATATCAATTAAAAATCAATATTAATTGAGAAGGACATAACATTGTAGGACTTGAACCAACTTGCTCTGATACCCTTTTAAATCATCAATTGATTCAAAAGCATATGTTGATGGATGAAGACAAATTTAATATCGATCTAACAATAGATGGGACTTTTTAATGAGAGTTGAGTCAAAGGATTATAGAAGATGACATTATAATACTAGCATAGTATGTGTCTTAGCTTGTGATTGTCTTAACTAAAGTGTGAGTTCAAATGTCTGTTTAGTATTAATGCCGATTGAAAAAGTGATGGAACGAACACATGCGCAGCAGAAGAAAAACGGATCTAAAGTACTCAAATTAGGTTAATTACAAAGGATAAGCATGCAATTAAAACAATAAAAATGGGGAGAAGAAATACAACATTTGTAGACTTTGAATCCTCTCCAAATTAGCTCGAATCTCCTCATGAACGGTTCGTATACTACCATGAGAGTCTTCCCGACTACTCTCCGGCCTTAGAACAGGATGATAAAATTCGATGAGTGACTAATTTGGAGAAGAAAATGTCAAGCCTTTGAGAGAAAATTGCTATGAGATTATCACATAATCTCATCAATTTCCATTATGACCAAGAGTTCTAAACAACATTAAACTATTCCTTTTAAGAACCATTACATGCAAAACACGCAACTTTGAGTTTGATGGAAATTTGACACTAAAAAATCCACTAACTCAAAATGGGATTTAGTTGGGTAAGTGTTGAAGAGCAATGCAGAATTAAATTGGAGATAAAGCACAAAATTTTTCCTTAAATTAAAATTTGGCCTTATTCCAAATTTTATTCAAAAAAAAATTGTTCAATTTGAGATTAAACTGTATATAAAATCTAAAATTGAAATTTGGACATATTCCAAAATTTATCCCAAACTAAATCATCCAAATTCACATATCCTCTAGTCAAATTAAATTAAGATAAAATCTAAAATTGATGTAAAATTCAAATTTGGGTATCTTCCAATTTTTATTGTCAAATTCATACAAATTTAGGTTCTTATATCTATTTCCAAATCAAAGCGGGAAAAATCTAAAATTTATACCAAATTAAAATTTGGTCATATTCCAAATTTTATTCTAAAGTCAAATTATCCAACTTGAGTTTTTATCTTCAATCAAAATAAGTGGGAAAAAACATCAATTAATTTTTTTTATTAAAATTTGGGCATATTCCAAATTTTATCTCAAATTCAAATCAAGTTTAGCTTTTATCCTCAATCTAAATCAAATTGGGGTAAAATCTCAAATTAAAATTTGGCCATATTCCAAATTTTATTTCNTTTCAAATTCAAATCAAGTTTAGCTTTTATCCTCAATCTAAATCAAATTGGGGTAAAATCTCAAATTAAAATTTGGCCATATTCCAAATTTTATTCCAAATTCAAGTGGTTCATAGTTTGACTAACACATCAATTGAGGTCAAATTCAAGAATAAATATATTTGAAATCTGATCCCAACTATCTTTTTCGAGATTCACCCACCCATAAGCGTGCATAAATTTTGAAAAGAGGCATTTGTTGAAAGAGAAATTTTGGACCAATCACAAATTGCCACGTCATTTACTAAATTAATCATCAAATTCCAAATCATCAAATTTGTGACCAATTAGAAGTAGACATGTGTCTCGAATTGAAATTGAAGACAAAGTCCAATTACGCCACGTCGTGACTGTTGAATCAAATAAGAATTATTTGGGTTAAAATTCAACTAAGCCCAAAAATAAGTTGAATTTGACCCGAATGTCAAATCAGACCCAAATTCAATTAATTGGGCCCAAAGGTTAGATTCATGGACCAACCAAGCCCATTTTGGGCCCAAATCCATGTGAGGCCCATAAGAAACCTCTATAAATAGAGGTCCTACCTCTTCATTTAGAGAGGAGGGAATTGAAGACAAAAGGAAGATCTGAAGTTTGAAACTCCAAGGATCTGAATAACATAACTTCTCCAAAGCTTTGAAGATCATAAGACACTAAAACTCTGAACATCAGAAGACATATCTAAGCTCAAAAGATCAGAAGACACTAATGTTGGAGTATATCAGCAAGCAGCGGAAGCAAGAAGGATCAATAAGCACTCTAATTCATTAATTTTAGCAGTAACTAAAGCATGTTCATACTATAACAAGAGGGTTTCAAGCCATACCTTTGTAGAACTTCTTGAAATCTTGATTCTCAGTTGCAAACTTCTCCAAATCTTATTGTAGACCACCTCAAGATCTTCCCCACTATTCTCTTGGAGCTTTAAATATAGTTGTGGAACTCAAAATAAGCTTGGATTAAGAGAATTTGGAGATTAAGTTACTGCATTACTATAGTTGAAGACCTTCTTCAACCTCAAGCTTTTTCAGTAAAAAAACTATCAATTGCATCACCGATTCTTAGCTCAATCTTCTTAATTTATTGCATGACTATCATGCAAACACCATTGTTGCATGTATTGCAGCTCTTGCTTGGAAGATGGATTCAAATTCATGGTGGAACCATGAATATGCTACTTGAATAGAAAATGGAAAAATCCCACTCATTTTCTATTCGTTTTCAATTTTGATTTTCAAAATTAATTTCCAAAATTAATTTTCTTTTCAAAATTGAAATCTTTATTAATTTTACAAAATGAATTCAATAATTAATTTTTCTGATAAAATTAATAATAATTAATTAAACAATTTAATTAATTCTAATTAATTTAATATCAAATATTAAATTAATTTTATACAAATCCACCTTCATATATTTAAATCATATTTAAATATTAATTCTCCTATTCCATTTAATTCTTAAAATTAAATGTGTAATTATATCTCATATAATTACTAATTCCTTTTACTCTAATTTGAACGCTTCAAATTAACTTATCACGCTACTCTAAAGCTAATCCATTTACGAGTTAGTAGGGGACCTCGCAGACCTACAAATCATGGACTCCAATGATCCAAGATTAATTGGCTAAACTCATTATACCAAATTAACCCCCATTCGTTAACTAATGGGTCACTTCACTAAATCCCATAGTTGCATTCCTCTCACTTAGATATATTATGTTCACATGATTTAACCATAATTAGTAAGTTGACCCTTCACAGGTTGTTCGTAATAACGGCTGGGTCAAATGTCTGTTTTACCTCCGAGATTACGTCTTATTTCTTAAGTTCCTACTGATTCTCTAATGAACAACTGGTTTGTGATCCAGTCACTAAACCAAATCTCTCTCAGCCCAGTAAGAGGATGGGGCCTTTTGTTCAAGACCTGGATTCAGTACTTAAGAGAACAACCTTTCTTCTATCCCTAAATCGGGTAGGCGGGAATTCCGTCTTGCACCCTATATCCCCAGCTATCTATTCGGTCTTACCCCAAAAATAAGAGGCTTATTGAGTCGGCGCTGTTGAGCCAACCCTCACCTATGCAAATCTAAGGATAATCCCGAATAAACAGGAGTTCATAGTTAGTTCAAGATTAAGATCGAGTTACCTAGGTCATCTAAGTGAAATAGTCATTCTTATACAGTAAACAGCGTTATAAAATAAAAGTGATTTATTTCTAGTCCGATCTTATGCAAACTCATTGCATAAGACGCCCCCATTCCTCATGTCAAATACACGAACGAATCTAGATCACTTCGTTTGTAGAAACTTTACAAGAACTTGTAACAGCTACAGAGTAGGCCGCATCCAATAGTGTTACCAAAATAAGGTACTCAACCTTAATCATATACTATAGATAGATCGTTTTTGCTATTTACTCGAACTTGATCCATCTTTATGTCTTTACATAAAGTTTAAGTATTCATATAATAGCCATTGATCTTAGTTTATTGGATTTAGACTTTTATGTATGCAATTTTATAAAATCAATAATAAGTTTATTGACTATAGAATATGTTTATCTTTTTACAAACGGTGAGTTTTAGGACATAAAACCCAACAACTAAAGCTCTAAAGATCAGAAGACATATCAAAGCTCTGAAGATCAGAAGATACTAAAACTTTGGAGATCAGAAGACATATTAAAACTTTGAAGATTTAAGCTCCCAAGATCCAAGACTCAAACTCTCAAGAGCTGAAGACCGAAGCTTCTCAAGTTTCGGAGACTAAAGTTCTCAAATTCTGAAGAAATGAAGATATGAACTATTTGAAGCTTTGAAGATTAGAAGATTTCTATAAACTGGTCGTATCTTCACAACCCACAAACTGAAGATTCAATATCCTCAAATCCAAGGGTCAAGCCTAAGCCCACCTGTGAACTAAGTATAAAAGCTCTCCTCATTTGGAGGGATCAACAATTCTACACTCCAGAGGACCTAGAGGGAATTCTCCCAACAATCAGAAGATGCCTAAACTCCTGAAGCTGACCACACTTGAAGACTGAAGTCTTTTGAAGATACAAGTATTCTTTCAAGACTCCAAGCTCAAGAACATCCACATGCTTCGGTTTTATACATCAAGCGTATGTATTCAACCAAGAGAGAATCATATGATCAAGTACTAGAGATCGAACAACATCGCATCAAATCAACATCAACATCAACACAACCTAAAGCTCAACTCCACGAAACAAGTTTCTTCGGAAGCCTCGTGCGAATACTAATCCTCTAAGAAGATCATCAAGCCCAAAGGTCGATCATCCAACAAGATCATCAAACCAAAAGGCCGATCATCCAACAAGATCAACAAGCCCAAAGGCTGATCGTCTAAGAAAATCAATAAGCCCAAAGGCCGATCGTTCAAGATCAAGCAGCTTAAAGACTATAGTTTATTTCTCTCTCTTTATGTTTAATTCACAATTAAACATTAGGTTAAATATCACACACACACACACACACACACACACACACACACACACACATATATATATATATATATTTAATGCTTTGCTCCAAAAATCAAATTTGAATACTTCAAATTCATTCGTCACACTGTTCTAAAGTTTAGTCCGATATGAGCTAGTAGGAAGACCTCATGAACCTATAGATCATGGGCTCCAACGATCCTACATTAACTGGCTAAACTCTTTAATCTAATTAACCACCATTCTTTAACTACTGGGTCATTTCACTAAAGCCTAGTAGTTGCACTTCCCTCACTAAAGCACGTGTGCAAAATTCCAATCAGTCTTTGAAGAAAGACATGTGTATAGTGGTTCGCCTTGTTTTAGACGAAGAAAAACATTATTGTGTTCCAAAGCAGTTTTGAGCATCACGAATGTTGAATTTCATCTTGTTACACAATCAAGACTTAGTTTTTTAGTGCAGGAAATTTGTAATTGACGAACTCCTTTTTCAAATTTTTCCTTCCTTTTCGGAGAAAGAGTCCAAAAATGAACAGTTCCTCTAATTTTTTCTATATCATCAGAAATTACAGCCAAACCATCTTTCACTATCAAATTTAGAATATGTGCACAACAATGAATGTGGAACAAACTTTCATGCAACCATAGTATCCTTAAATCTAACTTCCTTAATAAAATGTCAACCATTGCATCATTTGTTGAACAATTATCCACTGTTAAAGTGGATAGTTTGCGATCTATGTTCCAAACAAATATATACTCCATTAATGCTTCAAAAAGTAATTGTCCAGTATGTGGATGTGGCACATGTACAAACCAAGTATTATGTAATAATGTATTAAAATGTAAACTACATTACATGCGGAACCAAATAAAAAATAAATAATAACATAAAAGATCTAAAATACCTCAAAAGTCTGCTTTGTAGGACCCAAGAATCATCAATAAAATGAGCAGTGATTGCCATGTATCCCTTTTTCTGGCTAGTCACAGTCCACATGTCCGTAGTAAGGGCAACCCTGCTTCTATTATTTTCCAAAAACTTCATTGTTTTAATTCTCTCTTCTTCATAAATTTTTATTATATCTCTCCTCATTATGGTTCTTGAAATCATCTTAAACATTGATTGAACACCACTCAAAAACTTCCTAAATCCTTTGTGTTCAACCATGTTTATAGGATATTCATGTAAAATTATAGCACAAGCAAGGTCTCTTCGAGAAGCTTCGTAATAAAAAAAAGTTGGATTTAGCACTATTTTTCCCTCATTGATTTTAGTGGGTCTCAAACATGATTACCTAATGTCTCTTTGTCTTCGTAAGGTACAAATTTTGAAATGATCATGTAAATGTTTTGTCCCATTTTTAGATTCTCCTCCCAACTTTTTTCCACAATAATTGCATATTGCTTTCATGGTATCATTTATTTTTTGTCTTTTATAATGGTTCCATACTACCGATGTCAACCTATTACGTTTTGGCAAATCCTCATTATCATCACTATCTAATGTTATAGGTGTATATTGATTATTATCACTTGAAACACTATTCATTGGGGTTGATTCACTCATGTTCACAGATGTTGGAGTTGAACTGCCTTGTTCTAACTCATTATTATTCGATAAAGTCATTTTCACCTATAAATAGTCAAATAATAACAATTACATATCATTGTAATTATGAAAAAAAAATAATCAAAATATCACAAATTCTTCCTCAAAGGTGCAATGAAATTCTTACTATCAAAATCTTCAAAATATCACAAATTCTTCCTCAAAAGTCGATGCCGTCAAATTTTTGCAATCTTTTCATATTTTTACTATTGTTTTGACTTTTGAGCTATTTTCTACTACTAAGTTACTAACAATCATTTCCTACAAACCAAAGATGATTGAAAAAAACATGACAGTAGCTCACAAATAAACTCATCGTGACAGATCAAATAGTTACTGGAATTTGGACATATCTTGGATGGAAGGAGACGACGACGGTTGGGCTTGAAGTGAAGGAACTGCAAACTAATAGATCTGAAGGTGTGAGTGAACGAAATCACCAAAATCGTGAATATATCTGACGAATCAAATAGATCTGACCAAAATCGTGAAGATTCGGGCTAGGAGCGGCAGACGTCGAAGGAGCGGCACATTCAACGTCGAATGAGTGACAAACGTCGAAGGAGCGATGGTAGACGGCGGCAGACGTTGAATCGTGGTTGAGAATTGACATCGAATGAGCGGCAGACGTCGTGCGCGGTTGAAGATTTCGGCGTCGACTTAAGCTTGAGATGAGGGACTGGAACTGGAAATGGAGAAATGGAAATGAAGGTTTGAGATGAGGACGGTTGCCGGCTGAGATGAGTGAGGGATGAGGGTTTCTGTTCTGCTTGAAAAGATTATATATATATATATATATATATATATTATATCGGGGCGGGGCGGGAGATCGGGACGGGACCGGGACAGGGAATAAATTCCCCATCCCCGGCCCTAAAAGGTGAATGGAAAAAAAATTTCCCACTCCCTCCCCCATTTCCCGTGTCTTTGGGGATTCCCCATGGGTTAAATGGACATCTCTAGATATATTATGTCCACTTGATATAACCATGATTAGTAAGTAAACCTTCACAGGTTATTTGTAATAACAGTTGGGTCAAAATCTGTTTTACCCCGAGATTACATCTTGCTCCTTAAGTCTTACCTATCATCTAATGAACAATTGGTTTATGATCCAATCACTAAATCGAGTCCTTCTCGGGCCAATGAGAGGGCAAGGACCGTTGTTCAAGACCTGAAATCAGCACTTAAGGAAACAACCTCTCTACTATCCCTAAAAGTAGGTAGGAGTGAATTCTGTCTTGCACCCTATGTCCCCAGCTATCTACCCGATCTTACCCCTAAAATAAGAGGCTTATTGAGCCGACGCTGTTGAGCCAACCCACACCCATGCAAATCTAAGGATAATCCTGAATAAATAGGAGTTCGTACTTAGCTCAAGATTAAGGTCAAGTTAGCTAGGTCATCGCTTTGAAATAGTCAATCTTAAGCAGTAAACAACGTTATAAATTAAGAGTGACTTAATTCTTGGTTTGATCTTATGCAAACTCATTGCATAGGACGCCCCCACTCCTCATGTCAATACATGAACGAATCAGGATCACTTCATTTGTAGCACTTTACAACAAATTGTAACAACTACAGATGGGCTGCATCCGATAATGTTACCAGAATAAGGTCTGTCTCTTATACACATCTAGATGTGTATAAGAGACAGATGCAAACTCATTGCATAGGACGCCCCCACTCCTCATGTCAATACATGAACGAATCAGGATCACTTCATTTGTAGCACTTTACAACAAATTGTAACAACTACAGAGTGGGCTGCATCCGATAATGTTACCAGAATAAGGTACCCAACCTTATTCATATACTATAGACCATTTTGGCTATTTACTGAACTTGATCCATTCTTATGTCTCCACATAAAGTTCATATATTCAAATACTAGTCATGGATCTGTAGTTTATTGAATTTAGTCTTTATAAGTGCAATTCATATATTCAACAACAGTTTTATTGAATAAACGTCAATAACATCTTTATTGATTATATAATATGTTTAACATTACAAACTGCGAGTTTTAGGACATACAAACCAACAAAAAGTTAGTTTCACCACAAGTTATCACATTTTAATGAGCTAGAAAGAGTTACCCATCTAAAAAATTCACTATTTTATTATTGATTTCTACGTTCGTAAAGTTGTTGAAAATGAAGGTTAGATTACAAGTTTGGTACAACTATAACTTTCATGTTTGTATCTAATAAATTTTTGAATTCTCAATTTTGTGATTAATACATTTATGATATATTCCATGAGTTTAAAAATTGTAAATCTATTATTAAACATGGAATTGATGGTTATATTTAATAAGATATTAAACTTCTAAATTTGTTTCAAATAGTTTACACACGAAACTAAAAGCTCAAAAATTTATTAAACATAAAAGACCAAAAATTTGAAGGCACAAAATTAAAATACTTTCTAATTTTAAATGTGTATCGTTATAAAAATAAATATCATATTATCGACCAATAATTTAGAGGCTCAAACCTTATCAAATAATTATGGCAATGGGTCTTCTTTTCAAAATAAATTTTAAAATAAATAAATAAATTAGAAAAAAACAAAAAACAACTATGGCATGACTCTACGTGGCGGCTGGGCCTTGCGATCGCTCAGTTTGAGAGCATATTCCTCTCACGGTTCCACAGTCGGCCCCACTCGCCACAAACCCATTTGACCATTTGACGTTCCAATTTCCAGCTGTTTTTCTTTCTATTTATTTTTAAAAATATTTTTTTTTTATAGATTAAATTAGTAATACATGTATTTTAAATTTATTAATTTAAATTTTTTAAAAAGATTTTTTTGTTATTATTAGCCGTTTTCTCTAAAACTTGAATACATATTCACCATTGTATTTTTTGTATTAAAAGTATTGTTTAATAAATTTTAGTAAAAATTAGTTCGAAAAAGACTCAATTTAAGATTTATCGAAAGTATATTAACAGAAAGTAAAATAAATAAAATTAGATACAATTCAAAATATAGGGATCAAAATAATATTTTAACTTAAAATAATCCATAATATTCTAAATAGTGTTTCATTTTTTATTTTTTTGAAGAAAAAATATTTTTAGTGTTTGAATTTTCGGGTTTGATTTTCATTCACTTTTACCTTTGAATTTAAACTTTAGTCTATTTGCTCCATAAATTTTAAATGTTGCATTTTTATTTTTGATTTTTCACAAATGCTCTCTTTTAGTCTTTTATTTTAATTTTTTAATAGTTTCTTTTAGTACATCAGTTCTGTGAATGATAAATTGAATGAACATTCAATTTTAATGGAGGGGTTTGTCAATTACCATTAAATTGCGTTTTTTTAGACATTATTGAACTAAGCTTATCTTGACAAATGTATCATTAATATAATTAATTTAGAATAATTATTATTCATTCTTTTTCTTAATTTATTTAAATAGTGACATGGCCAAAGTGATAAAAAAAAAAATTCAACTGAAAGGGAGGGTAGAATAAGGTTAGTGAGAGAAGGAGATAACATTAAAAGAGAGAGAGCGAATTTCTTATAATCATCCTAAATAATAATAGTTAATTAAAAATGCCACATCTTCACTATTGAAAAGCAAGCATGATGGGACTAAAAATGTTGAACTTAAAAAAGTGTAGAATTTTGAATAGGATTCAATGGAAACTAATTATACTTGAAACTCATAAATAAAAATGTAAAATTTTAATTTTATAGATCAAATGAAAATTAAATGTAGATTTTAAATTTTATAGATCAAATGAAAAATGTACTAAAAATAGAGGGATTAAAGAGGTAAAATTTCCTATTTTTAATAATTCAACGATTATAAAATACAAGATTAGATGATAATATAAAATGTTTTAACTAATTGAATTGAGTTTAAAATAATTATTTAAATAGTTTTTAATTGGTCTTATATTTAAATCTCTTAAAATTTATTCTTGACGTTGAATTACGTCGTCCTAAAAAAAGTTGGCTAGATTTTCTCAACAAAAAGTTTATACGGTTAATTTTGTGTTTATTTATTTTATTTTATTTTTTAATTAACAAGCGAAAAATATGAAATCTTATCCATTCATCGGATAAGTCCAGCCTCATCGATAAAATAAAATTTTGTCAATCACGTGTTTAGGTGTCAGGTGGCATATGCTCACTTTTGTTAGTTAGAGAACGGTTGACGTACGATAAAAGTAGTCAGTTGAGTTTAATTTAGTTGGTAATTATTATTCGGAGAGTTAAATTATATGAAGAGTTACATTATCTGTATTTGATGTGCTGAGTTGAGTAAAGTATATGGTGCTGTTTTTTAAATGAAATTGACTTTTTTTTTTTTTTTTGCTATTGTTAATTTTAATTTTCAACTATATATATATTTTTCTAACTTTTCTAAGATTAAAAAAAAAAAAAAAACTTCTAATTCTTTTCCATTCTCATAACACAAAATTTTGAATTCAATTTTTTATACACTCAAATCGAAGTGATTATTCCATTCAAAAAACCAACTTAATCATTAATTACCATAAAAATTAAAAAGAACTGAAAGGATTAGTGCTATCAAATGAAACTATTGACATTGTTTTAGATATAAGGGATGACACTTAAATGTTAATCTTAAAAAAACCAAAATCTTACAATTTAAATCATAAAACCAACCATTACATAGCCTTTATTTGACCAATTTGTGGAATACGGATTTACCTTTTTCTAAAAGGTGAAATGATTTAGTAATATTGATGTCCATTTTTTCTACTATTATGTTGTATCAGTGTACTAACTTTAAAAAAAAAAAAAAAAAAAAAAAAACCTTTAGCCAAAATTTTAAACTTCACTATTTCATTAGAACTATATACTATTTGAAAACATAAAAGGATAGGTTATTTAAAACATATCGTTGAACTTTTGTTTAGTGAAACAATAATAGGACGTCGTATGTAATAGTTTGTAGATCTAAGAAAAAATAAAATAGAAGAAGAAAATTTAGATCTAAAAGAACAACCATAGAAATAAAATAAAAAAAGAGAATAGAGGAGTTGAGAAAGAAAAGAGAAAACAAAATCTATATGAGCCAAATAGAGAAAAAAAAATAGAAAATGAAAAAGATGATTTGACGGCAAAAGAAGAAAGAAGATGAGAGAATGGGGGGATAAATATGAAGAGAGCATGAGAGAGAGAAACGAGAAAGTAATTGAAGAACTTGGAAGAGTAATGAAAAACGCGTGGAAAAACAGGTGAGAGTGAGAGTGATAAAATGGTGGGTAATTAAACCCACCGTTTTTATTTTTATTAGTGGTCGTCGAAGTTGGGCACACGAATGTAGTAGGCAGAGTATGTCGTCGAAATTGCTTGTGCAAAAGTAGTCGTTGGAGTTAGTCGCTAGAGTTTTCGTCGGAGGTGGTTGGTGGAGCCCGAAGTTATTCGTCAAAGTTGGTCGTGCAAATGTGGAAGTCAGAGTTTTTTTTTTTTTTTTTTTACCAAGGTGGTTGTCGGAATTTGTTGCCAGAGTGTCATCGAAGGTGGTTGTTGAAACTCGGAGTTGGCCATCCGAATGTGGTCAATGCTTCATCTGAGTATGCCGCCGGAGTGTGGTAGCGGTAATCGCCAATGGAGACCGATAGGTGGAACCATTAAAAACATTGGAGGGAGAAAGAATTGGAGAGAGTTGGGGTGAGTTGGTAAAATAACCAACTCAACCCCACCAACATTTAAAGTAGGTCAAACATTGAGTTGGTAAAAAATACCAACTCAACCCAACTCTCCTTACTTATCAAACACCCCTTAATGGTATAAATAAAACAACAAATTAATGACACATTTGCTTTTTTTTTTTCTTTCCTTTTTTAGACAATAATTTATGTCTAATTAGCTATAAAACAACAATTTTTTAAGGAAAAATAAAACAATCATTTTAAGGAGTGACACATCACAAATGAGTATAAGTCGACTAAAAATTAAGCCTATTTTCTTGTAATTTCATATAATGATTGGTATAAATAGTTGAATTTTTAATCAAATTAAAAAAATAAAAACAAATTTTTAAAAATCACTTATTTTTAGTTTTAAAAAATTTGACTTGATTTTTTAAACCATCGATAAAATTTAGATAACAAAAGAAAATCAAAATTAACTATAAACTTGTTCGGTTGTTTTAATTTTAACCTTAATTTTTTAGTTTAACCGAGTAGCATCTCAAATTTATGTAAATATTGTAATCTTTAACCTAATGCTTTCAATTTTGAACTCTCTAACAAATGAACTTCAAATATTGTTAAAAAAAAATTATCGGTGGAGAAAACAACATTAGAACTATCTTTTTCTTTTGAAATTTATGATTATTGGGTAAAGTTATTCAAGGGCAATTACCTTGGTTAAACTTATTTTTGTGAAGTTTTCTATTTTTTTTTTTCCTTTTTAGGTAGGGGATGAATTAATAAAAATTGAGAGATTAAGAATATAATCCTTATTTAAGTCGAAGATTTAAAGCAATGAAATTGAAAGTTTAGAATTCAAATTTATACAATAAAGAAAGAATTTTGTTAAATTGATCCAATCAAAAAGGAAAATCTGAATTATTCAATAAAATCTTCCTTGTTACTCTTCATTTTATTCTATTCTTTAAATTTACTCAATCAATAAACGAAGCCAAATGCCAAATTAGGCCTTGGGCATTCAAATACATATTTTTTCAAAAAAAGAATAAAATACATATAGATTTCTTAAACCTTAACGAAATTTTCTTTTGAAACCATGACTATCAAATTGGAAGCATGTCCAATCCATTATTCCTAAGTATTAAGTTTCTAATTTAAGTTTAAACTTTACTTTTTAATTTTCCTTTGTTAAATGAAATAATTATCATCCATTATTGATGTCAGATCGACTAATTCTAATATTCCCTTGTGTAAGCCTTCTAGATTATATATATGCCGTCGACTTTTAAAACGTTTCATTTAACCTTTAATTTTTAAAATTATTTAAATAAATACTATAAGATAGTTTTTTTAATTAAAATATGGATGCAATTAAAGTCACATTATGTGTAAGAATTGAAAGATGCGACAAATTCACTGCAAATTTTAAGCTGTGAATGATGTTGAAATTAATATTAATAACCATAAAATTATCTGAAAAGTTCAATATTTTTTTGAGTTGATATGAAACTTAATAAGTTTCGGAAAATATCTTATCCCCTAGAGGTCGTAGAGAGTTTAGAATTCTAACTTTTAAAATGTCTATGTTGACAAAAATATGGAGATCTAAATTTTATAGAAATTTTGATGAATATTTCTGAAAAGATACTATAACAAAAAAATTCAAAAAATAAATTTAAATTAATAAATTAAAAATTTATAATTATTAAGTAAGTTAACATGTTTATATATTAGTGATATTTTGTTGCTTAATTATTATATTTCATCAATTTTTTTACAAAATATTAAAAATATCGATTCATCTCTCATGTCGATATCAAACCTATTAGAACGTAGAAATATCGATGAAAATATCGACATGTTGATAAAAAATTAATATTATAGAAACATATTAATCTTTTATATATTTGAAATTAAGTTGTAAATGATGTATGATATGTGTTTTAATTTTTGAACATAAGTTGTCACATCAATTAAGAAATCTCTCGAAAGATATAATATTTTTCAACACAAAGAATAAAACAAAAAAAAAAATCAAAGGATAATCGAAACCCACCCTAATGAAATACTTTTTCATTTATCTCAAATATTACATGCTTAAAAAGTGAATTAAAAAAAAAAAGGAGTCACAGTCAAATCTCATACTCACAAGTCACAAGTCACATGCCATACTTTTTTTTTTCTTTTTTCTTGTGAAGAAAGAAAAATACCAAAAAAATAAAAATAAAAATAAAAGCAGTTTATAGGTTTACCGAAATATGGAGTAGGGATGTTCCGATGACCCGACAATAGGAACAAGTCAGACTATTCTATCTAAATTAGAAGGATTGAATTGGGATAATTTTATTTTTGGATTGGGTTGGGTCAAATTTTTTGTATTTTTCTTGGGTTGAGTTGGGTATAGTGTTGAATAAAAGAAATTGGATTGACCCGATCCAACCTGAATTTACATATATATTGATAAAAGATATATAAATTTCTTTTAGAATTGATGCATTGGTGAATTCTTTATGTTTTTCTTTTAAGAAGGTTTGTTTTTGTATAAAATTTGTAATAAATATTATAGATATTTAGTATGTAAGAATTTATTTCATGAGATTTTAGTCATTTGATATATGTTGTAGATAAATTTAAGCATTAAAAATTAAGAAGAAAAATATAATGATGATCTGACAATCCAAATTCAACTCAATTCAATGGAGTTGGGTTGGATTCGAGACCATATTTAAATCATTTGGATTGTCAACTTGACACTGCATTTTCCGATTGGTTAAAAAAATAACTAAATCTAACCTATGTATACCCCAAGTTTTTATTTCAATGAACATATTTATAAAATAGTGATGCTCATGGATATTTCCAAAAAAAAATGAAATATTTTATATGTTTTATAAAAGTGAACCTGTTTATTTTTTATAAAAATTGATCTCTATGACTAGATAGTTAGAATACAATTTTCTATAATTTCAAATGATAAAATTTAGTCTTTATAGTTCATATATAAGTTATATATTTTGATAAATACTTCTTAAATAATTCCAAATTATTTATAATAGTTTTATCAAAAATATAAAGATTATATTAAATTTTAGAAATTAAATTTTAACTTTTCTAAACTATTGAGATTAAATTTATAATTGAACTTTATTTATATTATATTTGTACTAATCATAGTGAAAAATTTAATTGAAATCTTGAAATTTTGGTAGATGGAAATTTCGATCAGCCCCTTTTAAACGTAATTTTGAGGAAATTTTTATTTTTTTAGAACTAACTACGTTAGTTCAGTTTAAGTTTTCTTAGTTTTATGTTCTGATTACACACAATTATATAGTTCAAATGTCAATAGATAGTTTCACATGTCAATATCATTTTCAAGATGATTTTTTTTTAATCAACGTCCTATTTTTTCTAGTTTTCAACTTTTCTCAAATTTCATCTTTATTTTCAGTCCAAAACTTTAATTTTTCAAGAAATTGAATTTGAAAACTAAAACCACAAAAAAAACAACCTAAACTTATTTTTAACCTCATTCAAATATTTCTATCAAATTTTTACATAATTTCACCTCAAAACTAAATTGATTTGGGTTTTGTTTCGTTTATCATCCAAAATTTTCATTTTCGATCATTTCACCTAAAAAATATTCAAAAACTTTAATTTTTTTCTTTTTTTTCTTTTTTTAATTATGCTTTCGCATTGACATGTAGTTATTTACACATACAATCACAATATACATTTAAATGTTGTCTTATTTTAATGAAATAATAAATAAAAGGAGTCAATTGTAGTCTAATTAATCTACATCTAAAATTTTATTAACTAACTATTATAATTTCCATCAAATTTCTCAAAAATTTCATCGACGTCGATATTTTCATAAAATTTGGGCTTCAATAGTTTGATCAACATCGATATTTCAAACTTGACACTAGTATAATATTAAATTTCTGTCTCCACGTCGATATTTCCATCGATATTTCTACGTTTCCATGGGTTCAATACCGACATGAGAGGTGAATCGATATTTCAATTATATCATAGAAAAATCCATACAACATAATAATTAAGTAATAAAATATCACTCATGTAAATATAATATAAATAATATAAATATTAATTTATTTAAAAATCATAAAATATTTATTTACGAATTTAAATTTATTTTTTTTGATTTTTTTGCTTTTATAATTTTTTCAAATTTATTTATCAACTTTCATCAATATTTTGATCTAAATTTTTATAAAATTAAGATATCAATATTTTTATCAAGATTGGACATTTTAAAGGTTAAAGATAGTGATATTTTATTTAATATTTTAAGAATATCGACTTGTCGACCAAAATTGAATACCACGAATGGAAGCAAGAAAAAGAAAAGCTGGAAAGGCACAGAGGACATCGAATATCCGTCTTGATCCCAAAGCCTTTCTCCTTCCTTCTTTATCTCTTCCCTATAAAGCCGCACTTTGTGCAGTCTCAGTTTGTTTCCTTGATCATCATCATCATCATCATCATCTTCATCGTCGTCATCATCTTCTTCTTCTTCTTCTTCTTCTTCTTCTTCTTCTTCTTCTTCTTCTTCAGCTGTAATGAAATTCGAAGAGCAGAACCTGAAGCATCAGTCTGAACAGATATGCAGGACTATTGAGGTTGATACAATTGATCACCATCGCAGTATTTCGTCGTCGGTCGTAATGGAAGCTTCCGAAGACTGCGACAGGGATGGTGACGGCCTCTATATTCCTCCTCTCAACTTTTCCATGGTCGATAATGGCATTTTTCGCTCCGGCTTCCCTGACTCTGCTAACTTCTCCTTCCTCCAAACCCTAGGTCTCCGTTCCATTATGTATGTATGTTCTTTCGTTTGGATACTACTCATCCGAGTACTTTCATTTCCTGTGTTTTTGTGATTCAGTATCTATGTTTTGATTTTCTTTATACCTGAATTTTGCATCGACTTATGGATGCAGATGTTTATGTCCGGAGCCCTATCCGGAACACAACATGGAGTTCCTCAAGTCGAACGGGATTAGATTGTTTCAATTTGGAATCGAAAGCTATAAGGTGCGTTCTCGTTCATTTTTGGATTCTCCTTTATTTCTTAGAACTGTTGATGTTTTGATTTAAACTCTGTCTTTAGTTAACAACTCAACGCTAATAATTTGATTTCTATATTTGGATTAGGAAATTACTGCATTAAATGTAGATGCTCATCCTTTACATTATAGCACGTTTTTTAAATTATGTGAAACGTTACCAGAGAACGCATGCGCAATTCGGTATGGAGTTGTTTGTCACATAAATCGGTTTTCTTTTATAATAATGAAGTTTGAAGGTTAAACAAGTTTATAAGCTTCAAAGAGGGCGGAAGTACTATAAGATGTCTTGGGAGTTGTACGCTCTTTAAATTGATATTTGTTTTGAACTTTTGAATGATCTTGATATTATGCTCTAGTCCTCGTATTGCTGTTATGAAGAATATATGTTTGAAGGATGATAAGTTATGGCGTGTATCAGTGCAAATTTTGGCTAATAATTCTGTTTGCTATTCACACTGCAAAGTTGTTACAAGTATGTATACTACCAGTGAAAACTTGATCATTGATGTGGTTATAATTGGGGCAATTGTGCTCATCAAAGAATTGATACAAAATCAGATCGACAAAAGTATTTTAAAAAATCAATTCAAATCGCTTAAAAGAAGTGCAAATTCATTAGAAAGAATTTCTAATTCGCTTCTGTCCCTTATAAGTTGAGATGCAATCAGGAGAAATGCTTTGTGCTTGAAATATTGGAGCATCATTTCAGTTTTTGCCCTCTGCATCTACAGACTAACGTTTAACTTTAGTCTAATCAACACTAGACCATGCATACAGCTTGATGGAGATTGATCTTTGGAATTTGAAAATATTGATTATTTAGCCTGTTTGGTAACCATTTTGTTTTTTGTTTTTTGTTTTGAAAAGTAAGCATATTTTTCTCTCATTTTCTTACGCTGATTTGCATCTTCTTGAATTCTTAGTCAAATTCCAAAAACAAAAACAAATTTTTGAAAACTATTTTTTTTTTTTAGTTTTCAAACTTTGACTTAGTTTTTGAAAACATTGATAAAAAGTAGATTACAAAGTAAGAAATTTAGAGGTAGAAGGGATGTTTATAGGTTTAATTTTCAAAACTAAAAACCAAAAACTAAGGCTCCGTTTGGTAACCATTTCATTTTTTGTTTTTGGTTTGTGAAAATTAAGCCTATTTCCTTTCATTTTCTTGTCATGCTCTGTATCAATCTTAAGTAGGAGAGTTGTATTCTTAGCCAAATCTAAAAAACAGAAACAAGTTTTTAAAAACTTTTTTTTTTTAATTTTCAAATTTTGACTTTGTTTTTGCAAATATGGGTAAAATGTAGATATTAAAGCAAGAGATTTAGAGATGGAAGACATACTTATAGACTTAATTTTCAAAAACCAAAAACAAAAAACGAAATGGTTACCAAACGAAGCCTAAATGTTTCCTAAAAGGGTCTTAATAAATATTTCACGGGTTATCTTTTGAGGATTTAAGTTTTCTGATGAATGCCCACAAGCACAAATCTATCATTGAGCTGCTAGACAGTAAATTGTGATTTGAAACAGAAAACAGATTTTCTCAGCCAATGAGAGAGACCTGATTTGATCTACCAGTGTTACTAACTGTATCATGTGATCTCAGGCTCAATAAAACTAGATTACAAGTTTAGGAGATTTGAGAGGGTTTTGGTTATCATTTTCCGCTTCTCTGTTGATTCAAATATTTACTTCATTGGATCCTTGTAAGCCATAACTTCATTATTCTGTCAGTGAACATCATTTTCATCCTTTTTATGAGGCCTCAGGGCTCCAATTTTTATCAAATGCTCAAGGTTTATACCTCAGTTATATGGATGCTTGATTTATGGTAATGTGGCATTCGACTTCCTGATCTTTTATGCTCCACTTTAACTGGTACTATGATGCTATGATTTTGCTCTAGTTGAAATGAGAATACGAGTTACATATCTCTAACTATGCTAGATTGCACAGTAAAGCTATACTGTCTTTGAGTTGGTCTACTGTTTTTTACATTGATATCATATTTGTGTATTCAGGAGCCTTTCGTGAACATCCCAGATGATATGATTCGTGAAGCACTGAAAGTTGTCCTTGGTACTGCTGAATATCATCTTTAACCGATTGACTAGATTAACTTTCTGTAAACATTATTGTTTCGTAATTAGGTTAAATTTTTCTCAATACAGACGATAGGAATCATCCAGTTCTCATACATTGCAAAAGAGGAAAGGTAGTAATCGTGTTTTCCCGCTTATGCTTCCTTCCCATGAATCCAACTTCACTACTCCCTTAACTAGAAATTCTTCTCTCTCTCTATCCAGCATCGGACTGGTTGTCTTGTTGGATGCCTGAGAAAAGTGCAGAGGTGGTGCCTCACTTCTGTGTTTGATGAGTACCAGAGGTTTGCAGCTGCAAAAGCAAGAATTTCAGACCAGAGGTTTATGGAGTTGTTCGATATCTCTGGCTTGAAGCATCTTCCCATGTCATTCTCATGCTCAAAGAGGTGAAAAATAATTATACTGAAAGGTTTTTTGTTTGTGGCAGATCTTGTGCCGAGTTAAATGGAAAAGACAGGACTCCTGAAATCCTTCTAAGTAATTTAGAGACTTTCCTTTTCTTTCTCCTTTATTTTCTTCGTTAGGGATAATGATGAATGTTTTGTACACCTCAAGGTATTATACATACCCTTACTCTTACACCTGCCCCAAACTCTTTTTCTAAATCACTCTGATTTACAAGATTTCTTTGGTGGACCTAATTAGACTAGAGCAGTAGAAAAACTCAAACACCGTACAGTTCATAGTTATAATGTTGGTTGAAGCAAAAAAGAATAAAAAAGACAAGGCAGCTAGACAGAGGCATGGGCCTTTTCTTCGGTGGATATCAATACAATTTTCATGTAAAAGAACCATAATGTAACTGGTGTAAGTAATGTTGATTTATTTGGACCAATAAAATGGCATTAACAATTTTCAGCTGTATGATCATCTCTGTCTGAAAGCTCGAAGGTCAGTGGAAAAAGCAAGGCGACCACTGAATCAAAGGTAGTTTATACATCCCATCAACCAATAATGCATAATTTATCATTTAAATATCTTATGGAACTCTTATAGGATTCATTCAGTGCACTGGAAACTGTGCTTCCTTATATGAAATGATTGTCGACATTATGAATTTCAGTTTTAACTCTTGATAAAAATGATTGGAGTGGCACATAGTAGGTGGTGGTGGACTTATACCTTTATGGCTTAATTTAGGACCATATAGAGGGAATGAGCAGGAATTCCATTCCCTTATTGACTGGTCTCTTCACTTTTGAGGTTGGTGCTGTTAATGATCACGGGCAATGATTGCATAGCATCTCTATTCTGCCTTTTTTGCCAACATAATAATGGTTACTGTTTTCTGATTGCTCGTCTTTTGTCCTTAAAATCCAGCTTATGTGCTGTAAACTTCACTGGAGTTCTTCCTCAGTGAGGCTGGCTGGTGCTTAAAAAGGAAAGGGTTTTGTTTTGGATGTTTCTGTTGATGTGTATAATTTATTTAATAAAAAATTTAAGCTGATAGATGAACGTGAATAAAAAAACTTCCTACATATATAGTCTAAATAAATAGGTCTAATTACACAATTGACAAAATTCAATTGAATCAATAATTGACAAGAAATTTCAATGAGAAAAAACAAGGTATATTTGTCAAAGTGAGCTTGGTTCGGTTGGTATTAGCATGCCCTCAGTCTCTAGAGGTTGGAGGTTTAATCTTCACCCCTGCAATTATTGTATTAAAAAAGTGTTCTTTGATATAATTAGCATTATATTTTGAATTTTCTAGAAATAATTTAAGGTATATTTGTTAAGTGCATGAACAAAACTTTGTATAATATATCATCTTATATATCGAATAATATATACTATGTTTAAGGTATATTTGTTATGTGCATGAACAAAACTTTGAATAATATATCATCTTATATATCGAATAATATATACGATGATTATTTATATTTTTTGGTATATTTGTAAACAAAAAAAAAAAAAAGGTAAACTATGATATATGCGATGTATATTTACATTTTTCAGTATATTACAAGTATATTCGATATACATTCGAGATCTCAATAGAGAGGTGATTGGTTTTCAATTAAGGATAAGGAAGAAAATGAACAAAATTTTCTAGAAAGAAGGAAATATTAATTTGAAATATCTCGCATTAAATGAATATCAATTGAGACTAGTGAAAATATATTGATGGGAGATCATGTAATTAATGATATTTTTTAAAAAAATATTTTTATAATGAATAATAAATTAAAAATGATGTACATTTTTATTTTAAAATATTAAGAATTTAAAAGATTGAGAATCTATTAAAATGTTCAAAATATCTAAAAATGTTGTTGAAATCTTATTATGAAATATTACTAAACTTTAAGACATTTGTGAAATATTAGTTATATAGCAAGCTAAATTCTTAAATCATTCAAAATTGAATAATACATCATCTAATGATTCTCACTAAAAGAGTCCAGAATTAGGGTATGTTTGCTGAGCAATCTAAAGCATAAACTTAAAATAGTGGACTCCATAAAAATAAATTTGTATTTTATATTTTTTTAGATATATGTTATACATTTAAAAATGGTTTAAAATGTGTACGATTATAATATATTTATAAATTATAAAATTAATTATAGATATCCATTAAATAATTAGTTGAATATATAGTATTCTCAATTAATTTATGAATATGTTTTACGTTAAAATTTCTGTATCAATCTCAGATAATTGTATAATATATTTTATTATACATACGGTAATTTAACAAAAATGAATAGTTTATAGCTTCAAATACTATATTTATTGGAAATTTTACGTTTAATATAAATCTGTATTTTCAAATTTAAATTTTATGTTTTCATAATTCGTACTATTCGATCCTCATATCTAATCTCAGTTTTTAAAACCTCTGTGTAAACTTAATTGGCTTCATTTACTTGCTTGCAATTACTCCTTATTCTTCGTTTCTTAAATGATTAATTTAACGAAAATGAAAAATTCACTCTTTAAGTTCAAACAGGGTGGGGAGGCGAATGAAATGACATGATGGGCCTTTTTTAACATTGAAAATGAAAATAATTACAAAAAAGAGGTAAGTCGTATTTTTTTAATCACTTTTTATTCATTATCATACTATTAATTTATCTTTTTAACAAACAAAAAAGTATTCACTTTTGTAATCTTTTATACCTCTACAACGAGTTAGGCTTCTTTCATAGGTTTACGAATTAGGCTTCTTTCATAGATTTTGTAGTTGATGGAATTATAAATACAGTGTAATTGTTAAAGTTTAAATGAAAATAGAATTATGAATACAGTGTTATTGTAAATAAACGATATCCCTTCTTGATTTTTTTTTCTTCGAATTATATTTGAATTTATATTTTATTATCAAATTAGATTTTATATGACTACTTATCGAATTAATAACCATAAACAAAAACTTCTTGATTTTTCTTCCCAATTTATATTCGAATTTATCCTCTATTATCAAATTTGATTTTATCTAACTAACTTTCTATTTGTTTAAATGTTTGTTACAAATTCAGTTATATCTAAATATTTTTTCATTAGTTTATACATATTATTATCAAATTAATTTGATTTTTTCCTTCATATTTTTCATGTTTTCAATTTTTCATATAGAAACATGTAAAAATAACTTATTGTACTTAAAAAGAAACATATAAATAAGAATTTAATCTTTAAATGTTTGAAACATGTGCATATATATACACATATATATGTATTGTTCAGTTTATTAATAATAATAATTATTATTATAATAATATCATTATAATTATCATTATCCTTATAATTATTATTAAAATAAGATTAAAGAAATCCTAAATCACACATTCTTCATCTTCTTCACTAGCTTTTGACGACTACCCTCGTCAGATCGCCAACCTTTTTGCGCTCACACACTTTTGTTTCTACTTTGAACATTGTTTTTAACCACGACGTTCTGGGATTGATAGTGTTTAAGGTTGACTTTCAAGATCCTATGAGGAAAATGACCACATGGAATGAAGATGATGAAACTCCACACAACTCGTTTAGTGTCAAACGCAATCATATTTCCAATAGTCACATCGTCTTGAAGTTGCAATTTCTTCAAATATTCACATATCAACAACCTGGTATAATCAATTTTGCTATTTTTCACCTTCAAGAAAGTCCATTGTTGTGGACATCCATAAGTTTCTAATGACTCCCACCGCCTGGTCATCATCTTCCGTATACACGCATACTATAGGCAGCCAGAAGCGTTAAAGATCATATTGGGTGATTTTTAATTTGATCTTTAATTTTTGCTTTTAGAATATTTAGATATTGTATATTTATGGTTCTAGAATGTTTGAATAGAGTGTATTTATGGTATTCGTTGTTTTTGAAGCAATGTATCTTTGTATTCTCGTTTTTACTTAATTTTGTTGTTTTATAATAGTTTTATCATTTACTAATTAGTATCTCTATTATATAAATTTATTTTCCTATTTTGATAATTTTGAACCCTTTTTGCCATTTTTCCAAATGAAACTTTAAAATTTGCTATTTCTATTGTCAATCCTAAACATTTTCTATATTTTGTTGGGTTGGGTTAGGTCGTGGGTTGGATAAAAATGAATTTGGGTTGACCCAACCTAACACGAATTTTGTTTATATATATGTTTCTTTGTTTAAACTTTGATTAATTTGTAAATTTTTAATATTTTTCTTTTCAAATTGTTATGATATTTGTCTTTGTTTAAAGTTTGCAATCAATATCATAGATATTTGGAATTTTAGCATTTAAATTTTATGAGATTTTAGTTATTAATCATGTGTTGTATACAAATTTACATATTTTTAATTAAGGGAAAAAAACAAGTTATAACCCAACAACTCACCTGAATTTCAAGGGTTGGATTGGGTTGGGTTGCATACTTTATTAGGGTGTTTTGGATTGCCAACTCAACTAACCCGAAAATTCGGTAGGTCCAAAAAAACACCTTCAACCCAATCCAACCCAAGTACACCCCGAAATTAAACTTTTAAATCTGATAATTCAGATAATATTTAATGATTATTTTGTATTTTACTTCTATTTTTTAAAAAAAAAAAAATTAAAACTTGTAAAATCTAATTTCACTTATGATTTCTTTGTTTTTGTAATTTATTTTGTAGAAGCTTTTTAAAAAACGGGTCAAGTTTTGAAAACTAAAAAAAGAATAGTTTTTAAGAATTAATTTTTAAAATTTGGTTAATAACTCAAATATTTGATTAATAAATACGAAAACAATGGTAAAGAAGGTAAACAAACAAGCATGATTTTAAAAAAAATAAAAAAAATAAAAAAAATAAAAAAAAAACCCCATTTGGTAATTATTTTATTTTTAGTTTCTAGTTTTTAAATTAAGCACATTTTGTCTCAATTTCTTACAATGATATGAATTTTTCTTTAAGTATAACGTTGAATTTTTAACCAAATTCAAAAAACAAAAAAAAAAATTTAAAAGCTATTTTTTTTTAGTTTTCAAAATTTGGATGGGTTTTTTTAAACTATTGGTGAAAACTAGATAACAAAAGAAGAAATTTATAAGTGAAAATAGTATCTATGAATTTTTTTTAAAAAAATAAAAATAAAAATCAAATAATTACTAAACGAGACTTAAATGATTGCGAAAAGAAGCTTAATTTAACTACTAATTAATAAGATCCATAAATATGAATTGAGTCGAAGAGTTGAGTGGATATGAAAATTAGTTTGTTTGATTGTGGAATATAATATGATAATGCCTCAATTGAAATCTTTAAATGTACACGTGTCTTTGTCCCACTACACTTTACCTTTCAATTTTCTTCACACGCATATACCTTAGTAACATCGACATGACTTTTAATTAAGCCTAATATCTACGTTTCTAAAATATATATATATATATTATAATACACTCATATTTTTTTTCTTTTTTTACAAATAAAAAAAATCAAAATCAAAAGAAGAAAAGAAAAATAAATATTGATAAATTAATACAAATGAATTTATATCTCACTTGAAAAATGTCCACATTTTCTTTCCTAATGATATTATCGTTATGTTTCAATACAATTGCCTCCTTTTATTTTTTTATTAGTAAAAATTATTTTACCCTTTTTTAGTATTAAAGGGGAATTACAGACCTCAGGATTACCGACACACTCTTATGTATATACCATGGAGTTACAGACCTTATTGTTACGTTTCTCGTTATGCTTTTAATTGGATTTTTTCTAAAAAAAAAATAAAAAAATTTGTTGTTCCTAAATTTAGGGTCTATTTTCTATTTGGTCCATAGTTTCAAATGGTTACATTTTTAGTAATTAATTTTTAAGTTTTATTTCAATTTAGTCTTTAGGTTACAAAATGACATCGTTTGACTCTTGAGATTCAAGTTTTGTTTGATCTATTGGTTCAAGATTTACACTTTTAACATTGACTTTTCTTACTAAATACTCCGGTCTTTGAACATTCTCTATTTATTACATTTAAATAATTATGAAGTGAAATTTTAATAGAGAATAAAAAATAATAAAACTTAATTAATTATAATTTTTTTTTCTATTCTTTGACATTAACACAAAAGATTGAAAGTGACTATTTAGTAAAAAATAAAGGTTAAAAGTATAAATCTTGAAACTAAAAAACCAAATTGAAACAAAACTCAAACCTCAAAGTAAAATCGTAACACTTTGAAACCTAAGGACTAAATTGAAATCAAACAAAAAAAACTCAAGGATTAAAAATGTAACATTTTGACTAAATAGAAATTAACCCCAAAACCTAGGGACCAAAATGTATTTTTCTAAAAAAAAGTACCATCCAAATCTCGTAGCTAAGATGCAAGGACAAAACTACGAAACACATCTATGAAACAACCGAAAGGAAAATGTCAATAACGCGAATAACAAATAGTTAAGTGAACCAATCAAGATCAAGAGACATATCGATCAAGATGAGAAATAAAAAAGATATGTAGTGGGATATACAAAAAAAAAAAAAATTATAAAGATCTAGACTGGAAACGAAAATGATAGAATCGAAGGTTACGTTGTGGCTAAAGATGATAAAGAATCCACCCACCAAATTAAAGGACACAACCCATCACTTGCACTAATTTTAATTTTCTTAGATATGCAAAGTTTCTATCTCAATCCCCCAAGTGATAATATTAATATAGGGCCCAATATGAAGGCAACATGAACACATTCTCAAGTTTAAGTTGAAAAATACCTTACATGGAGGACTTTGATTTATTATTATTATTATTATTTTAATATTCTTGATCAGTATTCATCTATTGATTAATTCAAAAATATATATATCAAACAATTTTGACAACTTTCTTTTTCTATACACTTCCTCTCAAGCCCCACTTGTAAAACGAACATTCAAATTGAAATGAATTTTCCAGATCCACTCACTTTCATTAAATAAATAAAAACAAAACAAACTTTAAGAGAAATCTTAAATCAACTAAATTCTATCCATTTATATATATATATATACACATGAGGATTTTATCAATTAAACACCCGAATTAATAACTTTATCAATTAAAATTCTAAACTTTCATGAATGTATCAATTTACACATTCTTCTAGATTTTGCTCGATCAACGTTATGTCTAATTAATGATTTGAGTCAATTAAACTCTTAAATTTTCATTATCCAACCCTTATTACTATTACTTTTTGAAAATCATCAATGCACTGATTCTCAAACATGTGTAGATTTCTTCAAATGGATGGTCTCAAAGGAAATTATGACTAAGAGTTGAAATTAATTCATTTGTGAAAGTTGAGGGGTCTAATTGATCCAATTATAAGCTTTACATGAAATTTTTTCAAACAGAACATAATGGAGGGTGCAAATTGATACACGTACAAAAGTTCGGGATTTAAATTAGTATAATTCTTAGTTAATGTTTTAAATTGATACAACCCAAGTTTAGGGGTGTAAACTGATATTTTTTTCCAAAGTGATATATATATATATATATATATATATATTAAATTAAAAATTAAAGGAAGTTGTTTTGTGGGACAAAAAATAGTTTAGAAATTAGGAGTTTGGTGGTGAGGTTACATGGGGTGGGAATAATGTTGATGCCACTAAAAAGCATATGCTGTCTGTGTACTAATTCCATCCATTAAACCCTTTTTTCTTTTTCTTTTATTTTTTATTTTTTTTATTTTATTTTATTTTTTTGCAATTATAATCAAAAGATTCTCATTCTCCATCCATATACACAACCCTCCACACTAACCCTTTTTTTTCCTATTTTTTTTAAAAATTAAATACATTATAAATTTTATTTTCTATCAAACTTATATGAATATCTCCCCATTTTAAAATGTTCTTTAAACATAAACTTCATAAAAATTTTCACATATAATAAAAATGTCAAACTATTTACTGAAATAATAATAATAATAATATAATAATAAATAAATACTGATAGATGTCTATCAACTTTTATCAGTTATAGAAATCGGTAGGAATCTATCTTTGATAGAGACGGATAAACGTTTATCAATATCTATTAATGATAAAAGCTTATAGAAATCTAAAATGAGTAAATTTTATTATTTTATGTAAATAATTTTCTCTTATTTTTCTATTTTCTGAAAATCTTCCTAAAATTTTAAACTTATATATAATATAATAATTTCATTTTTAAAGTTATATTTTTACTTCATAGGCCGATGACACACCTAATTAAAAATTTATAAATTAAGTTAAAGGACCGGTTTGGTAGGTTTAGTGAATATGTATATATGGTTTTAAAAATCATTCTTTCAAAATTTTAAATAGTGCAAATTTGGAAAATGTTTATTCATTGTAATAAATTTTGAATTAAAAATTTTTAAATGTAAAATTATATTAAATATATACTTAATTTATTTTTTTAATTTGAGATATGTGTCACACATGTATTATAAATTATAGGGAATTACAAAATAATAAATCATACAAAATTAATTAATAATAATTTATATCCAAGTTAATATCCAGTAGGTTACCCAATAAATTCTATGTTTTATAAATATATTATCAAGTGAATTTTGAACAATTATATAAATTGGAATTTATTTCTATAAATCTATTACCAAACACGAAATACAACTTTGTTTTCATTAAATCTCATCTTTTCAAATTTATATTTTCAGATGGATTACAAAACATATAAAAGAGATCGTCAATACATATCGAAGGAGATTGATAATTTCTTCAAATCCAATCAAGAATTAAAATATCAATATCTTTATTTTAATTTGCTAGTATAATGATAAAAATACTAATATCGATGCACATTTCGATAAATAAAAAAAATTATCAAAATACTTTGAAACTAAGTTATAATCTTACGAGTAGAAGTCATATTCATATTCATATTATGCTTAATAGATGATAATTTGGTATATTCTATATATATTATAAAATATACCGATTAATCCAATAATGGCATGTGATTCCTCATAACAACAAACAAACAGTAAAATAAATCTTCATTACATACCATTTCCCTCATTTCATACTCAAATTAAACCATAACATTCATACATAAAAACACACAAACACACATACAAATTAAAATAAAAATGCTTTAAAATAATAATAATAATAATAAGGAAATTCAAACGGTTGCAATTGGACCGGCCAAGTTAACATTGTTAGCTTTCATAGCTTCAAATCTCGGCTCCTTTGCTTGAAACTTCAGCCCTGCATAAAGCTTCATGTAATCTTCAAATATAAATTTTGGGTATATTTCATTTTTCTCCGCCGCCTCTTTCTCCACCAAACTCGGCGCCGGAAATATCACGGCGTCACTCCCCGGATTGTAGAACGACGCTAATGACATTCTGCCTTCCCCTTCCGGCTGTGCAATCACTCTGTGCAGAACGCTTTTGTATTTACCATTTGTAATTACTTCCAATTGATCGCCGATGTTTACGACGATTGAATGGCGGAGCGGTGGCACGTCGACCCACGCGCCGTCCTTGAGGAGTTGTAACCCGCTGACTTTGTCGTCTTGAAAGAGGAGGATTATGCCGCCGGCGTCGGTGTGGGCTCGGAGGCCTTTGATTAGATCTGGGTTTGGACAAGGTGGGTAGTTACTGACTTTTGTCCCGAAAGTTGGGCCGTTGGATCCGTGGAAAGCGTTTTTGAGATAGGACTTTGGAAGGTTGAGATTTTCGCAGAGTAAATCGAGGAGGAGTTCGGCGAGTTTTTGTAATTTGGAAGCGAATAGTTTCATTAAGGATTTGTAATCGTCAGTTAGTTCGGGAAGATCGGCGATGTTGGAGATAGGGAGATGACGGAGGAAGAAAGTGCTTTCCCAGTCAACATCGTTGACTTCTGAAACGACGTCGTTTAAGCCTTTGCTTGCTATTTGTTCTTTGAATCTCTGTTCCATACATTTCTTGTAGTGTTGTTTTGTTAATTTCTCTACTTTGTCTAGAAATTCTGGCTCTATTCCATGGTTTAATACCTTTAATCAAAACAAAATCAAAATCAAAATCAAAATTAAAAGAATTTAGAAGTCTTATATTGAAAAGGGTAAAATGGGAAAATTAGTTACCTCAAAGAAACCCCAGTTTTCACAAGCATCTTTGATTTTGGCCAAGATGGAAGGTCTATCTTCACCATTAAGCTTCTCCAAGTTGATGATTGGGAACTCCATTTTTGCAAAATGAAAGCTTTTTTTTCCTTTTCCTTTTTCTTTTTCCTTTGGGTATTTCTCTTTGTGGATTTTTGTTGTCTCTCTTGAGGTGGAGATGGAGTGGGGGAGTGGGGGTATTTATAGGGGATTTTGAAGCAAGGGAAACATAAGGAATTTATGCACAGTAGTGGAAATATGACATTTTCTTTTTTGGGTGAAAAGGCAAAGCAAACTTTCGAAAATAAAAAAAAAATAAATAAATAAGTTGGGTTGAGTAATGGGTTGCCTTTGGTTGGATGAACAATATCCACAACCTTGGAGTTTAAGGGAGTGGACCCACTTTGATGGCTCAAGCATTTGCTTCAAGCTTTGACTGAAAAAAAAAAAAAAGTGTTTAAAGAATTGAGCAATACTTGATGTACCTAAGTCTCAATCTCCTATTAAGCACATATATAGATACAGTTATATAATACGGATACGATCGGATACCGCGATTCGTCAATTTCCAAAAAATTAAGATATGGATACGTCATTTTTTATATATTTTTTAAGATATATATTTCTAAGAAACGAGGATACTGATACATTGAAGATACATTTTTTTTCTTTAAAAAAATCTAGAATATAGATAAATTTAGCATACAAGTTAATAACAATAGCACAAAATAGAATACAAATACTGAAATATAATACAAAAAAAAAGCAACATCTAAGATGTTTAAGTACAATAATTAATAAAAATGAATAGAAAAATGACTCATATTACAAAGAGAAGAAAAAGATTAGAGAGAGAAGCGTGAAGATAAACGAAAAACTTCTTCATTGAATTGTTGAAGATATTCAAATAGTTTATATTTTTGTGGACTTTGTGAGGATTCAAATGTGAAGATGAAGATTAAATGATTCTAGGGTCTGGTCTTTTATTTATTTTTTTTTCTTTTTAGTTTTGGACTGAGTAGTGAGCTTTTTAAATAGGTTGCTTAGTTTTAGATTGTAAATGATTAGATGAATTACTTGTCTTTTTTCTTTAAAAAAAGGTACGTGTAAAAAAAGATACGTCAAATTGCGTGTTAGATACGTATCTGTGAAGTATTTGATATGGATTCGTTGCCTCACATAAAGTATCTGTGCTTCATAGTCATTCTCTTTTCTACTTTTATACATATATATATATATATATGTGTGTGTGTGTGAAAAAAGATTAATCATTTTTCTAAACGAAAAAATTAACAGGTGGCATTTTTTTTAATCCTTTTTGTTAATTCGTTCACTGATTTAAAAAAAAAAAAAAATTAATCTTCTGTACTCATTAATAATATAAACAATAATGGATTGTTTCAAATATAAAAAAATAATCAATTTATTTATAAATATAACAAAATCTCATTGTCTATCAATGATAGATATTGATAGACATCTATTAGTATTTAACATTATAGATGTTTATTAGTGTCTATCACTCATAGACAAGGACATTTTGCTATATTTAGAAATTTTTCCATCAAATTTGCCATTAAAACCTAGTGTATTTGTGGGTTAGTTTGGGTTGGGTTTAAGGACTTTTTAAATTCAACTCAATTGTTTGGGTTGTAAATTTCTTCAACCTAAATAACTCTTATTAAAAAATGAACCCAACCTAACCCAACTATGAAATATTTGAGTTGGGTTGGTTCGGGTTATTCAGGTCATTTATTTAAATATTTATTCTAAAAAGAAGTAAAATATTGATATGTAAAAATTTGATTTAATTATTTTCATATATTGAACTAAAATTAAAAACTCAATTTCAATTTATATAATGAAAAATTTCTTTCCAATGTGCTAAAAAACTATTTTTAAGAGTTGTTGGAAAATAAATTATCCAAAACATAAAGGAATGAAATGAAACTATAAAATAAATGTATATATAATTGTACCATAAGTACAAAAAAATATACATTTTTAAGTTAATGATAAGTTCAGGTTGGTTCGGATTATTTAGGTGAACCCATGAACCAACCAAACTTATAAAGTTTTCATTTATTTGAACCCAACCCAACTCAAATGAATTGATAGCCCGACTCAAATTGTACAGATTGGGTTGGGTTAATCAGTTTTTTGGGTCATCGGGCTTTTTTGACCCCTATTAAAAACAATTATTCATAAAGTAAAGTTTAAAAAAAAAAAAAAATCAATACCCACATAAATATTCAATAACTTGAGTAAAATTCATTAATTTTAACAGAAAAAAAAGGTATATTGCCATTTTTCTGTAAAATTTAAGTAATTTCATATCATAGATACTTTTTATAATCCATTAAACAAATATAAAAAAAACTATATTTGGAGGAAGAAGTTTACTAGAGGGTTAAAATAAGATTAAGATGGTAATATTTATATAATTAAAATAGAAGTCATTTAACGTCAAAATTGTATTTTTCCAAAAAAAAAGAAAAAGGAAAAAAAGGAATATGAGTCCAAAGCAAAGGCATGGCTGCCAAAGATTAAGGCTTAGAGTTGGTTTCCAAATTGGGATTTGTTTGGAAAGTGACTTCAACGAAGCTGCCCATGCCATTTCCCATCCTCCTCAACCACTTCCAATAACTCTTCCCCTTTTTTCTTGGGCCTCTTACCTTTTATTAATGTCATAACAATTTCGTATTCATCCAACTCAATTAAGGTTAATTTGAAATGTAATAAAATTATGTAAGAGTGTAGAATCTACCTCTAATCTCGTTGAATTAAACTCATATATATTTATTAAAATATTGGATTAAAATGTGCGATAGAGGAATTCAACCTTAGTACAAGTATTATGTCAATTGAGTTATCCTCATTTTGACATTTTGTATTTTATGTCCTGTAGTTGGATGAGTTATACAAATTTGAGTTTAAATAATAAGGCCCTCTTCTGAAAAAGCTATCTCTCGTGGGCGAAGTTGTCCCCACGTACCAAAAAGGGAAGGAGTCACCGAAAGGTGGAGTTGGCATCCAAAGGGTATACAAATCTGAGTTTTGTTTTTTGTTTTTGAAAATTAAGCATATGAATACTACTTCTACCTCTAAATTTCTTCATTTATTATCTACTTTTAACCAATGGTTCAAAAAACTAACCCAAATTTTGAGAACTAAAAAAATAGCTCTCAAACAGTGGCTTTTATTTTTGGAATTTGACTAAGAATTCAACAATTATACTTAAAAAATGTATATGAAATAGACTTAATTTTCAAAGAAACAAATAAAAAATCAAATGATTATTAAATGAGACCTCGATTTTGGTCAGTTAGGTTTGTGACTCGTAAAAGTTAGTTATTGGGTGGTATTGGTATAAAACTAATTTTATTGGTAGTTTTTTTTTTTTTTTTTTTGGGTAGGTTAAATTTATATATTTTGATTTTTTAAAAAAATAATTTCTTTTTATGTTGTATGATTAATATCCCACAATCAAAGATGAGTAACTTTTTATTTTTATTTTTTTGGTACTAAAAGATTTTTATTTATTATTACTTTTTTAAGTAGTCTCTTATAACGAATATGAACTAGGTTTTTTTTTTTTTCTCCAGAAAAAGGGGAAAAATTGAACTCGGGCTTCTTTTAGCTTCACATTGCCATATGCATGGAACTTGTTCTATGAACCATTCTTTTATTTTGCTTTATTACTTTTATTTTGAAAATGAGCTTTCAAAGAGATTCTCATAAAACAATCTTAAATTTCTATGCTTATGGGTAAAAATATCATAATAGGTCATTCCAAGAGAAATGAAATTATTCCTAAGACTTAAATTAAGTTTGTAACGGTTGGAATCATTCAATTAAATTAGTAACAATTATAACTTAATAGTTATTCCAAAGATTAATTAGCCAAGTGATCGAGATTAATTTTCTATATAATTAAAAGGGCTTGAGACATTTTGGGATGAAATACATCCAGACTTCTATACTCTCTAGCCCTCTCTAAAAGATTATTGACTTGATTGTCGGAGTGTTGGTGACCAAACACCACATCGGTGTGACTTTCTCTATTTTGCAGGGCATTTGTTTGATTCTCTCTCCAAAAACCTACCGTTGATACCAAATTTCGGCACCAACATTTATTATTTATTTTGGTCCCTATGTATAAAAATGTTAATTTTTGTCCATATATGCATTAACTTTATTTTATTTTGGTCCTTATACTTTTAAAAAGCGACTATTTTGGTTCCTTCATTTTTTTGTGAATTTACTTAATGTTTTTTAAATATAATTATTTTAAATAACAAAACTACGGAGATATTTTTAAGTATAGCAAAATATTACCGTCTATAGTAATGGACAGTGATAAACATCTATCAGTATCATGGATATAAACTAACATTACATTGGTAGACGTCTTTCTTTATCATTCTTTATCATTGATAGAAAGTAGCATTTTGTTATATTTGAAAATAAATTAGTTCATTTTCTTTTATTCAAAAACAATTTTTTTAACAAATAATTTTTTTTTCCGAAGAAATATAATGAATACCTTTTTGAACTTTAATTAATGTGCTTGTGAATGAATCAGTTTGTTAAGTATAGTAATTACGCCTCTAATCTCGATTCAATTGGTCTAGATTTAGAAATATTAATCTTTATTTGACTTGATTTTCTCCAAAAATAATATTAAATAATTAAAAAGATGCCTTTTCTGTTAATTGAATAATTTTAAATAAGTATTGTGAGATCAGTGTGGTTGCTTCACAACAATACTCATTGCTTTGTTTATTTATTTATTTTCTTTTAGATTCATCCACTTTAAGACAAAACTCATCTTCATAAGGCTGCCAAAGCAACATTAAAATAATGGTTTAATGCATGATCAAAGCCTTTGTAAAAGGTCTTCAAAATTATGGAAGCCTTTTTCTTTTTGGTACTTTGTCTCTCAACCCTCAAAAGGTTGATTATTTTTATCAATATACTTATTCTTTTAAGTTAGAAAGTTGAACATACAATCCATAACAATTATTTTTAAAAGAGACAAAAAAAAAAAAAAAAAAAAACCATTATATGAGTCTTCATAAAAGAAGATAATAATCTATCTAGATTTTCGAATGTTTTGCTCGACGTGCATGATTTGCATAAGATTACCACTTCATTTCATTCCAGAGTATAAACTATGAAGCTTTTGATGTGTTGTGACTCCTTAAAATAAGTTTTAGGCAATTAGTTAAGAAAGTTGAGTACACATAAGATTTTCGAATGGTATGATTCCAACATCAATTAATATATTACTCTAAACGAGTTTTTTTTTTTCAATGAGCACTATACTTCTATTATTTCTATATCCATTCCACATAACAAAAAGATCGGTTCTCCTTTATAGTTTCATATGATCATTTTAAGACTAACTTTATCCTAAGAGACAATAGCGTCAACATTGAGCTTGATCAGTAGTTAAATGACAAAATAAAAGTTTTTCAAACCAGCTATGATATATTTATTAATTTATCATTTTATATAGAAAAGAAAATCGTATCATTAAAGTTGAGTATACGTGAATATGTTAGTTAGTTGATTATAAAGTATATTATAGTGTTGATTACAAAGTATATTATAGTGTACCTCTAAAAATATTAAAAGAAAAAAAGGTATATTATAGTGGCATAAATTGAGTTTGCTATGAAAGTGGAAGTTGAGTTTATGGTTCAAAAAAGCCAAGAAAAAAAAGGAGAGATAAGCTTGGTTTATGATAGGGCCATATACATGAACAATTGAATGCATTGCATTTTTTTTTATTTTTTTTTCCTTTTACTTAAAAGCTAATGGTAAAGGATGGAAAGGGGAACAAAAAAAGGCTATTAATATGAATAGTGACACACTAACAATATAATACAATAAGTGGGGCAAGAGAGAGATGTAGATTGATTTAGATACATCATATGTGTAATTTATTAACTTTATCTGACAACAATATAAGTAGATTTATTGACTCATTTAAAGACTTGCAAATTCAAAAAAAAAATTAATTAATTAATTAAGGATATTGATAATTAAGTTTAAATAATCTTTCTTTCTTATTATATGTCCAAATTTTTGCAGATGTAGTACAATATAAAAGCATTTGTAGAATTAGTAAAATTTAGATTTTACTTTATTTCGAAATCTCTTTCTAAATCTATCAATGATAGATCATATTGCTAGTAAGGTCTATCAGTGATAAATCATATTGCTAGTAGGGGTTTATCACTGATAGATTTTGTTATATTTATAATTTTTTAAAAATGTTTTCATACACTTAATTATTATTTTTAAAAGTAATTATCTTAAATTTTTGGGGAAAATATTTTTTTGGTCTCTAGGTTTTGGGTCAAGTTTCTATTTAGTCTCTGAGTTTTTAAATGTTACACGTTTAGTCCTTAAGTTTTGAATTTGATTTCAGATTAGTTTTTAGATTTTAAAATGTTACAATTTTACCCTTGACATTTGAGTTTTTGTTCAATTTGGTCTCTATATTTCAAGATTTATACATTTGACCTCGATTCATTAAAGAAATTATAATTAATTAAGTTTCACTAATTCGATCATTTTTTAAATTAAATTTAAAATTTTACTTCATAATTATTTTTAATTGATTAATAGAAATTGACATCAATGATTTAAAGTGAGTATTAAATGAAAAATTAAGGTTAAAAATGTAAATTCTTCAAGCTTAGGGATCATATAGAAACAAAACTCAAATATCAATGGCAAAATTATAACATTTTGAAACATAAAAACTAAATTAAAACAAGGATATAACATTCTAAAACTTAGAGACCGAATAAAAACTAAACCCAAAACTTATGAACGAAAAAGGTATTTTTATCTCAATAAAATTATATAATAGTATATTTGTTATTGATATAATACAAACTGAATGTACCATATCAATTTAGCTGAGGAATTAAATAGAATTATATGAGACAATATTTTAAGAATAAATACCAAATTTATTTTGCAACCTAAGAATAGACAATTGTTTCTAATTGCTTCAAAGATAATAATGCATAGGCATTTCATTCCCTCCATTAATGGACTATTTCTTTCTTTCTTTTAATAATAAACATTTAAGTGGAAGGCAATCACTTTTAATCTTTCCAAGGTGCTTCTTCCATTTTAATCCACTAGTGGCTATTTATAACATAACATATATCAACCAAATTTATTTATTTATTTTTATTAAAACATATAAAACCTAAGGTCCGTTCGGAAATTATTTAATTTTTTTATTTTTTAAAAAAATTAGGCCTATTTTACTCACATTTCTTACAATAATTTGTATCTTTTTAAAGTACAATGGTTGAATTCTTAGTTAAATTATAAAAACAAAAACAACCTTTTGAAAGCTATTTTGTTACTTCCCAAAATTTATATTTTAAAAAAAAATCATTGATGAAAAGTAGATAACAAATGAAGAAATTTAGAGATGAAAGTAGTGTTCATAGATTTAATTTTAAAAAATGAAAACTAAAAACAAAATGGTTATCAAACGAGACTTAAACGAGAGAAGAACCTTCATAATAACCTCTAACCAAATTTGATGTTATATTGTTTTAGCTATATAATAACAAACCACAATTTGATTTTCAAATCAATAAAGCTTTTAAATTGGATGAGTTTGGTCTTTCTTTTAGAACTATTCCTTATTTATTATTACATGTCATATGTTTGGTTAGGTACTTTGCTTTGAATCTTAAATAACCTTATGGAAGGTGTAGGATTTGTTTTGAGTTAACTGTTTTTGTTTTTCATGTATTTATTATTAATACTCGTGTTCTTTATTTTCAGTACAACAATTATGAAGGTGGAGATCAGATCTTCGATTAAAAAAATAAAAAGATAAATATCAACTATTCTAAGTTATATAAAGTTTTCATTTCTATTTTAATTAACCATTTTTTAAAATTCCAACTAATTTAGTAGTGAATTAATGATTAAAATAAGGTCAAAATCTCATTTTAGTCCCTATAAATTTGAAGTTTTTTAATTTATTAATCTATGTAATTTTAATGGTTCAATTTTTAGTCCATGTACTTTTAATAAGTCTTAATTTAGCTCATCAAAGTTGATGTTTACCAAAATTGGTTAAGTAATAACAATAATTTTCATGTAAAAAAATAACATGTTTTCAGAATTTATAGTAAAGATGCTAATGGATAACAATTTTTTTTTTTTTTTTAAAAAAATCAACAATAAACTAGTAAAGGGACTAGATTTAAGATTTATTGAAAGTGCACATATTAAAATTAGATAATTGAAAATACAAAGACTAAAATTGAACTAATTTTAAAATATAGAGACAAAAATAATATTTTAATCTTAAAAATTTAAATAATTATGAATAAAATGCTTCATTTTTTTATAATGAAAAATCTAATAGTATTTTTGTTTTTTTAATTATAGATAAGATGGGATCTCCATCCAAGTTTAGATATGTTCAAGTTGACTATGGGTATGAGTAAATAATTATAAACAAAATAAATATAGATATATTTTTTATTTTCTTAACTGAAAGATATTTTTAGTAAATAAGTTTAATTTTAAGCAAAACTTTTTTAATATCCGTTGGGAAAAAAGAACTTTTAAATACAATAAGAAAATATATATAAAAAAAATCAAAAACTAATTGCTTCAAGAAGAATAATTAAAACAAATATCTATATATGATTTATAATTAAACTTAACAGTGTCCCTAAGGCTACTTAATCTTTGTATTTTTATTTTTAATGTCCTAAGTGTACTTTCAAAACATCCACAAGAGTGACAAATTCATATATTAAAAATACTAAATAAAAAGAGAGATCCATTCGCATTAAAATAACCATAGAAATCAGATCTTGTCTCATCTTGTTGAAAAAACAACAAACAATTACAAAATTCCAGGCAACAAGATCTATAATGATTAGAAACGAATTTATTAAAAAAAAAAAAGCTTTAAAAAAGCTATTTAACATATTCTATTTGGGAAGAATAACAGCAACAAACAGATCCAACAGAAAATTACCTTAATGAATAAAATATAAATAAAATAAAAGGGACAATCTACGATCAATTATTTATCTTTTTATCTTTAACTTTAATCAAATAATTTAGAACGCTAGGGAGGAGATCAAACCTCTAAATTTGGAGTTTGTTTGTATGTCAATTGACTTATGTTCATTGTGATAAATCTTTTTAAAATTTAATGATTTTTTTTTTCAATTGATTAAATTAATTAGAAATTAAACGTGTTTAAGTTGTTAGATAACAAAAAAAAAAACATAAAACGTCCTTTTTAGACCATATTTAAAAAAAAATGTTTGAATTTTTCAAAAAAGGTCTTTAATATTATTTTTGGATAAGTTTACCTTTTTTTTATTATTTTTATTTCTGATTTTTATATATATTTTCTTATTTACATAGCTATATTTGTTATGGAGAGAGAAGATGTAATTAATATGGTTTTTTTTAACATTTTCAAATAGAGAGAGAAAATTTGAGATTTTTCTCTTTATTTATTTTAGTTGGAAGGAGAAAATGCATTTAATGAAATTTTATTTTCTATTTTCGTTGATTTTACCTATTGTTTATTTCTTGTTCGGATTCCTGGTTATTTAAAATATATCTCATAACGATTTGTTAGGTATTTGAAAATATCTTAACAAATATTTGAAATATACCACAGTATAATAAAATAGAGATTGATTCAATTCTGGACATAAATCACCATTTCGTTTTTCAGGTTGATTTTTATATATTATGTGAAATATTTCATTGTTTTTTCACTTGTGCATGTAATATATTCCATTGTTTATTTGAAAATATTCTAAAAAATATATGAAATATACTGGTATATATATTTGATATCTACTCAAATATTCATTGTTCTTTTTAAATATGCTTTAGAACTCAAATATGTTTTGATATGTATGTCAATATATTGCATCATTTATTTGATGTATATATCCCAAGTATTATGATATATATGCACTTCTAATTAGTATTGATATTTAGTTGCTCTGATATGTATATCACTATACCTTGGAACATTATTTTAAATGTTTGCAAATATTCAAACCAATATATGAAATACACTAGTAAAATGATAAAACATTTTTAAATATTCTAACGTATTTTTAAATATACTAGTAAAATGATTTATATATATATACCATAGTTTAGATTCATGGTTATTTTTAAATATACGTTAGAACATTTGTCTTAGTAAGATTGGAAACACATATATATAAATCATAGTATATATAAAAGAAAACCACCTTATATATCACAGTATATATCGAAAAATCACCTTATATATATAAAAAAGAATATATATATATAATATCACAGTATATATAAAATAGCCACCTTATATATCGAAAACGAAAAATCACCATACGACAAAATATATAAAAAGACCCCCTCCCCCTCCCATATGACTGTATATATCATAGTATATATATATAAGAAAAACCACCCTATATATCACCATCGATCGTTGTCATTTCAAACCCCACGTAGACAATTCATCCCACATTGGATATGCTCGTCCCACACTGGAAAAATAACCCCAAGCGAATCTACTTGCTTAAGCTAGAAAAATCACCCCATGTCGAGAAAAACACCCCACGCCAGATTTGCTCACCACATGCCGGAAGATGCGCCAAATCTGCTCGCCCCATGTTGGAAGATTTGCTCCACGCACCGGATCTGAGGAAGAAGGCGATGACAACTGGTTATTGACCTAAACGGAGGGAGGCGGCGACTGGATCTTGGCAGGCACGTCGTCGATGGTGGTAAGGTGGACGAAGAGAGGGATGTGACGACGAAAAGATGAGAGAGAGAGTTTTGAGAGAGAAATTGAAGAAGATGAAGTGTGGGTTGGATATGAAAAGATGAAAGAGAAAAATGAAATTATTAAAGAGAAATCATCAATAGAGTGTAGGTGGGATATGAAAAATTCTTCCTCTTTTGCATTTTTTATTTTCTTTTAATGTTTGGAGGATTAAATAGTAAAAGATCACTTACTTTCTTAAAAATATGAAGCTCACTAAAGCACAATTTTGATAAGATTTTTTTTTATAGCAGGGATTATGGCTTTCAAAAAGTTTTAAATGCATTGATTATTATGTTAATTACTCAACAAAAATTTCAAAAACTAATTAAGACTATGTTTGATAACCACATCGTTTTCTTATTTTTGAAAACTAAGCTATAAATACTACTTAACAACTTATAAATTCTTTTATTTTGTCATCCAGGTTTTAAAAACACAAACCAAAATTTAAAATTTTTCAAAAAAATAAAAAATTAGTTTTTATTTTTAAAATTTGACCATCTAATATTTAATGACATTTTTGTAGTACAATTAAGAATAAAAAATTTAAACCACAGACCTTATAATTACTAACACACTCCTATACCCAAATTGATACTTTTTAAGGACATTGTATCGATCTCCTCAAATAATATTTTGGAATGGTTGAGAATATAGTGAAAGAAAGGTGTAGGTTGTAGTTGGGACAGCAGGCATGAGCATTATCAATTTATTCTTCTTCATTCTTCTTTTTCTTTTAATTTTATGGGTTTTGATTGGACATATTCCATCACAAAGCTTCACATGTGCAGTGTACGAAGTCGACTAACATGCCACAAAAATACGACACTTAATTTCAATATATTCTTTTTCTTTTTCTATTGAATTCAATGATGAAGATTAAGGTCCGTTTGATAATAATTTAATTTTTTATTTTTTTAATATTAAATATATTTCATATACATTTCTAATAATGATTTACATCTTTATTAAGTATCATTGTTGAATTCTTAGCCGTATTCTAAAAACAAAAACAACTTTTTGAAATATATATTTTAGTTCTTAAAATTTGGCTTGTTTTTTAAACTATAGATGAAAAATAGATAACAAATGAAGAAATTTAGAAGTGAAAGTAGTGTTCATAGGCTTAATTTTCGAAAACAAAAACAAAAAAATACTATGTAAAGGTTCAAGTCGTAAAACACCTTTGCTTATGCACAGTGTTCTGAAACTGCTCTATGAAAATCTTTTCTCTTTTTTTCTTTTTGTTTAAATTTCCAAGTGGGGATTGTTGGGTGAAAATTTAACTTTCAAAACAAAGAGAGAACCAACCTTTTTGGTCGGAGAATCCCACATTGGAAAATTTGGTGTTGAAAGTCTCCTTTATGTACTCCAATCTTGAGTTTTGGGTTTGGGCCCTAAGGGGTACCTATGTTTTAGAGGGAGTGACGAGATAGACAAATGTAGATTCAGTGGACGTCCCACACGTGCCGCCATCCGGTCGGGCGTGGCGCACGTGTGTGTGATGATTAATTTTAATGAAAATATTATTTTATTATTATTCTTTATTATTTTATAATCGAAAAAAGGAGGAAATGGTCTGTTCCGTTCCGTCTGCGTTCGTCCGCCCTATCCGTCCTTGTTTTGTCCACTCATTCCATTCCATCCGCGCACGTTCTGTGGCAGAAAGGCCTTATCGCTCTCTACGATTCATCGCTGAAGGCCTATAAAAGGCCTGACCTTCAGCAGTTCGGCAGACAGAATTCATTCTTCATTTTCCACTTCATTTTTCCTCCCCTCCTCCATCTTAGCTTTTCGAGCAGTGAGTGTAGAAATGGTGTATATTCCGATCAGTAATGGTGCATTTCCGATCGGGTTTCATTTGGTTGTTTTATCCTGGGGACGACGTGACATTTTTAAGACATGCTTGCACACTTGGCAGAGCCGCGAAACGTCTTAAAGAGAGCGAGCTCCGCGACTTAGCCTATAACAAGTTTCTATTTTGCAGGTTTTGCTCTTCGCTTGACCGTCGTGCCTTGACGGTTTACTGTTTGTTGTTCCAGGGTCCTGCCGTTTCCAACAATTTTAAGACGGTACACCACATCATCAATGACCCTCACTAGCAACAATGACGTTATAATATCTGACCTTAACCGTCCATTCCGATTTGAAGGAGCAAACTTCAAGCGGTGGAAGCAAAAGATGTTGTTCTTTCTCATCATCAAGAAAGTTGTCGAAACCTGTACCAGAGCTAAGTCGATCATCCTTTTAGAAGAACCAACTGAACAACAGATAAAAGAAGCTGCTGAATGGGATGAGAAAGACTTTCTCTGTAAGAATTTCATTTTAAATGGTTTGACTGATGGTCTGTATGACTAGTACAGTACAATGAAGACAACAAAAAAGATCTGGGATGCCCTGCAAAAGAAGTATGACACCGAGGAGGCCGGGTCGAAGAAATATGTTGTTAACCGTTATCTCAAGTTCCAAATAACGGATGACAAATCCGTGGAGGCCCAATCCCATGAACTCCAGAAGATAGCCCACGAGATAATTACTGAAGGTATGCCTCTAGACGAATAATTCCAAGTTGTTGTTGTTATTGATAAACTGCCCCCTTTGTGGAAGGACTTTAAGAATACCTTGAGACATAAGACCAAGGACTTCTCATTGGAGAATCATATAACCCGACAAAGGATCGAGGAGGAAGCTCGGAAGAAGGACCAGAGGGAAGAGGTGAACGTAGTACCTGGGAAATCTGCCTCTGCCGTGGTAAAACCTGACAAAAAATCTAAGGGGACAAAGAAGAGAGGTTAGAACCGTCACTCCAGTAACCAGAACCAACAGAAAAACAAAAGCCCCCCTTCAGTAGAAACGGTACAGTTCCTCTGCTTTAATTGTAATAAAATTGGGCACATGGCTAGGAACTGTAAGAACAGGCATCGTCCTGCTGGTCAAGCGAACCTGATAGAAGGACCGTTAGTCGCCATGATCATAGAAGTAAATGTGATCGATGGTTGTGAAGGGTGATGGATAGACACTGGCGCTACGCGCCATGTTTGTTACGACCTTAGTCTATTTAAAACTTATACTAAAACTAAGGATAAGAATATTCTGTTGGGAGATCACTACTCCACGAGAGTTGCTGGAACCGGCAAGGTGGAACTGAAGTTTACCTTTAGGAAGACCCTCACGTTGAAGGACGTTCTGCACACTCCAGAGATAAAAAAGAATTTTGTTTCGAGCTATCTCCTCAACAAAGTCAAGTTTACTCAAATTATAGGGGCAGACCTATATACCCTTACCAAAAATAATGTATTTGTAGGGAAAGGGTATGCAAGTGAGGGAATGTTCAAATTAAATTTAGACTTTAATAAAATGAAATCTTCTGTGTATATGTTGTGTTCTATGAATATTTGGCATGCTAGACTCTGTCATGTGAATAAGAATTTAATTAGTAACATGATTAGGCTGAAAATGATACCTAAGTTATCCACGAATGATTTTGATAAATGCGAGTATTGTAGTCAGGCTAAAATTACTGAAACTCCGTATAAATTTGTACTTAGGAATTCTGAGCCTCTAGATTTGATTCATTCTGATGTTTGTGAATTTGATGGCATTTTGACTAGGAACAGTAAAAGATATTTCATTACTTTTATTGACGACTGCTCTGATTTTACTTTTGTATACTTGCTGAAAAACAAAAGTGATGCTTTTGATGCGTTCAAACTTTTTGTTTCTGAAATAGAGAATTAGTTTAATAGAAAGGTTAAAAGACTTTGTAGTGATAGGGGAATCGAGTACGACTTGGACAGTTTTAGTGAGTTTTTTAACTCACATGGAATAATACACGAAAAGACCGCACCTTATTCTCCTGAAATGAACGGTAAAGCCGAAAGGAAAAATAGAACTTTAGCTGAGCTAGTAGTTGTTATTTTACTTAGTTCAGGAGTCGCGTCTTATTAGTGGGGTGAAATCATCCTTACCGTGTGTTATGTCCTAAATAGAATCCCAAAATCTAAAAACAAAACTTCGCCTTACGAAATTCTCAAGAATAAGAAACTAAACTTGTCCTACTTTAGAACTTGGTAGCCTTTGTAAGGATTCCTGACCCAAAAAGGAGAAGGTTGGCTAGTAGAGCTTACGAGTGTGTCTTTATAGGTTATGCCTTAAATAGTAAAGCTTAAAATTTAATGATCTAGGGAACCAAGTGATCATTGAGTCAAATGATGCCGACTTCTTTGAAGATGGATTTCCCTTTAAAGCAAGGAATAGTGGGGGCTCTGGATCAAGTAGTATAAACCTAGTCAGAAATCCTAACCCTAGAAAGGAAACTGACCCAGAATCTAGAAGAAGCAAAAGAGCTAGAACCACCAAAGATTTCAGAAATAACTTCCTGACCTACAATGTAGAAGAAGACTCTAAATATTTGAGAGTTGTCCTGTCCTCAGTGGATGCCAACCTATGGCAAGAAGCCATAAATGATGATATGGACTCACTTGAGTCAAATAGAACTTGGCACTTAGTAGATCTACCCCCACGATGTAAGGCTATAGGGTGCAAATGGATCTTGAGGAGGAAAACTAGACCTGATAGGACTGTCGATAAATTTAAAGTCAGGTTAGTAACAAAGGGCTTTAGACAAAGAGAAAACGTAGATTTCTTTGACACTTTCTCCCCTGTCACTAAAATTACCTCTATCTTGCCATGTTCTCTCTCGCTGCCCTTTATAACCTCGTAGTACAATTTCCATGAGCGTGTTCGGATTGCTCCGATCTCACCGTGACCGAAATACAACATTATACATTCAACATAGAGTTATGCAAACAAATCTTAGTTAACGGAATGCTAAGAACAAGATAAATAACAAGGGAGAGAGTTCCATTCCAGTTGAAGACGTTCTTCACACTTCGGAACTCCAACGCAGTGGAAACCCTCAAGGCGATCTACCAGTGCCTAGCAGCAGTGTCAAAAAAAGCAGCACGAACAACCGCAAACACGAACACCGTGGAGACGACACACCACTAAGAGCCCCGGGTATTCTTGGGGTGAAAACCCAAAGGGTGGTCTTTGGTGAATTTGGTAGGGGAAGAAGGGAAAAACGAATTGTGTAGGCAATAAGCAAGTGGGGGGGGGGGGGGGGGAAGAAAACGCTATTCGCATAGCAGAAATGCTTATCGTTTAGGAGGAGCTACACGATCGTGAGGATTTACTGAACGATCATTTAAGAAAAGGTACACGATTGTTTGGTAAAACCAGCCACACTATACGATCGTTTAGATAAGCTATGCGATCGTGTAGGAAACAGTGTGCGATCGTTTAGGCCCGAAGTAGACGATTGTTTAGGCGGAGAGCGCTATCGTATGGGCTCTCAAAAAAACTTAAGAGATCGTTTTCTTTTTCTCCAACGCACGCTTACAAAATCTTTTTTGGGCGATTGACAGACGACGCCAAAATGAAAAACAATTTTCATTTTTAACTCATCGGTTACAATAACCGACGTTGCCCCACTAACCCACGTTCCGAACGTGAATTTTGGATTAATTATCATATAATTAATCAAATAATTAATTAATAAATATAATCATATTATATTTTTACCTATAGTTTGATATCACATATCGACTATAGTATTTTCTCCTTCTATTGATATAAATCATATTTATATCAATTTCTCCAAAATAATGATCTCATACATTTAGCCAATTATATCATATATAATTAACCAGTCCAATTATATCATATATAATCGAACTTCCTCTTGTCAATTTGAACATTTCAAATTAACCCAAATACTGGTTCTCGACTTTATCCAAGCTACCCAGGGACTTAATGGACCTGTGGCTCAAAGCTCCAATGTCCATGAATAGCTGACTAAACTCTTTAGTAACGAGATTCCACCATCCGTTAACTGTCAGGTATTTCACTAAAGCCAACAGCTAAACTCTTTCTTACCACAGATATATTTCTGTGTCCATCGGAATAAACCAATCATGAGTACGATGACCCTTCACAGATGCTCGTAAGTACAATTGGGTCAAATTACCATTATGCCCCTATAGTTACATCTCACTCCTTAGGTACCACTGATTCCTCTAATGAACAATACAACATAGTCCAACTATGTGTGAACACCTCTCGGGCCAAAGAAGATGTGTTGGCGCCACATCGTTTCAAGCATTGGAATCAACCTTAAGGAAACTATCTATCTATTTACCCCTACCTCGGGGAAGGAGTGAATTCCATCTTGTGTAGCTGAGTTCCCAGCTCCAAATCAGACGAATCCCCAAAATAGTAGGTTTGAATCGGCGAACTGGTCACTCGCACCCATACAAATCAAAGAACCGCCCTCAATGGCAGGAGTTTTCAACTCACTTAGGATTGAGGTCATGTTACCTATGGTCATCCTAGTGAAGTGAAGTCTCTGTCATGAACGGTGTTATATAACGAGACGTTAGCACTTCGTGGTCAGGTCTTATATAAACTCTTTGTATAGGACGCCCCCGCTCGCATGTCCCCAACACGAATGATCAGGATCAGACCATCTATGACAAATTACAACACTTGTGACCATTCCACAAAGCGGGTCATATCTATACCATTACCAGGATAAGGTTTCCTTCCTATATCCATATACTACAGACCATTTTGGTTATCACTCAAGACATGATCCACTTGTATGTCACCACATACATGCTTGAGTCACATACTGATAACCAGGGATTTTATGTTTATTGGTTTGTAGTAAAGCAAATAAAACAAGTAACTGAGCAAAATACAAGATGTGAAGTAAATATCATATATTAACAACACAAACGTTCGTACAAACTGTTTACAAACTACAGGACATGAGACTTTAGGGCATCAACCCCAACAAGATGGATGTAAAAACCGCTTTCCTAAACGGTGAACTTGAAAAAGAGATTTACATGGAACAATCTGAGGGTTTTGTTGTCCATGGTTAAGAAAATAAGGTGTATAAATTAGACAAATCTCTCTATGGACGAAAACAAGCTCCTAAGCAATGACATGAAAAATTTGACAACCTTATCTTTTCTAAAGGTTTCAAGGTCAATGAAAGTGACAAATGCATCTACTATAAGTTTGATAATATCCTTTGCACTATCTGGTGTCTATATGTAGATGATTTATTGAACTTTGGGTCGAACTTGCACGCCACAAATGATGTAAAATCAATATTGAGTGTGAACTTCAACATGAAAGACTTAGGAGAAGCTAGTGTAATCTTAGGCATAAAAGTAAATAGGTTTGAAAAGGGAATTTCTTTGGATCAATCTCACTATATAGAAAAGATTCTAAAGAAATATAATTACTTTGAGTATAAACTAGCCTGTACTTTTTATGACCTTAGTGTCAAGTTGTTCAAGAACACTGGTGACAGTTTTAATCAATCTGAGTATGCGAGCATCATAGGCAGTCTTAGATATGCTGCCGACTGCACTAAGCCTGACATAGCTTATGCTGTAGGATTACTTTGCAGGTTTACAAGCAGACCTAGTAAAGAGCATTGGAATGCTATAGAAAAGGTCATGAGATACTTGAAGAAAACCCAAAACCTAGAATTACATTATCAAAAGTTTCCCACTGTCCTGGAAGGGTTCAGTGATGCTGATTGGAATTCTCTTTCGGATGATTTAAAGGCTACAAGTGGCTATATCTTTAATATAACTGGTGGAGCTGTCTCTTGGAAGTCCAAGAAACAGACTATTTTAGCCCAATCTATGATGGAGTCAGAAATGATAGCACTAGCGACAGCTAGTAAAGAAGTAGGCTGGCTTAGAAGTCTGTTATCAAAGATTCCTTTATGGGAAAAGCCAGTACCAGCAATATTGATCCATTGCGATAGTACTACAACAATCGAAAAAGTTCAGAACTGTTACTACAATGGAAAGAGACGTCAAATATGTCATAAGCACAGTACCATTAGAGAGTTTCTCACTACTGGTGTAGTTAGAGTGGATCACATATAGACTGATGAAAAATTGGCAGATCCTTTGACGAAAGGACTAGCCAGAGAAAAGGTTTTCAGAACCTTAGAAAGGATGGGACTCATGCCTATAGAAAGATGAATCACAGTGAGGAAAACCCAACCTGTAGACTGAAGATCCCAAGAAACAGGTTCAACGGGTAATAACTAATCACGAGTGATATATAGTGAATCACGCTAAACCAACCACAGAGTTCCATTCCTATGACTTAAAGTCTGAGCATGATATCCTGAAGCGTAAGAAAGGTTGAACTCAGTTCTTAATGAGATCTATACTTGATGACAAGTGGGGTACCTAGCTACAGGAGTACTCTTGATAGACTCACCTGTGTGAATATAAAAGTGAGGGTCGCTTCCTATAGAGTTTTTAGGCAAACTCTCTAGACCATTCACTAAACTGAGATTCACGTATTAGGCCTTAAAGCACGGGCTTTCGTACTACACCCTAATAACACTCTGTGTGAGATGCTGTTAGAGATAGAGTTCAAAACCAAGGGTTACTCTAGTATATTCTGAATCATATACACTATGTAAAGGTTCAAGTCGTAAGACATCTTTGCTTACGCACAATGTTGTATAGACTGAAATTGCTCGATGAAAATCTTTTCTTTTTTTTTCTTTTTGTTTAAATTTCCAAGTGGGGGATTGTTGGGAGAAAATTTAACTTTCAAAACAAAGAGGGAACCAACCTTTTTGGTTGGAGAATCCCACATTGGAAAATTTGGTGTTGGAAGTCGCCTTTATGTACTCCAATCTTGAGTTTTTAGGTTTGGACCCCAAGGGGTACCCATGTTTTGGAAGGAGTGAAGAGATTGACCAATGTGGGTTCGTGGACGTCCCATGCGCCGCCGCCGTCCGTCCGGTCGGACGTGGCGAGGCGAGGCGCGTGTGTGATGATTAATTTTAATAAAAATATTATTTTATTTTTTATTATTACTCTTTATTATTTTTTAACCGAAAAAAGAAGGAAACGGTTGGTTCCATTCTGTCCGCATTTGTCCGCCCGATCTGTCCGCGTTCGTCTGTCCCATCCATTCGTGTTCGTCCGCCCAATTGCAGTTCGACAGACAGAATTCATTCTTCATTTTCCACTTCATTTTTCCTCCCCTCCTCAATCTTAGCTTTCCGAGCAATGAGTTTAGAAATGGTGTATGTTCCGATCGGTAACGGTGCATTTCCGATCGGGTTTCATTTGGTTGTTTTATCCTGGGGATGACGGGGCATTTTAAAGACCTGCTTGCACATTTGGGCAGAGCCGCGAAACGTCTTAAAGAGAGTGAGCTCTGCGAATCAGCCTATAACGAGTTTCTGTTTGGCAGCTTTTGCTCTTCGCTTGACTGTCGTGCCTTGACAATTCACTGTTCGTCGTTCTGAGGGTCCTGCCGTTTTCAATAGTTCTCAAAATTTGGCTTGGTTTTTTAAACTATAGATGAAAAATAGATAACAAATGAAGAAATTTGGAAGTGGAAATAGTGTCCATAGGCTTAATTTTTGAAAAAAAGAAAAGGTATTTTAACCTATGGCCCACTCAAACAAACAACCTTGGAGAATTTTTTGTTGATTGTTACAAAAAAAAATTAGTGATGTAATGAGTCTCAAAACCTCTCGGGAGGCTTGGAAAGCACTAGAAATAATGTATAGTGCTACTAGCAAAGTTAGGATAAATCAACGCAGGGGCATTCTTCAGAATACCAAGAAAGAGAACAACAAAGTAGTTGATTATCTGGCTGTAATGAAACAAACCTCTGATAACCTAAAACTAGCAAGTAATCCGATCAGTTTTGATGATCTTATGTCATATGTACTAGCAGGTTTGGATGCCCAGTATGTTCCAATAGTTTGCACAATAGAAAGAAAAGATATATCTCTTTGGCAGGAACTTCACTCTACCCTAGTAACCTTTGAAGGGACTCTGGCTCGCTTCAGCCCTAGCCCTATTATATCAGAATCAGTTGAACCATTAGCAAACTTTGCTTTCAGCAGATAAATACAGTTCCATGGAAACCAGCCTTACAACAATGGAAATAACAATCAAGGCAGGGGTAGTAATGGAAACAACTCAGGCAATCACAACAATAGTAATAATGGAAATTGGTGTGGAAGAGGACATGGACGTTTAGGTAACAATCGAGGAAATAAGCTAACCTTCCAAGTGTGTGACTGGTATGGTCACTTTGCAAAGGCTTGTTATTCTCGCTATAATGAAAAGTTTAATAACCGTCATGGAGCTGGTGCCAGAAACAACCAAGAAAGAAGTGGTTCGGCTTACATTGCCACACCATAGATTCTAAATGATCCAAAAGGGCTTGCTGATAGTGGAGCAACAAGCCATGTGACTGCTGATGTTAGTAACTTGAACTAGAAAGTTGAATATAACGGTAACAAAACCTTAACTATTGGTGATGACACTAATTTATCTATCTTTCACATTGAAAATTGATTAACTCCAAATCAAGTAAGGATTCGTGCATTTTTTTAAAGGAAGTATGGATTACATTGTTTTAAAGGAAATACTCCATGTTCCATAGATTAAACGTGATCTCATTAGCATTGCAAAATTAACTGCTGATAATAATCTGTTTGTTGAATTTCACTCCCGTTATTGTCTTGTGAAGGCCAAGGACACACAGAAGGTAATGTTGCACGGAACACTTAAGGATGGGCTATATTAGTTGAATCTTCCTATAACGAAACCATCTAAAGTCTCCCTTCAATTCAAAGTCTAAATCTAATCTTTCTGTTGTTTTTCTTTCAACTGCCTTCAGTCATGTGAGTCCATCTAGCTTTCATATTCATAATCTTCATGTAAGGTGTCTAAGTTTATATGGCACCAAAGACTAATTCTTGTCTTTAATCCCGTTTTAAGTCAAGTATTTAAGCTGTGTAATTCAAATCCTTCTTCTAATGAAGTATTTGAGTTTTATGAAGCTTGTCAACTAGGCAAATCGCATCGACTCTCCTTTAATCAATCAAATTCCCATACCTCTTAACCCCATGAAATTGTATACTGTGATCTATAGGGACCATCCCTTATTTTTTCTACCTTGGGTTTTCGATTTTACATTAGTTTTATCGATGACTTCACGAGAGTAACCTATATTTATCCTCTTAAACACAAGATTGAATCTCTTTCTGCCTTCATTCAATTTAAATCTCTTGTAGAAAACAAAATTGAGAAAAAAAAAATTAAAATTCTTCAAAGTGATTGAGGTGGCGAGTTTCGTTCATTCCATTCCTTCTTAACTCAGAATGGGATTGGGTTTTGTCACCCCTATCCTTATACTAGCCAACAAAACGGCATTTTTGAACGCAAACATTGTCATATCGTTGAAATGGGCCTTACTCTTCTAGCACAAACTTCCATGCCATTGAGGCATTGGTGGGAAGCCTTTGTTTTTGTTGTCTTTCTAATAAATTGGTTACCTACCCCCATTCTACAAAATCTCTCCCCTTGGCAGAAAGCTTTCAATCAATTGCCCGATTATTCTCTTCTCTATACCTTTGGGATAGAATGTTATCCCTGCTTCCGACCATATCAATCTCATAAATTTCAATTTCACAGCACCATGTGTGTTTTCCTTGGCTATAGTGAAGCCCACAAAGGTTACAAATGTCTCAACTCCATCGGTCTGTTGGGGTTGATGCCCTAAATCTCATGGGTTATGTAGTTTGTAATTGTAATGTACAAACATTTTATTTATTTAATAAAATATGAAATATTTTATTCGACATTTAGTAGCATTAACCCACAAAACCAATAAACTAACATCCAAAATTATTATCTATAGCTTAAACATGTATGTAGAGACATATAGGTGGATCATGTTTAAGTGATAACCTAAATGGTCTGTAGTAGAAGGAAAAAGCTGGATATTTTATCCTAGTGACACTACGAACATGACCCACTTTATAGATATTACAATTGTTATAAAGTGCTACAAATGACCTGATCCTGATCATTCACGTGGAGACATGTGAGCAGGGGTATTTGAGGCTTGAACAATGTGGTGCCACACCATTTCTTTGCTCGATAGAGATTTGGTCATAGTTGGACTATGACTTATTATTCATTAAAAGAATCAATGTTACTTAAAGAGTTAGATGTAACTACAGGGGCAAAACGTAATCTTAGCCCATAACTTACGAGCAGTTTGTGAAGGAACATCGCACTGTTGACTGGTTATATCCAATGGACATGATAATATATCTGTAGTGTGAAAAGTGCAGCTATCGGTTTTTAGTGGAGTGACCGACAATTAATAGATGTTGAATAATTTAATTAAAGAATTTTAATTAATTATTCAAGTACCATTGGAGCTTCAATCTATATGTTCATAAGTTCCCCTCTGTAGCTCAACGGAGATTAATGAGAATTAATTTTGGATTAATTTGAATTGTTCAAATTAATTGAGGGAATTAATCATATATGATATAATTAATTTAAATTAATTATATGTGATATAATTAATATAATGTATTTGGTACATTATAATATAAAGTTTATTCAAGAGGAAATAAATATTTGAATATGATTCAAATATTAATTATATAGATGAGATTCATTTAATCAAATTTTAGTATAAATGTGATTTATATTAAATACTATGCACTTATGAGAGAAATAAAAATTACAGGTTATATTGTATTTGATACAATATAAAAACTATAGGTTATGTGTTATCTATGATATAGCATATGGTTTACGTTAGTGCTGTCTCTTATACACATCTAGATGTGTATAAGAGACAGTGACAGACGTGTGTAGATGAGTAGTTTGAGGGTAGAATCATCTTTATCGTCTTCTTCTTCATAGAAAAGTAAGAGTATATGATTCTGTTTTTCCCCTGAGAAAATACTTTCTCAAAATTTCCATTCATCTTCCCAAAATTTTCAGAGCCCACACATTCCTGATATTCTCACCCTACCCTAAAAAGAATACAGATGAAACAATTGTGGTGGTGTCCTCTTTGTCAGTTCTTGGTTCCAGGGTTCGAGATTTTTTTGTGGAGAAGATGGATTTCGTGAAGGATGTGAATTCCTCAAGGGTAGGTCTTTCTTGAAACCTTAATTTCTTTTTCCCTTCTCTCAGTATGTTGTTAGTTGATTTTATGCATATTTTGTTCTCTAATTTTCATTATGTGTAAAAAATTAAAAAACTAGGAAGATCCTCGCTTCCGTAATGGAACTTCACTATTCCTTTACAGTCGAATTTATATCTCTACACATGTTGTGTTCGACGAGTCCTCCTTCCCTTTTAAGTCTGGCTTTCTCAACCATTCAACATCCTCCTCCAATCCCAAAACCTCTACTGTTGTCCATTGGTTTCCTTTCCCTTCATCACAATTGCTCATTGCATCATATTCTCCTTCTTGACTTGTGTTTCCACCTCCACCCTCCCTTATGTTGCCATTAAATATAGCTCACTCTCATGTGGTCATTGCAACATCACTCTCTCCATCTCCTCGGCACGGCACCTTCTTACCTGCTCATAGTGATACTATCATTCCCTATATTGAGGCATCTACTCCTGCTCAATCAGATGCTCCTCCTCTGCCCCCTGGGCCTACCATTACAAGTCTAGCCCCATTCTATCCAATGCAGACTCGAGCCAAATGTGGCATCTTTAAGCCAAAACAGTGGACTACTCTATATGCATCTACCTCTTCCCCTGCACATGAGTATCTCTCTGTTTCTGAGGCGCTTTCATCAAATCGATGGAAAGTTGCTATGGATATTGAAATGACTGCTATTGCAAAAAATGGAATGTGGAGTCTCGTTCGTTGCCCTCTGAGTGTCAACCTTGTAGGTAACAAATGGGCATTCAAAGTCAAACGACTCCTTTATGGTTCCATAGAACGATGCAAAGCTCGTTTGGTTGCAAAAGGATTCCATCAACTGTCAGGCGTGGATTTCCACAAGATTTTTAGTCTAATTGTAAAAGCTCCTACCATTCACATAATCCTCACCCTGGCCATCTCAAAAGACTTGGCTGTCAGACTACTTGACATAAAAAATGTTTTCCTTAATGGAGTTCTTGAAGAGGATATATATATATGAAGCAACCAGAAAAATTTATTGACTTGCAACGGCCAACCTATGTCTGCAAATTACATAAGGTCCTATATGGTCTCAAGCAGGCACCTCAAGCTTGGTTTGATCGTCTCAAACATACTGTTCTTCACTGGGGATTTGTCAATTCTCGAGCTGATAACTCACTCTTTTTCTTTCGAAATAATGGTCTCATGGTATTTGTGTTGATTTATGTTGATGATAAACTAATCACAGGTGACTCCTCCTCCTTTATAAAAAGGTTCATTGGAAAATTAAATGTTATGTTTTTTTTTAAAGACTTGGGTCTATTGAGCTATTATCTGGGGGTTGAAGTTCTCCGGACTCCTGTTGGGATGCATCTACTACAAAGAAAGTACATTGTTGATCTATTGGATTGCTTTGGCTTATCCCATATTAAGCCTTGTTCAACCCCTGCCGTCATGGGTAAGCAGCTCTTTGCTCTTGATGGGGAACCTATGGACAACCCAAATCAATATCGAAGCATTTTGGGTATTCTTCAGTATCACACATACATCAGACCGAACATCTCATACATTGTAAATAAATTAAGTAAGTTTTTACAGCATCCTACATCTCTTCATTGGCAAGCAGCTAAGTGTGTTCTTTGCTATCTTAAGAGCACTATCAATTATGGTTTGTTTCTCCCAAAAACATAACACACGAATCTTGTTGCCTATACTAATGCTGATCGGGCGTGTAATGTTGATGATAGGAAGTTTATTGCAGCTCATTATCTTTTTCTTAGCCATTCCTGATCTCTTGGTCTTAAAAAAAGCAATAAGTGGTTGCTAGATCAAATACAGAATTAAAATAACGTTCTTTACCTCAAACTGCAGCTGAAATCATTTAGGTTCAGTCTCTTCTTCATGAACTCAACCTCTGCTAGAGTGCTACTCCTTTCATTTGGTGTGATAACTTAAATGTCCTCTCATTAGTTGCCAATCCAGTTTTTCACTCTCGCAGTAAACATGTTGAGCTCGATGTTCATTTTATTCGTGACAAAGTGTTGGCTAAAATAATCGACCTTCGGTATGTGCCTTCTTCAGATCAACTAGCAAATGGTTTAACCAAATCATTGACAGAGGCCCGTTTCGCTACTCTTCACCACAAACTTGAGGTTTTACCTTCACCCTCTCGTTTGAGGGGGATGTGAGAACAAAGCCCAAAGAGCCCATCACAACAAATCATTGATCCATTTCTTTTCCTCTCTATTCTTTATTCTTTACGATGCCATTTGTTTAGATACATATTTGTTATTCTTCTATATACGCATTATCTTTTCGTTGGGCTTCCTCTATTGCCCCTATATTATTTATTAGATCCTTTTGTACTGAATAACTCAATCAATTTTGCTCATCTGCTATTTCTTGAAATTCCTATTTTGTCACTTATATTATTTTTATTTTCTCCTTTTGGTTTATGACATATAAGAATATATTTAAATGTGGGTAGGGCATAGGGATTTATATCTTAATTTTCATGTCAATTACCATTTTGTTATCCTCATCTTCCTTTTTTTAAAAAAAAAGAGGTTTTGACGTATAAGAAATGAATTGTAGACCTTGTTTCATTATTATTATTATTATCATCATCATCATCATCAGTAGTTTATTAATAGAGGCCAATTGAAGAATAACAACTTGAGAAAGTATCTTCAAATACTTTTCTGCTTTTCGTGAGTATTTGAGCCAATGTATTCAAATACTATTACTTGCTATCAACTATGGTGAAACACATCATTTTGTGGGGAAGAAAAGAAGATTGTTAGGTTGTTTTCTGAAATTAATCGTTTTAGGTAATAGAAAGTATCTTTAAAAAATAAAGTAAGTTGCAACTACCACCACAAAAAAAAAAAAAAATAAATAAAAAAAAAATAAAAAAATCATAAAGTATGATGATAATTACAATTATACTCTTAGACTTTATATTTTAAAAATTGTGTCCTCAAACTTATATCAATACTATATATATAAAATGGGGCTATAGTGGAGAATCTTTAGTTCCCTTTTTTGTCCTTACAATTTTAATAAATTCATAATTTGCCCTTCATCAAATAGTTTTACAAATTATACTAGGAGACAAATAGAGGTGGTTATACATTGAATCGATGCATCCATTCATATATGGGTGCGATTCGAATCGTAGATATGAAAAATTACCGTCTATCAATAGGAATGTGCCTAAAATGTTCTTTATAAAGAGATTAGAGTTCATTTTATTAAATATTTCTTTCGTTCTTTATTTTCTTTCCCAAAAACTAGTTTTTTTATATAATCATTCATCGGGTAAAGAATTATCTTACAATGTCATTTATTTATCAAAGCTTTAACTTGCTATTTTGGAGTGTGGTAAATAAAAGAATGTTCGATTGTGGAGTATGATGTTGTTTATTCTCTTATTTCTGTTTTCCATTTAAACTAATTAAAATGGATGTTTTATTCGTATTGCTATTTTGTTATGCATGACAAAAACTCAAAGGAAAACAAAGATAACATGCAGACTATGCACCGTTGATCATTCAACAAGTTCACATGAAATGATAGTGAAAAAATTGAGACTGTAGTCAATCACTGCAATGTATGTGTTTAAACATGTTCATGGACATCACTCCTCTTCTCACAATAATACCATTGATTTAGTTAAGGAATATAATACACAAAGGCATGCTTTTCTACCTTATATTAATTGAATGTTGAATTACACTTCAATTTTAAAGAGATGTCCCTAAACTATTGTTTATAATGAGATTCTCTTATAATGAATGCCCTTTTTATTAAAAACTTATTTATTTATTTCTTTTTTCTCTTAGAATCAATCTCTTTTAGGAACAATAAAGATTTATCTATGAAATAATAAACCATCTTATCATGCCACTTATTTATCACAGTTTTAATTTCTAACTTTTCATTTTATTTGCATTATATGTGTGTGTTATAATACTTTTTTTTATACATTTTTCAATACTTTTAAATTTTATAAGGTTATTGAAGATCGGATAATCTTTGTTTTTCTGTTTCACCCTTATTATTTTAATAAATTTAAAATTTACTCTTCAATCATTGTTAATAGGACGTGACCTTTCTAGTTGAAGTCTTCGTTGAGAGAAGGACATTGAATAGTTGCAATGTTTGCTAACAGGACACGACTGTTCGAATGAACATGATTACACACCGAATTGGCTCATTCATTCATGTCTGAATGTAATCCAAACAATAGGTATAAAAAATCACAAATTGATAGGGAGAGATGTGCCTAAAATCTTATTATAAAGGTCGGTATTCTCATATAGTTAAAATGCAATTTATTAAAAACTTATTTCTTTTTTCCTCCCGGAAGAATACTCAAGAATTTTTTTTTTGAGGTAATAAACTATCATACCATGTCACTCCTTTAACAAATTCAGTTGCATTCTATGCATTGAAATTTTAATCATCCATGTGGTCTCTTTTAATCATTTTTATTTCTTTCATTATTTATTAATTTCATATCAAATATTTACCATTTGAACTTAACATAAAATACAATCATTCAAAATTTAAATACTACCTTATAATATCACATTTTAAAATTATGAAACTACTTGCAACACATTTCAAATTTATTCTAAACTAATTTATATAACAAGAAAATTTGAATTCTCACACTACTTTTTTCTTTTTTCTTTTTACTTTCAATTAAAACTAAGAATTTTCATGTGCATTGTACGTGTCTTTTAACTAGTAAATATTAAAAAGTGGTCAAATTGGCCACTGAAATTTACATAATTTTATTAATTATAACACTAGTATAAGTTTAAGTATTTAATTTTTATCATTTATGGGTCTAATTCCTAACAATTATTATAAGCTTGAGGGTTGAGAGGGTAGTTGTAACTACCACCATACTTCAAAAGTGATTTTTGTAATTTGCCAAAAATAAATAAATGCCCAATGGACTATAACTTTAGAGAATTTTAGTACAAAATTTAATTAGGCTTGTAATTTAATTAAATTAATGGTTAATTTAAAACAAATAGCTCTAGTGTTTGGTACTATGTATATATATATATTCAGTTGTAACTTCAATCCACATCACTCAATTAAACTTCTTATAATGAAATTCTCTCCAAAAGAAAAAAAAAAAAAACTTTTGATTATTATATATATATATATATATTTTGTATTTCTGCCGATTAATCTGTATCACATATTTTTTTTTTAGATATAAAAGGGAAATAGAAAGAAATTGGCGTAATCATTTAAAATTAAAAGGGGGTATTTTTGAAATTTGATTATTCGTTTTACATTGTTCAAAGGACTGGACAAGCACGTGCAAAAGATGGGGTGTGATTTTGTTTAGTTTTATTTATAGTTCCGTAATGAATAATATGATTCTATTTTCATGTATAGTCCTTAGTCCCTATGAGATTGAAATAGACATCCTACCACGTGGCATTGTATTTTCAAATCAATAATTTTGAATATTTGGGAAATTGATTATATTACGTAATAATAAAAGTAAAATTTGCGTAGTAGACATGCGTATGTGGTCGTCTTGAAGCATGTTGAAGTGATGACTCAACGACGTGGAAGTTATCTCTGAGTGGAGTTGCAGAGAATCTACTTGCTACTCAATACCAATTGTCGACCATGATTGCATGCAATCATACTCTAATTCGTCTTCACACTAGCTATGGAGTCGAGTTAGATTTATTAGAAGTATAGTTGTCTCACATCGAAAATATTTAAGAAAGTTATAGGTTCTAAGTACTATAAAAGAAGTCTATACCCCTTTGGTTCTAAATTGGGACTTGGGAGAGAATTATTTTATGTAATTGTTACGATCATTCACATAGTGGATTTATGGGTTGTGGTTTTTCTCTGAATTTGAATTTGGTTTTATTTGTAAATTCTTGTGTGTTTTCTAATTTGACTGTTTTCTTTTAATTTCTCTAGTTTTTCCCAACAACGAGATGATTAAGTTAGCTCTTAAACACCTAATACATGCTATAAAATGAAACTGTAGGATGGGTATGACAACCCTGGCAACCCTAGAGGAAGTTGAATAGGGTTTATTTAATTTTACTCAATAATTAAACAAATTAACAAACTTTTTACTAACAAGTAATTTAAATAATAAATTCATGCAAATAAATTCAAGAATAGCCAAATAATTAAAACTAACACTTTTAGGCACCCAATTTAATTTTAGTAACAAAATTGATGTTGAATATAGAAATTCAAGAACAACCTATCAAAATAATCAAATATGAGCCGTTAATTTCAAGAACAAAAATTGCAATTAATTACAAATAATAAAATATAATAACAAATTAAAATTAAATAGGAGAGTGATAGAGAAATTAACAACCGAAAATTTTGTAGTGGTTCGGCACAACCGGCCTACATCTACTTCCCAAGCTCCTATTGGATATGTCACTACAAACTTGACTCTTTCTATGGCTTAAAGTCAAACCGTACAACGTTCTTTTCTCGGGTTGATCTTTTCCATGGTTGAGGATCAAATCGTTACAACAACTTTTTTTTGGGATCAAGAGCAACCCTTATAATAGTTTGGAAAAATAAATAGCACACTCGACAAACTCTCTAAAATAATGGAATTTACAAATTTGAATCAATACTCACAACATAAAATATCTCTTTGAAAAAGAAGATGAAAAGAAGAAAATTGAAACTTGGAGATCGAGTAACAATGGTGGCTTAATGAGTGAAGGATTGATAATAATAAAAACTATTATTTAATTTTGAGAAAATGAAGAGTTTAAAAAGAGAGGAAAACTAGTGATGGGCCACTGATTCTTGGAAAAGAAAAATCAATTGTGGATGTTTTAAATTCTAGTCGTTAGATACAAACAAAAAATAATATAATAATATATATCTTTTCAAATCATATCTTTTAAAAACCTAACAAATAAAATGCCCACTATGTGTCTAAAACTAGCTATTACCATATGTCGCTCCTCTATTGCTTCAAATGACACCTTTCAATTAATCAACTTTCATGAGAAAACTTCTGCCACGTTGTCAGCTTGAGATTTTTCCGCTAAACTTGTTTCAGTCATATCTTCTTCGTTTGAACTCTGATTTGAATGGTTCATATTTCCTTGGAATCATTGTTCTGAGTTCTACACAATAGACACTTCAAAATACTCATGTTAATGAATAAAAGCAGGTTTTATTATCATCAAAACATCAATTAATTAATTAATTAAAATTAATAGCTGAAAAGCCAACCGAAACTTAATAGTAAGTGTGAAAGTTGGTTTGATTTTGTAAGTTTTGGGGTCAATTATCAAGAACCAAACAAAATTAATTGGTTTTATGAAAAAGGAATCCAAATCGTTGTCCAATGAAGAACAAAATCAATTATTTGATTTATTATCGATTTGACTCTTAGTTTTTTTTTTTTTTTTTTTGTTCTTCTAATTTTTCATTTTTATTTTTGCTTTTGTTTTGAATTTGTTACTTTTGCTCTCTATATAATGTTTAGATTTTTTGTTGCACTCCTATTTAATAACATTAAAATAGATTGTAGCCACCTATTTTTCTCTGACCTTGTTTAAAATCAATTTAATTATTAATTTAATTTGTTTTAGTTTCGTTAATTTTAATTTGATGATTTTCCACATTTTATGGTTAAAGTAACCAATTTAGTTAAGGTACAAAAAGAAATAAACATAAAACAAAGCAAATATGGAAAAATTTTGAATTTGGTTTTGGTTTAAAGTTGTCCTTCCTTTTTAAGGATAAGACAAGTTTGATAAATTTTCAAATTTGAAATAAAAATCAATAAAAAGAAAATAACATTTGGAAGAAAGTTTTTTGGTTCTAAATACCGAACTTTCTCCAAAAAAAAAAAAAAAAAAATAGCAACTATACCCCCAAATCCTCTCTTCTTTAGAAACTATAAGGCCTTCGTCCTTTCATTAATAAATAATTCGTGAGAACAAGATACATAAAAGTTAAATAAAGCTATAAAAAGAAAGTAAAAACAAAAAAAAAAAAAAAAAAATAGCAACTATACCCCCAAATCCTCTCTTCTTTAGAAACTATAAGGCCTTCGTTCTTACATACATCAAGGGAGAGTTCTACCAAAAAAAATTCACTACAATGTCAAGAATCCAACACACAAGAAAAACTCTAACTTAGTTAGGGTTTTGGTCCCAATGATTCATACTTCAAACAACAAGAAAGTTTAGTGTTTTGGATTTCAACCTTTTTTTTTCTTCAAGCTTCCCTTAAAAGGGAAAAAAAAAACTAAAGGGTTAGATATTTGGTTATTGTTCTTGCTATTTTCTCCATTTTCCTTTCTATTACATTATTTTTTTATTGTCTTGTGAATTTCTCTTTTATTTATATTTCATATCTTGTTGTTTATCTTTCTTTCTTTTTTTTTTTTCCACTAATTGTTCGTTTTTACTTCTCTTTTATTTTCTTTGTGAGTTTCTTTTTAGTAACAAAATAAGAGAGATGAGAAAAAATTAGAGTGTTTAAAGTGTGAGAGAATAAGGGAGTAAGACAAAATTGATGGAAAAAAAGATAAATTAGTTAAATAAAAATTCAATTTCGTTAATATTGTTATTTTTTTTCTTTATTATTTCTTTCATTTGTTAGTTTATTCTTAAACTTTGTTCGTTATATATTTATCTTTATTTTATGTTTATAATTAGTTTTTAAATTTAATTCTTTTTTTATTATAACATTGATTAGTGTTTCTTTAGCATCTTCCCATATTTTTATGTGCATATTTAAATAATATATTTTTCTTCTCTTTTTTATGGTCAATTTAATATATATATATATATATATTGTTAATAGTTGCTTAAATTTGTTAATATTTTTAATTAATTTTCTTTTTGAAAAAAATATCCAACGATGGATTCTAGAAATATTTGGGAATCTGATTTTCTAGAATCTTAAGGTGAGGAGTCGATTCTTTGGGAGTCCAAGATCGACCTCCAATATGCTTTATTAAATTTATATCTATGTAAATATCATTGTTCGTTAGTTTATTGCTTTAAATGCATTGTTAATTTACATATTTTGCCAACATAGTTTTACATATTTAAATTAATGTTGTTTTTTAAAGTAAAATTGCTCTAGCATTTTCAACACTATTAGGTTTATTTTCAAGTCTTTGAAATTAACTCATTTTTAATTTTTTTTAAATGAATTTTAATCTCTTTTCTTAAATATTAGTTTCAATGACGTTTTTCTAAAATTTCTGACGAACGAAATCTAGGAAATTTGGGAGTCCGATATTCTAGAATTCTTAAGGTGAGGAATCGATTTTTTGAGAGTTCGAGATCAATCTCCAATATATTTTTGTTAAAATCTTAAATGTTATTTTACGTTTACTTAACTTATTATCATGTTTTTTAAGTTATCTTTTTATTTGTGCAATGTTTATATTAAATCCTATTTGATTTCTAACGTAAATTTATCTAAGTTTTTAAAAATCTTTTCTAGAACTCTTTTTAAGTCATCAAAAATTTTTCTTTGAGTTACATTCTCTAAGTGTTTTTGAATATTTAAAAATTAATATATTATTTCCAAAAGGTTTCTAATAATTTGTTTTCTTTAAGACCACACTTTTTCGAGATTTGATTCCAAGAAAAAAATGAATTTAATTAATATTTTTCTAAAACATCCTTTATTAAAAAGTTATTAATGACAGATTTTGAGAAATTGTAATAATTTCTCACATTTTTGTGGTGAGAAAATTTTCCTCAATTCTAATAATTTCTCACCATTTTTATTAAAAGTTATTTATTTTATTTTGGTGCCCAATCACACCGTAAAAAAGATTGGTGACGACTCATTTTTATTTTATTTTAAAATTAACCCTTTTTAGGACGTCAGTCGATTTGCATCGTCTCGGGCACATGGTGACATAGACTTCGAATGAAATTTTCTTCAAGTATAGGCATTGCTTTATCCATCTCGATTTTATTTTATGTTTTCAGATTCACCGAGTTCAACAAATATATGTTTACCTGACAACCCTAATCTATTTCTGAAAACTATTTTTGGATTCTATGATCCAAACAATGCAAGTTTTGAAAACAATATTTTTATATTTATTTGTATCCAAAATTTTAATTTTAATATTTTAAATACAGAATCATATTAAATAAAAAATAAAAACATTTAGAAATATAGTATATCATGTTATAAACCTAATTCAATTTTTTTATTTAAAATATGTATTATGTAATGTATTATAAATTAAATTTGGTTAAATTTCAACTTTGGTCCCTATGATTTGGATAAATTTAAAAGTTAGTTCATATAATTTTAAAATTTTAAATTTAGTTCTAAGAATTCATATAGTTTGTCAAATCCTTGTAAATAGACCATGCCACGAGGACTATTTATTATGAAACTTTTATTAAACTATAGGGGGTAAATTGTAATTATAAACCATAAGACTTAAATTTAACTTACTCTAAATCATAAGGACAAAAATTCAATTTTTCCTATAAAGTATATAATATTATAAAATAATAATTATAATTTTGTTAACATAAAACATGTTCATGAATAAATTAAAAATAATTTATTGTCAACTAATATTTAGTGGACAATTACAACTAGTTTACAATTGTTTAGATTAAAATTCAATTTATGAATTATGCCATCAAATACATATTTTAATATATGAAATACAACTTTGTTTTCATTTAATCCATTGTTTTCAAATTTTTGTTTTTAGATTCTTTACCAAATTGGTGTTTTTTTTTTTCCTCCTTTTAATCATAACTTTAGTTCAATATATGGCCATGTAGGAAAAGAGAAATTGAACCTATCATATAATGTCTTAGCCATTTGGTTTATAATCAATTGACAATTTCACTATTAATACGGCATAGGTTAATAAAAAGTAATTTTCATTCAAACTCTTTGAAAAAAACCGCTTAAAATACACTTTAAATATATTCTAAAAACTATTTTGAGTGACTACAAATCACTTCAAATTTTGGAATATTTTTTTCCAAAATAACTTTTCACTATTAATATGACATAGAGTGTTTTTAATTTAACTTTTCAAATGTTTAACTTTGAAAATAAGTTATTTTGGAAAAAAGAATTGAAATATTTGGTAACCACTCAAAATAACTTTTGAAATACTTTTAATGTTTATTTTGAACAATTTTTATTAAAATAGTTGAAATAAAAATTACTTTTTTGAAAAAATATTTTTTTTCTCTAGTCAATTCAAACAAACCCTCATTTTTAAAATTAAACACCTGAAAAAGTTAAACCAAACACATTCTAAAATTGTGTTCGTTGATTATTGAATTGCTCAATTTTTTTAAAAAAATTGAAATTGAAATTGAATATTAAAGAATTCTTAATGCAACATATTTAGTGTTGGCACGTGTGTTTATTTTCACAAATAATCACGTTTATTTAACTAATAATAGTGATGATTTGTATTCAAAATTGGAAATTAGAGACAAATTTAGACTTTCCCTTTGAATAAAACAGTAATTACAAAGCATTTGACCACTGTTTTTCAATTGCTTACTCTTTCTTTTTTTTCTTTCTTTTTTTTTTTCAAATCAATTCACCTAACAATTTCACAGTAATTTTTAACAAAATCGAAGAGGGGATGCGAGAGAAAATAAAACAATAAGATATTAAAAACAGGAGGATTGAAAAAAAAAATGAAAAACTAAATTAAACAACCTTTTAGGCCAAAGTAAGGAGTCTAATCAGTCTTTTGTGGCATATTGTACTGTGATGGTTAAGGGTTCGTTTGATAACGTTTCTGTTTTTTGTTTTTTGTTTTCTAGTTCTTGTTTCCTATTTTACATTTTTTTGCTTTTTAAGAACTAGAAATAAGAATATGTTTGTTAACTATTTATTATTTCTTGAAAAAAAGAAACATAAATATAAAGGCATGTTTGGTAGGCAATTCAAATTATGTTTAATGTTTTTTGATTTACTGAGTTCAACGATTATGTATTTGGTTGAAAATCTGAATTTTATTCTTGATAACTATTTTCAGATTCTGTAATCTAAACAGTATAAATTCTGAAAACAATTTTTTTTATGTTTTTAGAGTATTTAGATTTCGAATTTAAAGTTTTAAAATGCATAATTATATTAAAAATAATAAATAAAATAACAAATATAGTATTTATATTATAAACTTAATTGTTTTTTTAAAATTGAAATATGTATATATAGTATATTATATATATTATATGATATTACAAAATAAGAATTATACAAAATTTTTAACATAAAATAACTTCATAAATTAGTAATAGTTTATATTCAACCTAGTATTTAGTAAGTAACTATAAGTAGTTTTATAGTTTTAAATATATTTTCAAACACATTTTGAAAAAAATGTTTAAATTAGAATTGAATTTATGAATCTGCTACCAAACATATATCTAAAAACACGAAATACAACTCTGTTTCAGATTGCCTACCAAACAGGCCCTAAACTTGTTTGATAATTTTTTCTTATTTCTCGTTTCTTGTATTTTTTTTTCTTACCTTTCCCTTTATTTTATAGTTCAAATATAATTTAATTATGCGCGCGCGCATATATATATATATATATATATTTATTAAATATTATTTATGACTAATACAATTGTTTTCCATCCAAGTCATCTGCTTCTTTCAATAAAAAAAAAAAATCATTTACATTTTATTTGAAATATTATCTTTCACTCAAGTCATTTATCTTAAATAATACTAACTGAAATCTAATCCAATTATATCTAATATATATGTCGCGGTTGTAAAATATTATAATTAAGTTAAATGAATGTGTGAATAAAATTTTTATATTATAAAATTCTAACTAGTTTTAAATTTACTAAAAATAAAAAATGAAAATGAAAATAATTTATAAACATGCATATCGCAAAATTTGAAATTCAAAATTCAAAAAATATTTAAAATATACCTATTAGAAATTAAAATAGTATCTAATTTTAAATAATAAAAAATTACAAATTACAAATTACACAAATATAAATATATTGCAAAATTAAGAAATTAAAAAATGTAAATTTTTTTTTACCTCAAACAGGATTCAAACCTATAACCTATAAAAGGAAAGCTAGAAGTGTGTGCCTACACCGACGTTGGATACAAAAAACGAGAATAATTATCAAACAAGTATGTTTCTTTAAAAAATAATTGAAAAACAGAAAAAATAAAACCAAAATGTTATCAAACAGATCCTAAGACTTTTTGTGAATTAGAAGATATTCTTAATCTTAGAGGGAGCCTATCCTTAGGGGGATCTCAAGATAACGCTGATTGAGAAAGTGTTCTCAAACTTAGGGGAGCCTAAGTCTATAAAGTGGAACGGTCTTCATTTGAACGTGTAAAGATAAATCATTAGAAAGAAGGTGTTTCACACTTAGAAAGAGCCTAAGTGATTCTTTACTAATATTCATATACTTAGGAAGAACCTAAGTTCTATCGAGAATGAGTCTTACATCTAGGGAGAGTCTAGGTGATTAACAATAAGTAAGGCTTTATGAGTGTCACTATAATTATCATTACTTTATAGAAAAGTACAACGTTGTAAATGCTTAACGTTTTATATTAGTGAGTTTATCTTTCTCAGGCATACTGACCCTCAAACATAGGTGGGTATATCACTGAACTAGGTTATAAAATACTTGGTGTTATTTGCATAATTAGTTGTCAGTATTTTTATTTTTTTATTTCTGTAATTGTCAGGACTATACGTGGAATATTCGTGTTTGTGTAATAGATTTCCTTAATTTCAAGTTATATTTTTTTATAACTTTTTTTATTTGTGAGTTCTCTTAAAGCTAATTATTAATTATCAGTATATAAGCTAGTTTTTTAAACATTAATGGAAAACAAAAAGGAAAATTAATGTCAAAGCACTGTTAGGTATACGTCTTCATCAAATTGTATGTTTTTTTGTCGTTTCGCGCAATTTTCTGCTAATTTTTCGTTCACTAAATATTTTTATAGTCAAATTTTTGGTAACAAAATAGCTTTGAAGTCAATGAAAATTGTCCAAATTAAAGTTCAACTTGTCAAATAAGAAAAAGAAATGATCCTTATATTCTTTCCCCGAAACTTCCAAGTTTATAGCATGTCACAGTCACTACTCTTTTTATTTATTTATTTTTTTTAAAAAAAGGGAAACCATTAGGACATGAAAATACAAGTTATTTTTTTTCTTTATTTTGGTTTTTTATTTCTTTATTTTAATTAGTATATATATTTTTTTAAGAAAAAATTATTCACTTTCAATTCACTATATTTCAATTTGAGTATTTTCAAAAGAAATAATATCATTAGTATTTAAAATGCGCATTAAAAGATTATTTGAAATTCTTGTTGAATTTTTATATGGTGTATTTAATAAAACTCCAGCATCACATGTCAATATAAACACTGGTATGAACTTGTACTATCAATATTGAAATATGAGGTTTAATCATTTACTTCACATACCCTTAAGAAAAGAAGAAGAAAAAGATAGTCGTGCATGATATTATGCATAATTATTTCCAATCACATCCTAAATTTGGAAAATAGTGAGCCTAGCTAGGTTTTTATTGAGTGTAATAGGAAAATTCTACAAAAGTACAAAAATAAGCATATACAAAAGTACTTCAAAATAAAATATTCAAAAGCATAAGGATTAACATGGATTTTAAAAAAATAATGACTCAAATATAAATTCTCATTGAATTTTCATTGAATTACTTGTTTAATTAATCACCTAACTATAATAATGGTGTCTTTTTAGTCCATAGACTTTACAGAGTTAATTTTTTTGAACTTTCTGTTGAATCAGATGTCATGAATGTTGTTGTGTCGTGGAAAAATCACTGTCCTGAAAGTAAATACGGCGCGACCTCGGTGCTAATCGCTTAAGCCGATTGTTCCCCAAGGTTAACGCAACCTCCAAATTCAAGCAGGCACTGGAGAGAAGGTTGCTCAGAACAATGGAAACGAAGTGGAGAAGGAAGAATAAATTTGTTGTATGTTCTCTTCACAAATTTGAACAAAGATTATATAGAGGAGGAGGGGAGGACACCAACAGACAGAACGGTACGGGTGGAAATGGAAAGGTCTGTTAATGGACGAAAACCAACGGACCAATAACGGATAGAATTCCAATGGTCAAAAGTCAACAATATTAAACAAAAATAAAAGGATAAGTAATAAAAATTTAATTCTTTTTCGCGCAAGTGGGGTTGGTGAAAGGGTATACTTCCACCATAACTTTGGATTCTCATCTAGAATGCCTTGGTATTTATACCCTCTAAGCAATTCTAAAACTATCCATATGGGACAAAACTTCACACTCTCCTTTACTTTTCCTATAGGCCTAAACCCAAAGAGTCATTTTCAACAATCCCCCACAAATGACTGTTATAGAAGTTAACAAGCAAAGAATATAAAAGATTAAATGAAAAATAAAAATAAAAAAATAGGTGTTCTGAGCAAATAAAGGAGATCAGACTAAAACATCAATATCTAACGATTTGAATTGATGCATGGTGAAGTAGGGTAATAACCTTGTTAGAAAGAGTGAATTACCTCTTGAACTTTCAATAACATTGGTTGAGACCCCTACAACACGCCTTACTCCTAGTCCTTCTCTCGATTCTGCGATATAAAGTGTACTTATTATAGCCATACACATAAACCTCGGGTCACTGTGAAAGCTCTAGAAAGAGACCTTCAAACTCTTTCATAGAAGGCGGCCACACCTTCACAATTACGTTAATTGCTTTATCAAGTCTATCGCAATAGACCACTCAAACTGAGCTATAAAGACTTCTCGTCTAATCCATACTAGGACCTTCTTCATCAAGTATGTCAAAGACAAACTACTCAAAACTGAGCTATGAATACTTTACACGTATCCATCAAGTCCATACCAGGACCACCAAAAAAAAGGCTATGGAATTTAAAAGGTTTTAGTTCTTTCCATCAAGTTCGGACTAGGACCACCCAAATGAAGGATTATGGACCACCAAGTCTATCACAATAGACTACCCAAATAAAGGGCTATAGAATCCTATAAGGGCTTAAGTCCCATGTTTAAGTCGCAGTAGACTCTCCCTTTAATAATTGTTTAACAGCTCCATGTCTAAGACGTATATGTCTCCTTTTGCCATTATATACACTGTTCTTGGCAATACCTATGATAGCTTGTGAATCACAGTGCACAGATACTGGTACTGATGTCTTCCCACAATGGTACATCCCCTAGTAGGCTTCTAAGCCATTCAGCCTCCTGTCCTGCTAGTTCTAAAGTAATAAATCATAATTCCATAGTGGATCTAACTATACAAGTTTGTTTAGTAGACTTCCATGATATTGCTCCTCCTCCGAGTAAAAACATATAATCATTTGTAGAACTGACTTCGGCATTATCAGATACCCAGTTAGCATCACAATAACCTTCTAAAACAGCAAGAAATTTGTTAAAATGTAAACAATAGTTCACGGTTCCATTAAGATATCTTAACAGACGACGAAAAACACTCCAATGATGTTTATCAGGATTATGTGTATATCTACTCAATCTACTAACAGCATATGTAATATCAGGTCTAGTATAGTTCATTAAAAACATAACTCTACCTATAATCTTTGCATATTCAGACTGAGATATACTATCACTGTTATTTTGCTTAAGAAATATACTAGCATCATAAGGTGTTCTTGCAGGAGGATCATCAAAACAATCAAACTTCTTTAGTAATTTTTCAATGTAGTGTGATTGGCACAAATAGTTTTTCTTTATCTTAACACCAAGTATTACGTCAGCTTCCCCTGAATCTTTCATTTCAAAATGGGAAGATAATAACAATTTGGTATTACGTATCACCTCTATGTTTGTTCCAAAAATGAGCATATCATCAACATACAAACATATAATCACACACTCTGCTCCAAACAACTTTGAATAAACACACGTATCTAAAGAGTTTACCTTAAACCCATTTTTTTTTATCAAAGCATCATTGAATTTTTCATACCATTGTTTGGGAGCTTGTTTAAGACTATAAAGAGATTTGTTTAGTTTACATATTTTGTTTTCCTTACCGACAGCTGTAAAACCTTCAGGTTGTACCATATAGATTTCTTCTTCTAGATCACCATTCAGGAATGTTTTTACATCCATTTGGTGAATTAGAAGTCCATGGATAGCAGCCAACGCAATCAAGACCCTAATAGTAGCTATTTTTGTTGCAGGGGAATACGTGTCAAAATAATCAACATCTTGTTTTTGTGTATACCCTACTACTACCAATCTAGCCTTGTATCTTTCAATTGAACCATCTGGCCTCATTTTCATTTTGAAAATCCACTTACACTTGATAGGTTTACTTCCTCTTTTGGAAGATCTACTAAGTTCCAAGTCTGGTTCATGATTAGAGAATCCAATTCACTCTTAATAGCTTCCTTCCATAAGCTAGAGTCTACATAACTTAAGGCTTCTTGGTAAGATTTAGGATCCTCATCTATAAGGTACATACATGCAAACTAATAGTCAATATCATTTGGCCTCTCAACTAAAAAAGTAGTTAAAAAATAAGAATCAAAATTTTTCTCAATTCTCTGTCTCTTACTTCTTCTTGATTCTATAAGAGGCATTTTATCTGTGTTGCTAACATCTACAATGTCAGATACCAAGTTGACCAATAACAATTCCAACAATCAAAAGTCAACAATTTGACCTAGACAACAACAGTAACACACTAAGGGTGAAAGGATTATACTTCCATCATCAACTCACTTTTGATTCTTATGTAGAACTCATTGGTATTTATACCCTCTAGGCAATTCTAAAACTATCCATGTGGGACAAAACTTCACACTCTCCTTTACTTTTTCGATTGGCCTGAGCCCAAAAAGTCATTTTCAACACTTTCATGTTTGATTCTAAGTAATTTTTATGATATAAAAACATAATATTCTTGGTTTGGACTAACATAAGTCAAGAATGAAGTGATTCAAAACAAATGAAAAGAACCAAAAAAGAGATTTAGTATACTGTTTAAAATAGATGTTGTTGTTGCACGTCGAACTTGATTATCCAATTATCTATTTTTTATGTTGTTCATTATTTCTTAAATTTTCAAATTATTCATGTCCCATAAGCATGTCACACAATCGTTGAGTTAGTTGTGTCAACAAATTCCATAAAACGCGTTAGATACTTTTTGAGACAAGGTTTGATAATCATTAAGGTTCCGTTTGGTAACAATTTTATTTTTTGTTTTTAATTTTTGAACATTAAGTCTATTTCATTTCCATTTTTTACAATAAGTTGCATATTTATTAAGTATAATGGTTAAATTTTTAACCAAATTCCAAAAATAAAAACAAGTTTATAAAAGCTACTTGTTTTAGTTTTCATAATTTAGCTTGGTTTTTTAAATCGTTTGTAAAAGTCATTACTACAAATTTGGACTTTAATATCGATTTTAAACCGACATTATAGATTACCAAGATTTCAATGCCAGTTATCTTCAATATCAGTTTTCAACCAACATTAAATACTATTTTCAATATCGATTTTCAACCGGCATTGAGCATTATCTTGAACGTTGGTTTTTCACCTGCTTTTTTTGTTATTAATTATCCGATATCACATGTCTATCATCGTTTTGTTATTGAAAAAAAAAATTCTTATGTACATGCAAACCAACAATATCGTTTTTTAAATTAGAAACAATAACATTTCTCTTTTACCTGTACATGCACAAAATAAAATCTAATTATCTACTTTGTAGGGTCATATAGATACATCCAACAAAAACAAAACAAAATTAAAATAATCGTGCAATTAAATCTAGTCATACCAAAGTTATAGGTTGAATTTTTTCCAACAAAAGTAGGAACGAAACAACTAAGGTAATACATTCTATGTACAATTACTACTAAAGAAAAAAAAAATATAGAAATGAAAAGTTATCTTTAGAGTAAAAGTACACAGATTAAGCTATAACTAACTTGACAAGGCTTGAAAACTTGAGTAATGAACTCAAAGATTGATTCTTCCGGGGTTTGGCACTTCCATCTGATGCTATAACATCAAATTCAGATTAAGCTTTTGCAGCAGTAGGTACATCAATAGGATCCTTCAATGAAGATGCTATAACATTAGATTCAGATAAAGCTTTTTCAGTAGTAGGTACATCGATCCTTCAATTGTGCTTAAACGAGTGTTAAATTCTTACTAACATGTTGCACCCCCTGTAACATAATGCTTATATATATCACAATTGAAAAATTGATTATTAATGACGTTATATAACAAGATTAGTCATTTCGTGGTCTGGTCTTATACAAACTCTTTGTGTAGGATACCCCCGCTCACATGTCTCCACATGAATGATCAGAATCATATCATTTGTAGCACTTTACAACATTTATACATCTGCAAAGCGGGTCATTTCCATAGTGTCACCAGAATAAGGTACCAAACTTTATCCATCTACTATAGACTGTTTAGGTTATCATTTATGAAGGAACTCTAATGAGAGAACTGTTGAGATTGGTGTCCTAATTCTCCTTATAGTCTTGTAGTTTGTAAACAGTTTGTGAAGATATTGTTATTAATAAAATAAGTGTTATTTTATAGGCATTTACTCAATCCAATAAACTAAGATCCGAGGTTATTTAATGTAACTTAAACATGTATGTGGAGACATACAAGTAGATCATGCCTTAAGTAATAAACTAAATGGTCTGTAGTATAAGGATAAATGAGGGATACCTTATCCTGGTGACATGGTGACACTATGGATACGACCCACTTTGTAGATGTTACAAGTGTTGTAAAGTGCTACAAATGGTCTGATCCTGACCATTCATGTGGAGACATGTGAGCGGGGGTTTCTTATACAAAGTGTTTGTATAAGACTGGACCACGAAATGATTCGTTTCTTTATATAACGTCGTTGATAATTGAGACTTACATTTCACTAGGATGACCATAGGTGATATGACCTCAATTCTGAGTAAGTTGGGAACTCTTACTCATGAGGATAGTCATTTGATTTGTATGGGTGAGAGTGGCCAGATTGCCAACTCAACAAGCTTACTATTTTAGGGATTCGTCTAATTGGAGAGTTGGGAACTCAGCTACACAAGACGGAATTCACCCTCTCCTCCGAAGCAAAGTAAGTAGATAATTGCTCATATAAGGGCTGATTCTGGTGTGTTGACATAGTGCCCAACCCTTTCTTAGGGAAGAGAGGGACTTAATCATAGTAGGACTATGATTTATTGGTTCATTAGAGGAATCGTGGTACTTAAGGAGTTAGATATAACTATAGGGGATAAACGGTAATTGGTCTAGCTGTACTTACGAGTAATTTTTGAAGGGTCATCACATTTGTTGACTGGTTATATCCAACGGACACGAAATATATTTGTATCTACGAAGTGTGACGCTGTCGGTCTTTAATGGAATGACCAACAGTTAACAGATGGTGGATCTTCGTGATTAAAGAGTTAGTCAGTTATTCACGTACCGTTGGAGCTTCAAGCACAGGTCCATAAGGTCCCTTGTAGCTCAATGAGTTCAAGTGAGAATCGAATTTTGGGTTAATTGGAAGTGTTCAAATTAACAAGAGAAAAATTATTATATGTGATATAATTAAATTAATTCCAGTTATAATATGATATAATTGGATATGATGTATTTGATATATAATCATTGGAGGAATTAATATAAATATGATTTATATTAAATACCATAAAATAGAAAAAGAACTATGGTTTATATGTTTCATATGATGAAATATTAAAACTATAGGTTATAAATATAATATGATAAGTTGGTTATTATATTTTTTTTATAATATATTAATTATATGATAATTAATTAATCTTTTTCTTTAATAATCGACTTGAGTGGGAGGTTATGCACGGTTATGGTAACTATGATATAAAAGAAAAATTGTTTTCCAAATCAGAAGGAAGTAATATCTATAGGCTTAATTTTCAAAATAAAAACAAAAAACCAAATGATTACAAAACATAAGTCTAAGCTTTTGAAAATTTTATTGTTTTCTCACTATTTCTTTCTAATGATCTTCATCTTTTTTTCAAATAACATTTGAACTTTTAACCGATTTCTAAATTTCAAAAATAACTTTTTAAAATTTTTTTAGGTTAATTTTCAAAATTTAGCATGCATTTTAAGCTGGATAATAATAACAATTATTTTCTTAGTTTCGTTGTCTACTTTTAAGAAGTGATTTCAAAATCTAAGAAAAATTTTCAAAGTCAAAAAGTATTATTAAAAAATTTAATCTTGTGTTTAAAATTTGACTAAGAATTCAAATGTTTATTAAGGAAAGATGAAAACATCATGAGAAATAGGTGAAATAACATATCTACTTTTAAAAAATCTATCGAATAATTATCACATGAGACCAAATGATTATCCCATATGACCTAAACAAAAAAGATTTTGAAAAACAACCTAAATGCATGTTTGAAAGTAATTTTGTTAAGATCATTTTTGTCTTTTTCAAAAACACTCCGAAATACACTTTTAACCACTTAAAATTACTTTAAAACATTGAAATTCAATTTTCATATTATCAAAATTGATTTTGAATGACTAAAAACATGAATCGAAATGATTTTAAAAATGATAAAAGTAATTTCAACTCTTTTCGATTCTTAAACATGTCCAAAATGATTCAATGGATCAAAGTATGAGGTGCAAGGAGAAAGGAGAGTGGAGAAGAACATGGGAGGGCAAAAGTTGCGGATGGAAGAGATAATAATGGCCATGAGATTCATTTTATTTGGTTGCAAAGCCAAAGTGGAAATCATAAGGACCACACCCTTTGCTTTCTCTCATTAACTCATTTTTCTCTAAATAATTTTTAGGGACCACCCACTTTTATAGTTTCGGTCTTTATTATTCGTTTACAAATGCTTCACGTCGAAAAAGAAAGTGAAAAGAGTATTTCACACATAATGCAAATGGTTTAGACATTTTATCGCCTCTTTAAAGATAAGAGGTTCAAATCTACACTTCACCTTCTTAATTAAATTTTGATAGGACGCCGAACAAAGTTTTGTGGCAAATTATCAATTCAGTACTTATACAAGGAAAAAAAAATCTCATTCTTATTATGCTAAATAGTTGGAAATTGAAAAGAGAGAGAGAGAGTTGTGAGAACTTTTTCTAATGTAATGGAAATCCTACACTCTACCTCAATTAAATGTGATTGGATTCTAATTTTTTTTCTTTGATTTGATTGAAGGGAGAGAAAGACATTTTATTAACTAATTACCTAGCATAATTAGAACAAATTACCATAAATATTGTATATGGGTATAAACTATAACCTACATTACTCATTTAGTCTTAAAACCATTCTTATCACGTACTCAGGGTCTGTTTGTTAGAGAATCTGAAAACAAAAATTAAAAAACAAACGATGCAATGAAAACAAAATTATATTTCATGTAATCACATATGAGTTTGGTAGTAGATTCAGAAATTGAATTCTAATTTAAACAATTGTTCAACATGTGCTTGATACTTTATATTTATATATAAAACATAAGCCTTATTGTAGTTACTCACTAATATAAATTATTATTAACTTATTTATGAATATAATTTATTGTAGTTATTGTTTTGTAATATTGTATAATTTATTATTTATTACATAGTACATATTATATTTTAAAAAATGAATTGAGTTTATAACATGATATATTATATAGTTTTAAATGTATTTATCTTTACATAATACAATTATGCATTTCGAAATTTAAATTTAAAATTTGGATAGAGCGAAAACTAAAAGTATTGTTTTTAGGTTTTGCACTGCTTGGAGAAACAGAACCCGGATTGTCTGCCAAATACATATTTGTTGAACTCGTGCATATGAAAACATAAACAAAATCTCGATTCTCTACTAAACATGCCCTAAATTTTCAATCTATTATGTCCACTTGCCATCAAAATTATTATTGATACCAAATTAATCAATAGTTGTCCACTTTAGCATAATTCAATTAAGGGATTAACATGTCAAAGCGAACTTAGCTTGACGGTAATTGATACGATCTTTCTTCCTTCAAATGTTCGATCCCTCATCCTCGTAATTTTGTAATTGTTGTACTAAAAAAAAAAACTAAGGACACATGTCAAAACCAATAAAATCAATCAAGTAAACTGATCCATGAATGACCTTATGATAGATGTATTTGATAACAATTTCATTTGTTTTTTATTTTTGAATTTTACACTTGTTTCCTATCAATTTATCTATTATGGTTTTCATCTATCGTAAATAAACACTTGAATTTCTAGTCAAATTCTAAAAAACAAAAACAATTTTTTTAAAACTAACTATTATTTTTTATAGCTTTTAAAATTTGACTTGAATTTTGAAAACATAAATAAAAAATAGATAATAAAACATAAAAAACACATGGGTAAGATAGTCTCTATAAAGTTAATTTTTAAAAGCCAAATTGTTATTAAATGCTAAATTTCCTTTCTTTGTATATATATACATATACTTCAAATATCCACCTATTTTTTGGGCCGGTCCAGCATATATTGATAATTAGGTCCATTAGTGAAGTAATAGGCCCAATAGTGTCAGCCTAGTGGCCCAATGGTACTCTACTATAAATATAAATTAGTTTTTCAAAAAATAATTCCCTCTTTTCACGAGTCAGAAATCGGGAGATTTGAGCCCTAATTTCTGGTAAATCGGCGAAGATTGAAGAATGTCGGGGGTCACAAATACGCAGCAGGAGGAAGACAAGAAGCCCAACGACCAGTCGGCGCATATCAACCTGAAGGTCAAAGGCCAGGTTGCTTTCTTTCTTGAGAAATTAAGTTCATTTTTGAACCCTTCTAATGCTGATCTTTCTTTCATTTGCATTTGATCGCTTGACGTTTTCTGGGTTTTGGTCTTTTCTTTCTCTTTCGAAGATGTCGGTTAGGCAGCAGGCACCCAAGTAGAAGTATAAATTATAGGCTTGATGGGGTTCTATTGTTGAATTCGTTTTTGGTTGTTCGCGAAATTTGAAGTCTGAAAAAGGGGAAGAGAAATGGTTAAATCGTTTTAAAATTGGAGTTATATGTGACAAGTGCGATGGTTGTATTTGGCAAGTATAATGGTTCTGAAACTTTCCTTCTCTGAATCTAGCAAATCGAATTAAGTGGTGGGTGGAATTCTAGTTTCCGTTTTTGTGTAACATTAGCAGTTTTGTAGGCATTCAGGCTGTTCCATTTTTTCTTTCTGTTTGTTACACTCACTCTGGGGAACAAAATCCTGTCGTAGCTTTGATTGATCTCTTGGAAAAGATTTCGAAGCTCCCTTGCTGTTATAGACTACTCTCTGGGATACAAGACTGAGAGTTGGTCCTCCCGTCATGTCCCAGATAAGCTAGTGATTCTTTGATATTATTCTTGTATACTTTTCCTTGGGATGGATTTATCACTTGGGGATCAAATACCTGCTGGGATGTAGCCTTATCAAGTATTGATTACACATTTTCTTGTATTCTTTTATAAATAGCGCGTTTGGTGTGTATCTTTAGCATGGACACTAAATCATTTGTGGGGTTTCTCTGAATTTTGGTAGTATTCTTTTATTCATTTTGTTGGAATACATTACGAAATAATTTCTTTTCTTCCTTTTTTTTTTTTGTGTTTTTCTAATATCACTTCCAATGAAGTGGTTTTGATGTATTTTAAAGATTCAATTATGTGTTTTAAACCAAGCCTTAAAAAATAGATTGGATATTTTAAGCTACTATGGGTTGGGTTTCTCACAATTCTTTCACTGCTTTAATGAAAGGTTCAGTTGAGCCGTTTTATTATATTAAATAATAAGAATAGTACTATAAAAGCTGACACATGCCTAAGCATTAGAAGAAGTAACACAAGTCTGTCAGCAATCTAAAGAATTTACACATGCCATGGAAATATACATCTATGTGGCTTTTTTTTTTAATAAACTTTGGGAAGGGTGCTGCTTTGTGGTCTTCGTTGTGATTATTGATACAAATGATGGTGGTTTGATTGGAAGACGTGTTTAATCTATCCATTGAGGAGTTATTTATTTATTTATTTTTTTTTTTTTCTTGACAAGGGAGAGCATGGTGATTGAAGTTTTTATTGAATGCTTAGCTCCATTTCTGTCTCAATCTATTCTGGAGTGATTGATCCAATCTTTTTTCTTGTTTCCTTGCGAATTTTCAGGGACTGAATCAACTTGCCTTTTACATTCCGTCTGTTGTCTTCCTCTGACATCATGTCTGAGTTTCTTTTTTCTTCTTTGTTTCACTTGATCTTTTTAGAGTTTCCTTTCAACATCTTTCTTCTTTATCACGTTCTTGCAATTATTGTACTTTTTTCTCCTTTTCGTTTCTTTGTTGTTAATTACACCAATTTGTTGGTTATAGAAATACTATTCAGGAGAGTAAAATTTTTCTTGATCTCTTCCTGCAGTTTTTGGATTCCTGTTGTAGGCTTATTTTTTTCGTATCCCTTAGTACATTCTTTCATTTTTCTCAATAAAGGTTACAGTTTTTCACCAAAAGAAAGCATTGACTTTATATTGATGAAAGACTGACCCCTTAGTCCTCACTTTTTTTATTTACTTAGGATGGAAATGAGGTGTTCTTCAGGATTAAAAGGAGCACTCAGCTGAAGAAACTAATGAATGCTTACTGTGATCGACAATCTGTGGATTTGAACTCCATTGCTTTTCTATTTGATGGTCGTCGTCTTCGAGCAGAGCAAACCCCCGATGAGGTAAACCTTTTCTCATATTTTTTAAGCAATCCTATATTAAATTCATGTATTTTTTTTTCCCCTTAATCAAATCATGTATTTTTACCAGCTAGAGATGGAGGATGGGGATGAGATTGATGCAATGTTGCACCAAACTGGTGGATCTACTCGTTGAAAATATGTGCTGTTGGTGCTGAATCAGTACTAGTATTTTCATTGATTTGGAAAAATGTCGGTCGTTTAGAGATTCTTGCAGGTTTATTATTAGGTGTAGATTCCCTAAATACTTCCCAAAGTTTAAGCTTTACGATGTGAGTTCAATGTTATCTTCTCGTATTCGTTGTTCTTGGCTTGTTGTTGTAGAAAGCATTAGTAGCATATTTGGAAAGTTGAATATTATGCACCAGTCTCGTCGTCTTCATCATGTTGTGAGCTTTTTTTGATAAAACTTATAAGAGTGGTCAAATGATTCGGAGTCATGAGTCAAGTAACATGAACTCATTGGAACCACAAAGAATGGTTGAGAGAGAGAGAGAGTTGATTCGATCCTTCAATATTCGTTCCGTTTTAACTTCTACGTCACATTTTGGAATAATATGTCTAATGAAGTTCCTGTTTTAAATATCAGAATGAAACAATTCTAAGCCATGTATGTATATCATAGTGAATCTAGGAGGCCAATTTTGTGATCGTATTAAGTTCTTTTGAAGATTCATTTTCACTGTATTAACTTTCTAAAAGAACTTCCAAGTCCTTTACGTTTCTACCGATTAGTAAGTCGTAGGTCATAACTCATGAGTCTTCCTTGTTAAGATATGATATAAACTTTTCTTTTTAAATTAATGAGTAATTTGACATAGTTTAGATAGAAAAAGAGTACAACATTTAACTAATCGTAGAGTTCAATTAAAAATTCAGAGTAAAAATAAATAAATTTAAGTTCAAATTAGAGAATAGTACTTGCGTGGCAAGATTATGTTTCCGTTAAAAATCCAGAAACTTTCATCAATTTTGTTCAAATCCAGTTTTCAAGAACCATAACCAATCCAAGAAGAGAACAGAATCGAAATAAATAAATAGTCATAGTTATATGTAACAAGGAAGACATTGAAAAAAGTTTAGCCTCATCCAACTCAAATTTACCAATCACGAGACCAAAAATACAGAACGCATTCAGAACTTTATTGGAACATATAGCACCAATTTCTGTGTTAGGAATTTCTGAAATGATCCGTACGAGCAATTTCTGTCTCCTTGTCGTAGTATAATATATAACCAATCTATTTCACACAATCAAATCAAAACCTTTGAAACAAGGAAAATTTGTACACTAAATTTACAAGTTATTTACATCTAGTGATTTACAGTACCTCTATGGGAAGGACCAAAGGTATAAAGATGTACAATTCATGTTATTTCATCAACTTAATATAGCTCAAAGATTTCATTTTCTTTGAAGTAGGAAAAGGAAAAACTCATGCTACTTTGTACAGTATAATTAGACTGCCTCATCTGCTAAGACGTGCTCTGCTTGTAACCGTATCTTTTGACTAAATTGTACTAAATATGCATAAGGGAAAATGTATCTTATGTGTCCTAATCATCTGCTTAAACCAACAGACTTCTAATCCGTGTGATCTTTGCGCTTTTCCATGGACTGTAAACACCACAAAATCGTTGCAAAATGCCGGGAATTAGATCTTGGATACTCGAGGGCTTCAAAATTTTACTTCAAACTACACAAAGAACTATGGGAATAGTTGATAATTTACTTATTTGAGGGAATGAGAGAGGAAAAACCTGTCCATATATACTAGTCAGACGATGGGGCATATATACATGTTTACTGCTACTTGCTTCCTGCTCTGAGCCTCTCATTCGTCCAGATAATCTTTCAAAACATTCCTGTACATGATTATAGATGCTATTGCATCACGGAAGAAGTGATAATTAGTGGCAAGTATTATTGGATATCCCATGGGAGGACTAAGTTTCTAAAGGAATTTATTTCAGTTCATTTATATGTTTACTTAGCAGACTCTTGTTAACTTCTTTCCACTCTTGTCATCACACTTCCAGCATGGGGCATTGTGAGATTATCCTACCAACTGAGAAGAAAATTTTGGTATAAATCTAAAGAAAGCCTACCTGAGCCGATGTCTGTTGCAAGCAGTGAAGAAGGCAACAAATCCATTTAATATACTTCGAACAGCTCGAAAAACCTGAAGCAAAGAAATTGCCACAATAATTGCAAAGTTGCCAAAGTATGTATACATGAGTAGTTATTCTTTAGTGTGGTACCTGAGAGAAGAGATCATTCCAAAGTGTACGCAAAACAGAAACCTCAGAAGTGGCAACTGCTACCTCTGAAACAGAAGCAACTTGAAAAACACTACTGAGAAAAATTTGTATGCCTCCGAACATATCATAAATGCCGGTGCATATGTAAGTGACAAAACTAGCTAATGAAAGGACCGCTCTAATTGGAGCATATAGGATTTCGGAAATGATCCACAATATAGGAAGCAAAATCATTGTTACTGCAAAGAAAAGAAGGCCATTAGAAATCTAGTGAAACACTGACTTCACTGAAAAAGATCAAGAATAAATAGAAAAAGCAATATAAACCTACCACATCTCCAGAGGGTTGAGACTATGAACCATATTGGCAAGAGCAACAACTCGATTGAGTCAACAACCATAGTGCAACAAAATTCAATGACATCCCAGATTACTGAAAAGAAGTTCCCCACAAATTCGATAAAAGTACTACCAACAGGAAGTAGGAACCCTAAAAGTTCCATGACAGGACTTGCCAATGGTTGAGCCAGGATTGAAAGAAAAGATCGTGTAGTACGTGAAATAGTAAGAAACCACGTAAGAGCTTTCTCAAAATTATGTAAGAACAACATTGTTCCCAAGTATTTGATCCTTGATACCATCTCCCAAGTCTCAATCCAATCAAAAAGGGGTCCACACAAACGAGACGCTGCTGCCTTCAAAAGTGGGACATTTTTGTATAAATCATAGAATCCTATGAGAACAGTGATAACTGATACCAGCACATATAATGCTCTTGCAAAAGGGCACATCCAAGGACGATAGAGATGACAAAACACTGGGTAAGATTGAAGGAAGATGACCCAGGATGGAAGACCAGCTTCTAACAAGGTGAGCAACCGTAGATCAGACATTATTACTTGTTTTAACTTGAATGGAAGGTCCCGATCATTGAACCTGAACAAAATTAATACATCTTTGTATTGTGTAGCCTCAACTACATCTTGACAATTAGTATCATGAATCTCTGGGACACTGGGCAAATCAATAATTCTGTTTTTCCTCTCTTCCAGATAGGTATCATCTTCATTATTTGGGCCAATAAATTTTGTAACTTTTCTTCTCTTGTTCGGACCAGTAGGAGGAGGTGTCTGTAGTGTATTTGTGCTGTCTTCTGCCGTGGTAGAATGTAGGTTTTGTTCACCATCGGTGCACTCCAGAAAATCATTATTCATGTATAAGTTTTTGTAAGAGATAATCTCGTCCTCCATAATGGGAATGCTATTGAGGTAACTGTCTTCAACATCATGAAAATCATCTAAAGCATCGTAGAAAATTTCTCCTGAAAAATGGTATTGAAAATTAAATGGTTTAAGTGGACACTTTCTAGGCCATCTGCTACCCAATAATTACAGCCAAAGACATGCTTAGATCATATAAATAGACTAAGCCAAACCATACTATGCAGTTTCTAGAATAAAAACAGGATAATAGTCATGGCACATTAGTAAATGAACATTTGCAGGCAATATATATACACATACATATATACATACACACACACACACACACACTAGAGATTCGAACAAAAAGAATTTGTTGGAGAGGTCTAGGGAGTTTACTAGCCATCAGCTCACCATAGCCTGAAACTATGTCAATTATTACAAAGGCTAGACAAAACATTAGACTCTGAGCAGTCCAAGGACATTATCAAACAAAGCTCTATGTGAATCATCATTGATATAGAAAGAACCAAATAACTAAAAATCAACACAAATCAATGCACCGTTCCAAGCCTCCCCGCACGAACAACAGAATGAACATACTTGCATTTCTAGTATCATCTAGGTCAAATTTAATCAGAAACACTAACAAGTAACAACTACCTGTGGCTGATTCCAAATAATTCTTCAACAGTTGGCCATCGGCGGGTGAACCCAAGAACCAAGAAGGTATGCTCGCAGCAGCTTGAGATATGCAATCAAATTCCCATCGTTGCATATATTTAGCCTCTATGGCCAGAGACGTATCCGTCTGCAGGTGAGATGTAAATCATTAAACACAGACACTACAAGACAGACAATAGACAAAGCATTTGGAAGGGGCTTGGTACCTGAAGCTCATTCAAGTAGTTTATACCTCTAACATTGTTCCATGAAACTTCAAAAACAATAAAACCATACAATATTCCATGCAGTTCATTGTTTAGGACAAAAGATTTTCTAAGGTTCTTCACAGGAGGCATAGGAAGTAGAAGTTTCTTTCGAGACAGTGTTACTGCATTGATCAATGGGAACCACCGCAGGGACTTCTTTGGTTTAGTAATTTTGGGTCTCTGATAAGCCACCCGTTCACTATTTCTATCCCTCCGTACTTTCCTATTTGCAAAAGGTGAGAGCCTCGACTGAAAATTAGAACATTAATTAGTTCTAAACATCAGAAAATTAATAAACAAAGTTTAACAGGATTAAACAAAGTTGATATAAACCTTCGTAACCATCAGCTGCCACAAGCGAGCAGGCCGAGAACCAAATTCTCTCAACCATGGCCGATTGTCCACCAAGATGTAAAACTTTTTACTCTCAGGTGCCAAGAAGAGGCTAAGATCAGAGAGATACGACTGCAGGTCGCTGAAATGATGAAAGGGTCAACCAGAAAAAGGGGGAGAAACAGTAAAACATTGAAAAAATATACTATTCACCGAAAATTGATATCTGCTGGACACAGAAACTCATCTAAGAATTCATCAACAGGGTTACAAATACAATGATCAATCCTTCAAATTATTTGGAATATCATCAAACAGGTTGAACGCGAATTCATTTAAACAAACACAAAAAGAATCAGATAAACCAAACAATAAAGAAAACAAATAGGGAAACAACAGGAATTAAGGTAAAGGAAGGAAGAACAAACCCAATTTGCAAATTGGTCAAAGGAAATACACAACGAGTATCATCAGCATTCCCCATTAACGCGAAGCTTGATTCCCAAATCACCACCAATTACAGTTCTCAGAAACGACACCAAAATTCCAAAGACGCATAAACACAAGAGACGCATGATAAAAACATAGAGAAACACATGGAATTTAATTAAGAAGAAGAACCCAAACAGGGCAGCGGAGAATCCATAACGAAAAGAAACAATCAACGACAAACTTCATTCCGGAAAAGGGGAAAGGGGAATTGAATCGAACGAATAAGAAAGGGTTTGGGATAGAAAAAATTGATTGAAATCGAAAGAATTGCTTGAGTTGGAAGGCGAGAAGAGAAGAAGTTGGGGCATATATGGTTATGTAAACAAAAAGAAGTTTGAAGGAGAAAAGGGGTTGGTGGTAAAATGGGGGAATTGGGATCTGGTCCTTCTTCTTCTGGTTCCCGCCATTAGAGAAAACAAGAAAGAAGCTGCGAAAGAAGAGATCTTGGTGGAGGAGAAGGACTGGCCATGGAAGTTCACCGCGTGGATCGGGTGCGAACATATCTAGCGGTTGCTTCCTGCAACCGACATCCCTTTGTAAAAATCCTAATTTTAGTTTCTCTTTGTTAGATATAATATGCGCTTTAAATTTTCCTAATCGAACTATTTTATTGTTTTCTTTAGGGTCCAAGATTTCAACCTTTAATATTTTAGTAGGTGATATAATTTTGGAAAGAATTCCTCAGTCTCTACAATTTTTTTTTTCAAATATAGCAAAATGAGTTACCTTATTTTCAAATATAACAAAATATTATTATCTATAAATGATAAACAATAATAGACACATATAAATATCTATCTATATAAGTGACAAACAGTGATATTTTGCTATATTTAAAAATATTTCCAATAATTTTATCATTTAAAATAATTATCCTAATTTTTCTTTAATTTTAAGGTTTTAAGATTTTAAATTTTTATAATTGAGTTTTGAGATTTGAGTTTTGTTTGAGCTTTTCGATTGGTAGAGATTCAAGATTTATATTTCAAATTTAATTATTTTAAAATACTCATTTTAGACATTGGTGTAAGTGTATACTAATTAATTTAAAGGAACTAAATTAACTATGATTAAACTAGTTTTTACTAAATTTTTCAACCATTATTCAAATTAATAAAGATAGGTTACATCATTTAAATTAGTTAACCAAATGTTAGCATCAATTATCAATATAAAATATTAGTAAAAACTTGGGATCAAAGTGTAAAGTATTGAGGTCTAGGGTAAATGAAAACTAAACTAAAAATTCGAAGGTAAAAATAAAACGCTATGAAATTTAGGAACCAAATATTTAAACTCAAAAACTCATGATAAAAGTATAACATTTAAATCTATGGAGCAAATAAAAACTAAACTAAAAACTTAAAGATAAAAAATATATATTTTTGGCTAGTTAAATTACGCTTTAGTTACAATTTGTCTAATTAAACCATATTTCATAAGATCGAGCTAACTTAAACCTATCTAGATAAAGTAAAATCATATATTTTGATCAAAATGTTATAAATTCGAGTGCTTGATTCACACATCTTGTTAAACTAAAAAAAAAATAGTCATCCTTTTAGGATAAAAAAATTTAATCACTTATTCTGCCTTCATTGATGTAATTAGAGTCTTTAAAATGGTTGAATTCAAACTTTGTCCAATAAATTTTTTTCTAATTTAGTTCATATAATTTACAATGAAATGTTAGGTAATCAAACTTTATTAAATTAAACATTTATGAAATATGGACAATAGACACAAATTAAACGGTCCCTAATACAATATAAAGAAATTAAGGACTTATTTTAATTTTTTTTAATGTACCATGACTAATTAAATATAATTTTAGAAATTAGCCAATTTTATTACTTAACTATTATTAGAATTCAAACAACATATGTTTTGGGTTCAAACTTAGAAATTATCAATGTTTGGAATATTAATTTTAATTGGTAATTTTTTAAATGCAATTAATAGTTTTTTAATATGGTAAAACCACATGATGTTACCTATGTACTAAAAATAAATAAATTACATTACGTAAACAAGCTTGTGAAAATTAATTAATTTTATAGTTATAAAAAGTAATAATTAATTATAAAGAGATTTTCAAAAATAGAAAAATAAATAAGATTATTTATACAAAATAATAAAATTTTAATCTTCTTTCTAGAATTTGATAGAAATTTATTTATATGATAATAGAAATAATAAAATTTTAACCTCCTTTATAGAATTTGATAGAAATTTATTTATATCATAACAGAAGTTTACTACTAATAGTCGCTAATAAAAATCTATCGACCATATCTTTTTGATATTTCACATTTTGAAAATTTTCATATTTTTTCAACTTCCCAAGTTTCATAGGGAATTTAAATATTAATTATGCAAAGTATTTTCAAGGTTTAAAAGTATTAGAAAAATTCTGCAACCACCTAGAAGGCTAGAAAGATCCAAGGAAATTTGAAATTACTTAACCACCCTTTGGTTGCTTTTGCACGCTAAGCCTATTTTCTTTTTCATTAATTTAATAAATAAGACAAAAACTTTTTTCTTTTTCGACCTTTTTTACAATATTATTGAAACCTTGATTCGAAAGACTCTTGCCTCAAAAGAAATAAATAAAAATAAAAAAGCAATTTCTTTTAATATAATAATAATAATAAATAATGGATAAGGAGAGATGCGCACCAAAATTTGAATTGAAATGATAGGTCCCACTGCCGCCAGAAAAACCAATCATCATGAAGGACCCACTGGTAAAGACAATAATGACGTGGCTTTAATGACCGGATCCACGTGGAAGTTAATTGATGACGTGTAATGTGTCGGGTTTTGTTAATATGCGACACATGTAGCGAATCTCGGTGCATGTGCGCCCATATTCGGCTGCTCTTTTATTAATTAAAAACAAATTAAATGTGTTTTTTTTGGTCTCCAATCATGCGGAATTGAATGTGTTTTATTCTCATAAGAAATAAATAATTAGTGTTTTAATGTTATTTAATACAAAATAACTTCGGAATTTGGATGTAATAATATTCGATTTCTTTTGGAAAATAAGACAAGACAGAAATATATGTCCCACAAAGTATAAAGCGAATTCACTGGAAAGCACTTCATTATTAAATGTTGTAAATGCAATTGAAGAGTTATTAAAAATTCCAAATCACTGACTTGTTATTTTGTTTATTCTATTCCTCTTTTTCATACGTCTAAATAATGGGAATCGAATTACATGCTCTATAAGTTATTTGATAAAGTATCTAAGCTATGAGATTAATTTAAAGGGCATCTATCGCTTTATATCATCCAATTTTATTTCGTGTCAATTAAAATACTAAATAACTAATTGTATCAATTTAAATTTACACCTTCCAAATTTCGTTTGACCGATATCGTAACATTCTTCGAACGACAATTTTCTAAAATAGACTATTAGAGTAAATGTATAGATAATTTCTAAAGAAAATTTTATCAAATGAGCTAAATTGATTCACTTTTTAGAACAAATTCAATTATAAATTTCACGTAAAGTTTTTCCAAATGAAACCTAATGAAATGTATAAATTAATACACCTACAAAAAGCTCAATATTAAAATTGATACAATCATTAATTCAGGATTTAAATCGATACAATTCTTAAAGGTTTAAAGGTATAAATTAATATTTTTTGTAATTTAAACCATAGATTAAAAGGATTGTTATAACAATTTAACAAATCTCGATTAAACCAATGTTGTTGAAATGATGCTTGTTTACAGTACTAACTATTAATACTAGTCGAGTGACTGGAATCAATCTAATCAGGCTTTTACATGTACATAAAATGATAATGTTTGAATCAACTAGAGAACTATTATATCAAAACTGCAACATCAAAGCCAATCAAAGTTAAGTGGATAAAGACACTAATTATCATCTCAAAGCACGATGGTACGACTACACCCAACAATCAAATGCCACTCTTTTTAATGGATGGGGGCCATGACAATCTTCGATGGCTTGAGCCATTGACCTGATTCGAGTCATAGTCATCTTGTTCACTGTGTTCATCCCCAGCTTGTGGCTGCCCATTTTCTTGCCTATGCACGGTTCTGATGGCCAAGTCATCAAAGCTTGATTCGGATCGCCATGGAGGCGGTGTGATGCAGTCGGATTCACCTGCTAGTCGAAGCGATGAATCGATAGGTGGGGTTGTAGGCAAAGATGGATTGGGATTACCTACTCTGAGATTTTGTAGGGTTGCAAACGATTCCCTCATAGCACTCATGGCTTCAAAGAATCTAGTGCAAGAAGCTAAAGCTACAGGGATGGGCCTAAGCATTTCCTACATCAATGAAACGGACTCAAGATTATTTCCAATTCTTTGCATCTAAATGAGCTGTTAAACACACAATGAACTTTGATGATTTGATTTCATCTACTTGAATTCATGGTTTTAGTATTTGTCCATATCAAATTAAACAAGAAAGAGATCGTTGAGGTTTACCCCCCAAACTGAAGGTGACTCCTTGAAGTTTTGACTCCATTGGAAATCTGCAACTGAAGCTGTCAAAGCTCCATAATCACTAGCAGCCTTCATCAATAACTCAGAAAATTGTTTCTGCAAAACATTGCCATCAAGCATTGTCGTCTGTCAGTCAGTCACATGATTGGCCAACTCTAGCAGAATCTAAATCTTATCAGAATCAGAAAATACAAAACAATGCCACGCAGTTTTCATACTTCTTCACTACTTGTTCACATGATCATGAATTCATGATGAAGAATTTTGTCCCAGAAACAGACAAAAGTTTATGGAATGCTGAGGTGTTCTAGTTTTGGCTGTTTAGATGATCAATCAAATCCTTTTTTGGGAAAGAAAGGAGTAGCATTAGACTTCGTTTTCTAACTGCATTTTATATGCCATTTTCTCATAATCCTAGGGAGTCGATGGATGTTACTAAAATCCAGTCCCCCTAAACATAGTTTTACAATATAAATTATCATGGAATAGTGAGCATTTCATTGATAGACAAACCTGAAATTCTGCTTCCACTGGAATGCAATCGAGTGAATATGGTTGCTGAAGACGAGCAATTATACGATCCTGCAATTTGGGAATGAGGAAATGAGGATATAAGAGATATAACGGCATTTGACTCATGTATGCTCAAAGCTCAAGGCATTGCTGTTAAACGCAAGTTGAAACATAGAAGAAACCTAATGTTCAGATTTTTTTATTTGTTAATTATAGACGTTAAGACATGGCCAAACAATGCTGGAAACTAATTGGGATATGTACGAAGCAGGAGACTTTATGAGCTAAAATTTGCTCGGTAGTATTCGAGGGAAATATTTGAGAACTTCTACAATAAAAGAATGTTGATTATTTTTTGGTTTTGATTTTTAACTTGATTAGCTTGATTTCCATTTCTTTTCTTTTTTTTTTTTTTTGTAAAAGAAACTTTATAAATATGAATAAGGGGAAGACCCCGAAGAATTACAATAGAGATTGCCAATTATTGACTAAGAAAGATAAACTGAAACGAGTGAAATGGTGCTGTAATTTACACCAAGAAAAAGCAGTAGATAAAACTAACTCAAAAAACCGAACAAAAGAAGAACATGTATCATGAAAAAGTCGTATGTTTCTTTTACCCCATAAGCACCAAAGGAAAGCTCGGATAAAAGCCAACCAAATGACCTTTTTGGTTCCACCAAAAGGATGTCCCATTAACACCGAGGCCAAAGCATCAGAAATATCATGAGGGCAAATGAAATGCCAACCAAAATGAGGCAAGAGAAGGTTCCAAATGGTAGTAGCAAAAGAACAGTGAAAAAATAGATGAACTGACGATTCAACATGTTCATGGCACATATGACACCAAGATGGAGAAAGAGACATGTAAGGCATATGACGCTGCAAACGATCAGTAGTATTAATGGCACCCCGGCTGATTTCCCAAAGAAAGATTTTAATTTTCTTAGGATATCTATCCTTCCAAATCACCGAATAAAGATCAGTCAAGTTTGAATCCAGATCACCCTCCAAATCAGCCATAAGAGGCTTCACAGTAAAGCCCAAAGATAGATCAAGAGGCCACAACCAAGTATCAAGGGCATCACGCAATCGGATTGGTGTCAAGTGAAGGGATAATGAGGCCCACTTAGCAATCTCTAACTCAGTAAGATTACGATGTAAGTCCAAATTTCATGCAGCCATAGATGAGTTCCAAACACTAGCAACTGTAACCTCAGGATGTTGTACAAGACGAAAAAGTCGCGGATAGGTGCTAGAAAGGACTCCACAACTAAGCCAAGAGTCATTCCAAAAGGAAGTAGATGAACCATCCCCAATGCGGCGACTAACCCGATTAGCAATCAACTCAGAAGACAGACAAATATACCTCCATGGTGATTTGGAAGAAGCTCCATTGACAGGGGAGGGCCAAACACAATCAGTAGAATAATACTTGGCAACAATAAGCTTCCTCCATAAAGCATCATGTTCAGTTAAAAACCGCCAAGTCCATTTTGCAAGAAAGCCAAATTCTGATGCTTAAAATTGCCAATGCCAAGACCTCCCAATAATTTGGACGCTAAGCAACCATCCAATTTACATTATGAACACCACCATCACCACGAGAGCCTTCCCAAAAGAAATCCCGAACTAATCTATCCAGGCAGTCAATAACAGAGGAAGGAGCCTTAAACAAAGACAGATAATATGTAGGGAGGCTAGAAAGAGTAGCTTGAATAAGCGTGTGACGATCCCTTTTCGAAATATAAGAATACTTCCAATTACGGAGTTTATGTTGAAACCTCTCAATCACAGGCTGCCAAAACAAACCAGATTTTGAACTACCACCCAAAGAAAGCCCTAAATAAGAAGTTGGCCAAAAGCCCCTTTGACAACCAAAAGAACGCAACAACCAGTCAAAATCAAAGTCAAGAGACATGAATCCCAAGAAGCTCACTCTTAGCAAGATTGATTTTTAAGGCCAGAAGCACACTAAAAAATATGGACAATTTCAAACAGGTTCCGTATGGCAGTTCTTTCAGCAATAGAGAACAACAAAGTGTCATTAGCAAACTATAAATGAGTCAGAGTAAAATCAGAATGGCCAATAGGATGTGCACTAATATGACCCAATGCAGAGCTATGATCAATAAGACGACTCAGACAATCAACCACTAAGATAAATAAGAAAAGGGAGAGAGGATCTCCCTATCTTATACCTCGTGAGGGAAGAATCTTGCCACGAGGGTGGTCATTAATAATGATCGAGGAATTCGCACTAGAAATGCATCCTCAAATCCAGTTACGCCAGCGGCAACCAAAACTTTTAACCTGGAGTATATAATCAAGGAAGTCCCAATCAATTGTGTCAAAAGCTTTCTCAAGATGGTTTTAAGACAACCCCTGGTTTTTTCCGAGAGGTCCAATCATCAATAAGCTCATTCGCCATCAGGGAAGCATCAAGAATCTGTCTATTAGCTACAAAAGCAAGCTGATTGGGTGAAATGGTAGAAGGAATAAGCTTTTTCAAGCGATTTGACAAAACACGAGCAATAATTTTATAAGCACAGGGAATGAGACTAGAGTCAACTTTCTTAGGTATCAGGCAGATATAAGTCTCATTCATTTTCACATTAATAATCCCAAAATTGTAAAAATCATTAATGACTAACATCATATCAGATTTTAGAGTAGGCCAAAAAATTTTAAAAAATTCAGCCGTAAAACCATCTGGACTAGGAGATTTACTAACACCAAGAGAGGAGACAGCAGCAAATACCTCATCATCAAGAAGCCATTTCAGCTTACAACGTTGCTGCCAATGGATATGATCTTGAATAGTCATATTTTCAATTTGTTCACAAAGAATACAATGTCTATGAATTTATTCCTCATTAAGGGCCAAATTGTCTTTCAGGGCATCTAAATTGGTTAATTGTGAGACAAGGGAATGAAGGTTAGTAACCTCACTGCGACGATTGGTATTCCAATCCCGGATAATAGCTTTCAAACCCTGAAGTTTCATCATAAAACCATGCCCATGCCAATTGGTTAGCGGGTGGCAATTCCACCTATTCTCCACCAAGGAACGGAAAGAAGGCACTTGAAGCCAGGAATTTTCAAATCTGAAAGGGAATGGACCCCAATCAATACTTCTGAAAGATAAAGCCAAAGGAAAATGATCCGATGTAATACGATCCAGGCGTTTAAGAATGATAGACCCAAACCTGCGAAGACAATTTTCTGTAAGCAAAAACCAATCAAGTAGAGATAAATATTGAGTAGGACCGGAACTCGACCAAGTAAAACAGCCGTTTGATAACGGAATATTCCATAAATGATAATCCATGATCCATTGATTGAAGGCACGCATACTAGAGGAAATTGTTCTATCATGTGACTTTTCCCAAGACATCGATATAGTGACATTGAAGTCACCACCAATGACCCAATTTTCACCTCCCAAACCAGCTAAATATCATCAAGCTCTTGCTAAAAGCCAGATTTGAAAATATCATCTGAAGGGCCATAAACTGCCGAAAGCCAGAAAGAAAAACCATCAGATAAGGAAACATGAATCGAAGTAGAAAAATGTCCCTCAACCACCTCAAGGATAGTAAAGTCGGGCTCACCTCAAGGTATCTAGTCTCTAAAGATCTTTCTTCATAGTCAATTCCATATAAAAGATTTGGGCATGTTAAAATACTTCTTAGGATTGAAGTAATAAGAAGCAAGAAAGGATATTCTATTATCACAGAGAAAATGTGTACTTGACTTGTTGACTGAAACAGAGAAATCTAGGGGCTAAGCCATGTAAGCAAGAAAGGAATTCTATTATCACAGAGAAAAATATGTACTTGACTTGTTGACTGAAACAGGAAAGTTAGGGTCTAAGCCATGTAGTACCCCATTGATGCCAACTTACAACTCACAAAAGATGGAGAATTGCTAAAAGATCCTGAAAGATATAGGAGGTTAGTGGGAAAACTTAATTACCTTACAGTGACTAGACCCGACATAGCCTATTCAGTAAGTATTGTGAGTCGAGTACATGTCATGCCCCACAGTTGATTGTTGGGCTGCATTGGAACAGATTTCTTTGTTATTTGAAGGCTGCTCCCGGGCGTGTGTTTTATTATTATATAAGGATTATAGTCATACTAATATTGAATGTTTCTCAGACGCTGATTGGGCAGGATCTAAAGAAGACAGAAGATCAACCTCAGGGTATTGTGTTTTTGTTGGTGGTAATTTGATTTCTTGGAAGAGTAAGAAGCAAAATGTGGTGTCACGTTCAAGTGCAAAATCAGAATATAGAGTAATGGCACAATCTGTGTGTGAATTGATTTGGATATATGAACTTCTTGTTGAGTTGGGATTTGAAATCACCACACCGACAAAGTTGTGGTCAAGCAGCACTTCATATTGCGTCTAATCCAGTATTTCATGAAAGGACTAAACATATTGAAGTTGATTGCCATTTTGTACGTGAGAAAATTCAACAAGGGTTGGCATCTACAGGATATGTGAAGACTGGAAAACAATTAGGAGATATCTTCACGAAAGCATTGGATGGAAGATGTATAGATTATCTATGTAACAAGTTGGGCATGATTAACATATATGCTCCAACTTGAGGGGGAGTGTTATAATTCTATAGTTAAGGTTTTCCATTCTTATAAATATTTTGTGATATTTTCCTTTTCTATGCTTTGTATACTTGTATATATTCATATCTTTAGGGAATGAATAGAGTATTCTAATTCTTTCTCAAACCTAAGAGTTTTACGATAGTTATACCAAGTACATACTTTGCAGGATTGAATGATTGCCAATTTTTAAATGAAAAGTAGGAGAACTGATGAATTGGAGCAAAAGCGTTCAAGAAATATCATGAAAAAATCTGACTCGATTAGAGTCTTCCAAGATTTTTTTCAGAACGGTATCATCATCCCAACTGTTAGCGAGACCTACAATTGCCTTATTCATCAGAAGATTGATGCAAAGAAAGTGGGGGATTGTATACCTATCAGCCTCATGACTTGCCTCTATAAGATTATTGCACTTGTGTTATCAAATCATCTTAAACAAGTTCTCCCATCAACCATCTTGCGCTTTCAGACGGCTTTTGTAGAAGGAAGGCAAACTTGGATGCATCTCTTATCGCCATAATCCTTGTTGATTGGCATTCCAAGAAAGTACAAGGGGTTGCCATTAAACTTGACATTAAGAAAGCTTTTGATTTTGACAAAGTTGATTGAGATTTTCTCGAGGAATTATTCAAAGTAAAAAGCTTTGACACAAAATGGAGACAATGGATTAGCGGTTGCATATCCTCAACCAACTTCTTCATCATTATTAATGGCAAGCCTAAAGGGAATTTCAAAGTTTCAAGAGACCCAAGACAAAGTGATCTGCTAGCCCTCTTCCTATTTATCATCATCATCATCATGGGTCTTAGTAGAATTCCCTCTTTGGCGGCAGATAGGGAATTCATTTGCGGTTACAAAGTGCCTCAATCATCCATCAACATTAATCATCTACTTTTTGCTGATGATACCCTACTGTTCTCTACCAACAATGAAGAGAAAATTGAAAACCTCATCAACTTGGTTAGTTTTCTTGAAGCAGCCTCCGGTCTCAACATAAATAGACAAAAATCAGAATCTTTGGGTATCAATTGTGAAGATTCTTGGGTGGAGAACATTGCTTTGAAGTTTGATTGTCAGAGAGAGATGGCCGACCACTTACTTGGGACTCCCGCTATATGGCAAACCTTCCTCATTGTCTTTTTGGCAACCTATTTTGGACAAGATAGACAAAAGACTACAGTCTTGGCAGCGCAACCATCACTCTAAAGGCGGTAGACAGACGCTCTTGAAAGCTACACTAACCAATCAGCCTATCTATTTTTTCTCTCTCTTTAAAGTACCATCTAAAGTAGTCAAAAGCATTGAAAAGTGTTTTAGATGCTTTTTGCGGGCTGGATACAGAGACAACAAGTTATATCACCTGATGAGATGGGATAATCTTAAGAAACCTATGGAAGGAAGGGGGCTTGGGAATCATTGAAATTAAACAGCAAAACATGGTCCTCCTTGCAAAATGGATTTGACGCTTTCATTATGAAAAAAGATGCACCATGGAGAATTCTGATTAAAGCTAAATATGGGTCCTGCCATTTTGATTTTATGGCTTCTGATTTGCATTGTTCCTCCTTGAGAAGTCCATGGAGTCACATATTGAAACAGAAAGATCTCACCTATGGTAATATACATTGCACCATTGACAATGGCGCTGCTACTGAATTTTGGCATGCTTTATGGACTGGTAATGATGCCCTTAAGCAGAAATATCCCAGACTTTTTCAACTTGCTAGTAAGGGGCATCCGTGCGTGGTTGAGGTTTGGGATTCTTATCTCTGTTCTTGGAACCTAACTTTCAGAAGACTTTTCAAGGAGGAAGAAATTATTGAGTGGGCTGATTTCACTCCTTGCATCCCCAACATTGAACTATCAGGCAGTGGCGTGGCGACTTCTGGACTTGGAAGCTAGAGAAAGTTGATTTCTCCACCAAATCCTTATACAAAAGCATTATTCCTTATGGGCAATCTAATGATAAGGACTTGTACAAGAAGCTTTGGAGGTGTCCTTGCCCAAACCATATTAATATCCTTTTGGGGGAAATAGCTAATTCATGCCTCAATACCATGGACTGTATTCAAAAGTGCTGCCCGGCTCCAAATTTCTCCTTCCTGCTGCTGCCTTTCTCAATCCAACAATGAGTCCATCTTACATTTGCAGGAAATTTTTACAGCTTTTGATTGGACTGTGGTTTTCCCAAATGACACACAAAGTTGGCTCTGATTAATGCTCATTGATCTGCCTTTCAAAACTTTTAAAGAACACTTATGGACTTGCAATGTTTCTGCAGTTTTGTGGAAGATATGGGACGAATGAAATGCTTGTATCTTCTGGGAGAAATACAGGAGAGTCAATTGATCAAGACTACCGCAAGAGCATATATAGTTCTTAATACAAAAGACATCTTAGACTCCACCATCTTTAATGTTTTTTTTTTTTTTTTTGTGTGTGTGTATGTGTGTGTGTAAAGAAAGATATATCAGCTTTAAAATACCATAGTTTTTATTTTCTTATTGCAGATTGGAAACAACTTTTGTATACCATACGATCGGTTCCTTGGTACCCTTGGATACCTTTGGATATTTCATTTAATCAATGAAATTATCTATTATCTTAAAAGAAAGAAAAATATATATATATATATATATCATGAGATTAAAACTGAAGGCATCTTACAACCAAAGAAATAACCCATACAGTTAGTGATGCCATTTAGTGGAAGTGCTACTCTCAATTTTTGAGGTCATTGTTTTGCAGGCCTTTGGTTGGTCCTTCACTTGCCCAAATAACATTTATGATATTCTGGCTTCTTTACTGGTGGGTCATCCTCTTGGTGGTTCTAAGAAAACAATTTGGTTGGCTCTGCTGCGTACTTTTTTTTTGGAGTTTGTGGGGTGAGAAATCGAAGGCTTTTCCAGGAAACTTCTTCCTCCTTTAATAGTTTTTTGGAGTTGGTTCTGTCTACTACTTTTTCCTGGTGCAAAATTAAGCACCCTTTCATTCATTATAGCTTATCTTTCTTAGTCCATAATTGGCGCTCTCTATTGTAATCACCTTTTGGTGCTTGGATTCTCCCTTGATTTCATTTATCATTGAAATGTTTTTTTTACAAAAAAAAAATTTGAGGTCATTTATATAAAAAAGAGGTTAAAAGCACAAGGTACCATGATACAAATCCAAGACAAGATGGCAAAATATACAAGGTTGAGCGTCATAGTCCAAGAAAGCACCTTATTCTGGATGACATCTTTCAATATGGTAGTAATCCTTGATAAAGTTTCAATCTTCTTTTCCATTTCACTCACATGTGTCAAATGAGCTACATTCTTGTCATCCTAAGGACAAATATTTCAATTCTGTCAGTAACAATAAACTCCAAACGGATATAGAAAACATATAAATTAACAAGAAGCAAGAATAATTTTACCTTATTTTGACATTGAAAACTTCGTACACATTAAAAGTTGAAACTGACAAAAGCAAAAACCAGGATACTCACCTTACGGCCTTGGAGTTCCACTTGAAGATCTGCTATTTTCCTTTGAACAGCAGTAAGTTCTCGTAAAACTCTGATTAGATCATCACCCTTCTCACCAGTAGCCGAAGATATGTTTTGTAGTTCTTCCTAAAGAAGACAAATTATCCCATTTGAAATTTCAAATTAAAGTTTCAAATTCTAAAAGTAATAATGTACTACTAAATCAGCGATCCCAAATAATGCACTACAACAAGCCATGAGTAAAGTTAAAAGAGAAAACTTTCCATGAGCAGAAACTTTCAGGGAGAAAGGGGAGGAGATGCAAAATAATTCACATGATCTCAAACAATCAGAAAATTTCCCGTGATCTCATATCTTGTATTGGTAATTATTAACATAGCCCTTAGAATTACTTGGATAAAGACAAGACACCTGTTCAAGATAAAAGGTACACAATAGATTACAAAAGAAGCTGTCGCGCCCAAGAAATTAAGTAAACAGAAGCAACCATAATACCTTGGTAATGGACACCAACAGATACAAAATAATTCACATGATCTCAAATAACTCCCTTGTCTCTCTTTTCTTCCCAAAAAATCTCCCTATTCCTGTCCTTAATCATCCACAAGATAGTTATGTAAGACCCTGACCAATTGATTGTATTTGTAGATTTTCCCTTAAACCATGAGCCACAGACCAACAACAGCAAAAACTCACCCGAGGGACAATCCAAGCAATATCAACTGTCATTCCAAATTATAATCTTTTTCCATAGTCAACGCTTGATATAAGGCTTGATTAAGCTACTGGTCTTGTGGTTAAATGGCCAAGAACAGAGGTTACTCCATTTCACTATTTTCATATCCAATCCTCCTTATTAGTTTACACAACCACTTGCAACCAAAAATTGAATGTGATGTGGATAAATACTGTAGCCCAATGGTCTAATTGATGCCTTCCTTCCACCCATCCCAAAGAACCGATGCATGATTTTCTTGATTATATTCAAATTTTGGGGGATATATAGTACAATTGGGATATCTGTAAGCTCATTATATGGTACAATTGGGATATCTGTAAGCTCATCCACAAAGAATTTTTCTTTCAAGAGAGATGGGCCTTTTTTTTAACAGCTTGCACATTTTACTAATATGCGTGGTTTTAGTAGCCAAGCAAAGGATAAGCGAACTATCTTTTAAATGTATTGCCTAAGTTCATCCCATGTGTACAGTAACAATTCACTCCCCGTCAGTCAAGAGGATAGTAAGCACTTGACCCCGTTTTGTGAATTTGATGAATGAATAAAATTTTCCTCCATTAAATCCTTGGTTAATTTTACTAAGTTCTGGGATTTGAATTCGAGTCCAAATGCGTGCCACGAATTCCAATTGAAAGCTCTATACCATTTCCAAAAACTAATTCACAACCCACATTAACCTATCAACTTCTTTAAGGATTTCCAAAAACTTTAAAAAGTAAGATCTATCTATGAAAAATAAAATTTAAAACTTACAGACAGACAGAGAGAGAATGGTCAGTGACCTGTGAAGGCGGAGGAGAGACAGAGAAACCGAGATCGGCAGCAATTGAGAGAGCATCGGACATTCCTCCGATTCGCCTCAGAGGTTTCTTTCCAACCCAAGTGGTATCGCTCCCCATCGACATGCGATCACCCAGACGCGATCTTCGACAGAGCCAAAGCAGAAAGCAACTAAGACTGCAGAATTTTTATAGCCTGCAGTCTTTAATTGCCGGAGAATAATTCTCTGTTTGGAACCCTGAATCTGGAAGGATTTCAAATTAGAATGGATATGAAATCATTTCCCGTGTTTGGTTAGAATAAAAAAATACATTAAAAAAAAGTAGGGCTTGAATCCCAATTGGTCCCATCAAAATTTCAGTCCAAAACAGGCCGGATTCGACAGGATTTAAGATGAATTTTGAACTCATTCCAGTTTTACCCTAATTTCGAATGGGTTAAGTTGAAGAAATCAAAATGCACATGAAAAAAGCAAAAAAGGAAAAAAAGAAAATTGAACCTTGCGAACTCAGCAATAGAGAGATGGTGGGTTGTGCGACCTTGGCGACGAGCAGAGGAATGCAGTGGGCCGTCGGCGAGGATCAGAAGAAGGTTGGGCAGTGGTGAGTGCCGGCGAGGTTGCAGCCGAGAGTGATAGTGAGAGGAGAAAGAAACGTTGCAGCAGCGTAGGCGATGGAGGTGTGTGACAGTGGCGGAGAGGGTGTGGCGGCGTAGGTTGTAGAAGAGAGTAGATGTGAAGAAGAAGGCAGGAAAATGGTGAAGATGCCTTGTGGCGGTGCCGTGGCCGCGGCCGGAGACAGGGTTTTTTCTCGGTTAAAAATCACTTTGTTCACTTTTGATCCGTTACACTCTCACCAACCACCACTTTAAAATGTTTTTTAAATTTAATTCCTAAGCAACTAGTTTTTATACTTCTAATTTTGTATTACTTTTCTCCTTAAAATTTTATTATACAATAATTTAGTTGTATAATTTGTAAAATTGCAACAACTATTTCGTTTGATGGCATATATTAAACTCTGATCAATCTCAAGTAATTCAAATTTTAGAAGCAATGTATTTTTCACTCTCGTTTTCTACTTGTAGATTTGAATGTCGCCCCTCTTATACATGGTGTAGCATTTTATCAAGTCGAGACTGTATAATCAGAGGAGATAGGTAGAAAATTAACGTTGATAAGTCGATTGATATTCATTTTGATCTGTAGATTCCACGAGAGACCACTTTCAAACTTATCTCTCCTCCTCAGCCTTTGAGTCATCCAAATGTTAGTTGTTTGATTGACAATGGCAATTGGAATTCAAGCATTGTTGTTGAATTTTCCATCCTTGATGACACCCAAATTATCAAACAAATATCTTTTCTAGCTCCTTTAGTCCTGATGAATTCTTTTGGCATTGTGACAAGAAAGGCTCGTACTCAGTAAAAAGTGGCTACAAATTGGCTCAAGCAATTTCTCTTTATTCTTCTTCCTCCTCATACACTCTTATGATAAAGATGTGGAAGACTTTGTGGTCATTGGTTATTTCTCCCAAATCGAAAATCTTTATATGGAGGGTTTGTCTTAACACTCTTTCCACATGTGAGATCTTTCTATGGAGAGCTTGTCTCGATCTTCTTCTCATAGTTTGCTTTTTTTTTTTTTTTTTCTAATTTATATTTTATGTGAATTTATTATTTTAATTAATTAAATTAATATAATTTGATTATATTGATTTATTTAATTTTTAGTAGTGCTAAAGTTTAGTCTACTTTACTATTTATTTAATTTATGCATGTGATGTATGATTGAACAATATATGTTCTATAATGTATATCATATAGTTTTAAAAATCCCATATTAGAATAAATATTTTCATACATCATATTTAATATAAGTAGTATATTATATAGTTGCATGGTGTTATATGACATGCATCTAATTAATATAAATGGTATATTATAAAATTGCATGTATTAATAAAGCATATCCATGCATCAAACTTTAATATAAATGGTATATTGTGTGATGGGTTTGTATGATTTTTATTAAAGATTAATATAAATGTTATATTATATGATGAAAATGGCGATGCATTGAGCATAACATTACCTAGTAAATATAATTGTTATATTTGGCTAATATTATTAGAATGCATGTTATGGTCTTAATAATTCATTAATTTATAAGAGTTATCAGTTTAATGAAATAAATTAAAACTGATATTCAAAGTTCAATTATAAATTTGACTCAATAAATTGGCGAATGTTGGGATCTAGTCTTTTGTGTTTTATAATTAGAGTTTAGTCCATATAGTTTAATAAAATCCTCCTAAATAGTGAAGATTATTTATGAATGATTTATCAAACCATAAAAACTATTTATAAGGCTTTATCAAACTTCAATGCTATATTTTGACTTTTAGAATCATAAGAACTAAATTATAACTCCTAAACAAAGAGACCAAAACTTTAAATGAACCAAAAAGTAAAATTCAAAGTTTTAAATTGAATTATATACAAATGTTATTATTGAATTTTTTAAATTTAAAATTAAAACAATATTTAAATTCAATTTTAAAATAATATATAAATACACACATTGAAAAGTTTAAAATTCACAACTAGAAAAGGATATATAAATCTACCTATTAGAAAATTTTAAATTCAAAATAAAAATAATATATAAATATAAAATAATAAGAAAATAAAATATTTATATATTGTCCAGACATGTGTCAAACTAAAATCAATGAGACTAAACCAAGCATATTAATATANTGAATGGATAATACTAGGTGTATCCTAAGATGTACTTATATATATGCTTCTCTCTTTTATCACTCACGTCAAAAAAAAAAATTAAAATATTTTTAAAATAAAATAAGAATATATTTTATCATGTGACAGATCATAATTGGACAATTTTGTGAGATACACAAAATAGGTGCCGTTAATATGCACCTAAGCATTTTTCTTAATATTAAGAGAAAAAATAAATAAAATAAAGAGAAATTATTTTATGTAGTTTCTAAAATGTTGCCTAATTTTTAGAATCGTTTCTTAAACTTTAGAAACAAAAATGAGAATGGTTATCATAAATAAGTTAGTTTCTTAAAAAATTAGAAATAAAAATAAGAAATAGGAAACAAAAACATTATTAAACGAGTCATTAATTTCTTTATGGAAAGCTAATGTAAAGATTTATTGGAATTTATTGCCTAAGTAGCTAAATAAACTAAATAGGTACTCATATATGTTTAAGATCTATATGAAGATCATGTAATTTTAATGAATTTTGATAAGGGTTCACTGGTTACGGATGTGAAATCATATAAAATAAATTGTTACATACTAAATATGGGGATAAAATTATTAAAAAAATTGAATGTGTGACGACTAAATCGTTGTAGATCATATTTCATAGATTAAATTGTTATTTTTGTGCAAGTTTAAAAACCATTAGGGGGTGTTTGGAGTACTTGATTTATGAATTCGGGATTCGAGAGTTAAGATGTTAAAGTTAGTAAGTACTTGTTTGGAATGTAGAGTTATAATATGTAATTTCTCGGTGAAGGTGTAAAATAGAGAAAATAGAAAAATGAAATTTCTCACCAAATGTACAAACTTCAAGTAGAATTATTTAATACCAATTTATAAAGTTGGTGACCACACAACCCCAAAATATCAACTTATGAGAAAGGCGTTCCTCAATTATTCTTGTTCTTTTCTTTTTTTTAACTATATAGTATCACAAAGGTTAATTAGGGCACTTCATGGATTTAGGTTCAATTTTCATATATTGCACTTGACTTTTAGTTATTTAGAGATTAAATTATTATAAATTTAAGATAGAAAAAGAAACTAATTATAAACACACTCAAGTTCCAAAACTAATAATTTAGCTCCCTTCGATAACTATTTAGATCCCGTTTGATAATCATTTAGTTTTTTGTTTTTGTTTTTGAAAATTAAACATATATCATCCACATTTCTTACCATAATTTGTATCTTTTTTTAAGTAAAATAGTTGAATTTTTAGTCAAATTCCAAAAACAAAAATAACTTTTTAAAAGCTACTTTTATTAGTTCTCAAAATCTAGCTTGGTTTTTTAAATCATTGGTGAAAAATAAATAACAAAAAGAAATTTAGAGGTGTAAATAATGTCCATAGGCTTAATTTAAAAAAAAAAAAAATGGTTACCAAACGGGACTTTAATTTTTTTAAAATTAAGCCTATAGACACTGTTTTTACCTCCAAATTTCTTCTTTTGTTATCTACTTTTTACCAATGATTTAAAAAATTAAGCCAAATTCTGAAAACTACAAAAAAAAAAAAACAACTTTTAAAAAAAATTGTTTTGTTTTTGAAATTTGGCTAAGAATTCAACGATTGTACTTAAAAAATACAAATAATTGTAAGAAGTGGGGAGGAAATATGCTTAATTTTCAAAAACCAAAAAGAAAAAATCGAAATGGTTATCAAACGTAGTCTTAAGTAACATAGTTCTTATACTATCAACCCTGTCGTGAGAGTTTTAATACCCCATCCTACTAAAAGAAAGTATATTTAAATAGCTTTTTTTTTTTTTGAAAATTTTTCACAGATAGAAAAAAAAAATCAAACAATTTACAGAAATAACACAAAAAACACTTATAGATACTCATAAACTTCTATTAACCTCTATTAACCTTTATTAAAGAAGATTAAAATTTTAGTATTTTGTATAAATATTTTTTCTTATTTTTTTATTTTTAAAAATATCCCATTTTTTCTCATATATGGGCGTCCAAAAGTTTTTTATTTTTGGGAAATTTGTACGGATGACCCAATTTTTTGGTCCAAAATGTCAAATGATCCATTTTTAAAAAATAATGTCAATTGATCATCTACTTACGTCAGCACGAGATGATATTACAAAAATTGCCCCTAATAATCGTCTCGCCCTTGCTTCGCTAATCTCGTTCTCGTTGTCTGCTCATCTTCCATCGTGATGTGATTGTTTGTCACTGTACGATTGATTTGACAATTTTCACGAAATCTATCTACAACTTAAAATCGTTAACACACAGCAAAATGGTGTATTCTTTAAAATCTAAACTTCATTTGAACCGTCATTTTGTTGAACGGAGATTTATTGAATGAGGTTTTCCAGAGCAGAGTTTTTCGAAACAAACGGAGTTTTTAGAACGGGTTTTTCAGAACGGAACAGACTTTTCTTGAACTTGGTCTCATTGGTGTTTGTAGAAACGTGGTCTCAAAACAGGTATGTAAATAGACATTGTAAAATAGCATAACGAAAGGGGTGTGAGAAAGAGGGACAAAGAAAAAGGTGGAGAGAGCGACATTGAGCGATAGCGAGAGAGTGAGATTGAGTGATAGCGAGAGGCACGAGAGCGAGAGAAATTGGGAGTGAGAGCCGCGAGAGCGAGAACACGTGGGAGTAACAGCAAGAAAGATCCATGTGTATTACTATCTGCTTAATAAAAAAAAATGTTCTCTTGCTTTGTAGGATGACACAAAAGTGTTACTAATTCGATATAGAGGTCATTGGGATGAGAACCAAAATTTGTATGTTGGAGGTGAGCTAACAGGAATCTTTGTGCCTATTACCTTGAAGCATGAAGAACTTAAAGCTCAAATTTACAGGATTGCAAATGTAAGTTGCTTAGAGTTTGATGTTGTTATGAGAGTTAAATATAAGCTTGACTTTGAAGCCCTTCCACAATTTATACGGAATGACGGTGATGTTTACTTCCTTCTTTGTCGGGACGATCTTTCTACAGTTCAGCTATATATAACACTAAAATCATACCACGACGAAAATGTGAATATGAGTGATGATGGTATAGGTGTAGACAAACAATACGAGGCATCATATGAGCTTAATCGAGAAAAGAGTGATATTCCATTGTTTATGAACACTCAACCATCAACATTATCAATAGATAATGACAGCATTCGTGCAATGGACTTGGAAAGATAAACTTAATGTAACAGACCTGTGTCTGGTAATGAGAGATCAGCAGACTTGAATTTTATGGATTGTGGTTCTTCAGAAGAGCGTGATCCTTTCGTGGTCGATAATGAGAGATCAATAGGATTAATTCTATGGACTGTGGTTCTTCAGAGGTGTATAGACCTGCAGTGGCTGTTATTAAGAGATCAACAGAATTGAATTCCATGTCTTCATGTCATAGAGGAAAATTGATTATGCCTGGCACCTCTTCATCCGAGACAGATGTTGAAGTTGATCAAATTTTTTTGAGTAAGAGTGATTTAAAAATGAGATTGTCTATTCTGTGCATAAACAATAATTTTGAATATAAGGTAAGAAAGTCAACTAAGTCTTTGTTTACTGTTAAATGTATAGAGGATAATTGTAAGTGGAGCCTTCGTGCAGTTAAAATTTCAGGGTGTGACATATTTAAGATCATGAAGTATATGCGGTCACACACATGTTTTATTGGAATTTTAAATCATGACCATAGACAAGCAACAATTGTGGTAGTTGGTGAACTAATCAAAGACAAGTTTACAGGCATAGGACGTGTTTATAAACCTCGTCACATCGTCGAGGATATGAAGAAAGAGTACGGCATAAACATAAGTTACGATAAGGTGTGGCGTGCAAGGGAAACCACTTATGCTCTCGCCAGGGGTACTCCAGAAGAGTCGTACGCTGTTTTACATGCATATGGTCAAACGTTAAAGATGGAGAATCCAGGTACAAGGTTTGAAATCGAACTTGAAAATGATGTCCATTTCAAGTACATGTTTATAGAATTAGAACCTTGTATTAAAGGTTTTTCAAGTTGTCGGCCTATGATAATTGTTGATGGATCGCATCTGAAAGAAAAATACAAAGGGACCATGTTGGTCGGCGTCTCCATGGATAACAACAACCAAGTTTACCCACTAGCATATGCCATAGTGGACAATGAAACTGATCGAGCTTGGAAGTGGTTTATGTCGAACTTGAAGTATACTATTGGAGAACCCCTTAACTTGGTGTTTGTGTCTGATCGATTAGTATCTATTGGCAATGCCATTCGTGCAATTTTTCTCACAACATTTCATGGATTGTGCACCTACCACCTAGAAAATAATATTCTTTTCAACTTTAAGGACAACACGATTGTTGGGATGTTCCGGGATGTAGCCAGGGCATTTCGTATGTTAGAGTTCCAAGCACACTATGACCAACTACGCACTTTTCGAAATGGTGCAGTATCGAAATATTTGGAGGATATTGGTCTTGAAAGGTGGACGCGTGTTTACCAAACAAAACGAAGATACGATGACATGACATCCAATGGTGCAGAGTGTTTCAATTCATTGACCAAAGAATATCGACAGCTGCCTATAATGTGCTTGTTGAATCACGTTTGAAGCCTCATCCAATCATGGTTTTATGAACAGAAAAATTATTTGGCATTTCGAACGACATCACACTCGGACTACTGTGAAAACCGATTAGCAACTGAGTGTGACAAAGGTAGACGACATTGAGTTGAGCCAATTAATTGTTATAGGATCTATGTGCAGGACAATCAATTGGATTGTATTGTGAACCTCCATACGAAGGAATGCACATGCAAGGAATTTGACTCACTCGGTATCTCATGTTCGCATGCGATTGTGGCTGCACGAGAATGAAACATCCCCATCCATGGTTTGTGCAGTCCATTCTATAGCATTGACTCCCTCATGGCTGCTTATGCAGAACCTGTAAATCCACTTGGTCATATATCTGAATGGAAGAGACCTCCGGGATATGTGGAAAAGCATATTGTACCTCCTGGAAGAGTGGTACAGGTCGGACGATGAAGAGTACAAAGAATACCATCAAGAGGAGAACAACACAGACAAATAAAATGTGTAGGTGTGGGAAGTACGGGCATAATCGGCAAAACTGCAATGAACCGCTGACGTCAGGGCGACCTATTGATTCTAATACAAATGATTCAAATGTCGATCGATTGTAATTGTCTATGTGCCAATTGTCTTTGTAATTGTCTATGTGCCACTTGTCTATGTAATTGTCTATGTGCCACTTGTCTATTCACGAATCCTCAAAATTGTAACATTCTATGTGCCACTTTAATTCTCAAAACTGTAATTTTCTATGTGCCACTTGTCTATTCACAAATCTCTTCAAATATTAATTAAATTGTTGGCTATTCGTGAACCATTCAGGAAACGTCTCGCTCTCGCTAGTCTCGCCATCGCTAATTTTGCTATCACTTATAATCCCTTTTAAAATGTCTCACTTATAAGTTTGATTACTAGAGTTTGTCTATTCATGAATCTCTTCAGATATCTCGCTTTCCCTTTTGTAAGTGTAATTAAATTGTTGGTTATTCGTGAACCATTCTAGAAACGTCTCACTCTCGCCCATCTCACTCTCGCTAATCTCGCTTTCGCTCATTTCGCTCTCCCTTTTATAAGTGTAATTAATGATTACCGTTTACTTCTCCTAAGCGATCGTGTAGCGGAGCCTTGTGATCGTGTAGTAGTTCGCAAGCGATCGTGTGGTAGTTGGTAAGCGATAGTGTAATAAATCATAAGCGATCATGTAGGGGTTTGTAAGCGACCGCAGAGTATTTTGTAAGCCCATCTCGCGTATCTCGCTCTCCCTTTTATAAGTGTAATTAATGATTATCGTTTACTTCTTCTAAGCGATCGTGTAGCGGAGCCCTGTGATCGTGTAGTAGTTAGTAAACGATTGTGTTGTAATCTGTAAGCGTAGAAAATTAACCAAACATGTTAACAATTGAACTTTTATACTTATATAAACGCTACAATTTATAAAATTATGTAAGTTTGAAGGTCTAATTTGACATAATTTCAACATTTATATAATTTTGAGGGTTCAATTTTATTGAAAGTTTAAGGGTATAATTGCAACTATCACCATACATAAGGGGTGGTTTTTACAATTTTCTTTAAAAAAAATAAGAATTTAAAATTTAAAATAAATATTTTTTAAAGTTAATTGACTTAAATTATAATTTTCATGTTTAAACTTTAGAGCCTAAAATATAATTTTTAAAAAGAAGTTTCCGAATCAAAATTGAGTGATTGTAAAAAAAATTAATAAAATAAAATTAGCATTTTTATTTGGATAAAAAAGCCCATCTCGCGTATCTCGCTCTCCCTTTTATAAGTGTAATTAATGATTATCATTTACTTCTTCTAAGCGATCGTGTAGCAGAGCCCTGTGATCGTGTAGTAGTTGATAAGCGATCGTGTTGTAATCTGTAAGCGATCGTGTAATAAATTATATGCAATCGTATAGGAGTTTGTAATCGATCGCGGAGTATTTTGTAAGCCCTTCTCGCGTATCTCACTCTCCTTTTATAAGTGTAATTAATGATTATTGTTTACTTCTTCTAAGCGATCGTGTAGCGGAGCCCTGTGATCGTGTAGTAGTTGGTAAGTGATCGTGTTGTAATCTATAAGCGATCGTGGAGTATTTTGTAAGCTAGCGTCTAGTATTTGTTAGCGATCGTGTAGAACTTATAAACGATCATTTAGCATTTGATAAACAATCGTGTAGTGTGCCGCTCATCGTCTACTTCTACTAAGCAATAGTGTAGTAGAGTTAAGCGATTGTATAAAATCTGGTAAGCGATCGTGTAATAGTTAGTAAGCGGTCGGAGTATCTTGTAAGCAATCGCGGAGTGTTTGTGGGTGATCGTCTAGTGTTACTAAGCAAACATGTAAAGACTATAAACGATCGTCTAGTTTGTCTATTCATGAATCCCTTTAGATGTCTCGCTTATCTCGCTCCCTCTTTTATAAGTTTAATTTAACTTGTTGGCTATTCATGAATGAATCTTCTATATTCATGGTAGTTCTACACTGACAATTTAAATAATATGTTAGTAAAATTACATCAATAATATACATAATATACATGTACGTTAATAATACAGAGTGTTCGTCCACAATTGACATGTCAATTGCATCTTATAGTTATTCATCTTATCCTGAGTTATTACAGATGGGGCACTACCAGTCACTAAATGTTCTAACAATTTTACAACAAATATTCCACAATCTAAAGACCCGTGCTGTGTATTCGTAGAGGTAGGTCGGGATATCTTCCAATGAGACGTTTCGATGTCCGGCTTCCAACATTTCAAGTCACAGTAGTGAAGAAGCGATAGCGATGGTAGGGTGTAAGTCAACGGTTTAAGGAAAGACTCCAGCTTCTTCTTCGATGTCATGGACGGTAGTGAATCAAATACGAACAATCGNAAGACTCAAGCTTCTTCTTCGATGTCATGGACGGTAGTGAATCAAATACGAACAATCGACCTCTATTTAGATCGAATGCTATCAACATCCAATGCTGATCAATGTTTGTTGTCGTGTATACGAAGTCCACATCTGACCGCTTGACATCAAATTTACCCATGATATAATTTGGTAACGTCTCATCCGTCCATGCTACGGCAGCATCCAATTGGTAGGATGGTGAAGCGAGCCATACACATGTCTGGTCGCATATATAATTTATCTTTCATGAACTTAAATAGGATATTCAGGGTCTGCATCCAGAACAAGATATATATTAGGAGAGGGTTTATAATTGTATGTACTTGGTAAAAAGGACAAGGATCGTAAACTTTCGTCACACTCAACCCATGAACTTGGTTCAGTCAACTCCTAGAAAAAGCTTTTGAATAATGGCCGAACTGCATTTTCTCAAACCTCATTGTCCGTATTCTTATCGGCAATCCAGTTCACCATTTCCTTCAATATAGCCACTGGAACCTCATGCCCCAAGGAGTATTGGATCGTCGCTTTAAACTGTATCGTGGGTACCCCAGGGAGAGGGTACTTAATATTTGGACGATCCAAAGGAAGTTGAACCTTAATTTCCTTCTCTTTTGTTATTTTCTTTTTTGGTTCAACGGGAGGTGTGTACTTGTCAACGACCTTCTTCTTACGTGTTGTTTTTCTACTCTCGACCATAACCTACAAAAATATATCAAAATGGTGAACATGTTGAATAACAAATATGAAAAAAGAAATTTTCGAATCACATAATGATCATACCTGTGAATCGAGATGTAGGGTGTTAGAGGAGGTCGTGATATCAATCTGTACAGATGAAGGTGGAGGTGGGATTGTTGACTTAGGCGAAGGTGGGGTAGGTGACTTAGGTGGAGGTGGGGTAGGTGACTTAGTTGGAGGTGGTGGAGGTGACTTAGGTGGAGGTGGTGTAGGTGAGTTAGGTGGAGGTGGGGTAGGTGACCTACGTACAGNGTAGGTGACCTACGTACAGGTGGGGTAGGTAACCTACGTACAGTCGAGTGTGGGGACATAGTGGCATTATGGCCTATCTGTGGAGTGGGAGATCTTGTCGCCTCAAACACCGTGGAACCTTTCATAGACTATAATAGAGACAAAATAGTTGACAATTGTGCTTTCATGTCTCTCGTGTCCGTCTCTAGATTCGATACACGGGCATTCAAGCTCGATATTGAGCTCTCAATGCTCCGCAGGTATGCATATACACCAGGATCAATATTGCCTCCCTCCCTGTGGCCCGAAACCTCCGGGACAAAACATTCCTCCTCAGGCTCAAGACGTACGTCACCCACCAGTACATCATGAAACATATCCTCACTAGGGGTGTAAGTAGGCTAGTGGATGTTTTGATCCCCATCAGATTTGTCATCCCTCACCCCACCTTATGAATTACCCTACTGTTCACCTTCCTTACCTTTTGAACTACTGCCACTATTTGAACTACTAGAGCTCCCTGAACTCTCGGTGTCAGAGTGTGCTTATCTTACGGCCCGTCTATCAATTGGGGAGTCCCGAAACTCCTTCTCAACATCGGACATGACAAGACCCTCTTTGACTTTTGTCTGTATTAAGGAACCCAGTAATATGGTTAGCGTACATTTAACTACCGAATAAACATATTGTGGCTACATAGATTACACTTACATTTTGAGACTAAAAAATGTCTCTCTCGAGTGCTTTGAATGACAGCGAGTGGGAGCATGACCACCGTAATATACGAGGAATGGTTACCTTGCTCTTTCGAGTGGCAACGTTCCTTGCTATTGGATCTCGTACGTCCACACCTAAATCCAAACAACTCAAATTTATAACTATGTTAATGTTAAACCAAAGATGAAGTTAAGTTAAGGAACATATACCTGGAATGCTTAGGGAAATCCACGGAGCGAGTACTTCACAATATAATTTTTATTTCCCTTCACCCTCTCCTTGTATAAACCAACCTTGTCATTAAGTGCGGTCTTCAGGGCGTCGAGTGTCCTCTGCTAAATAATTGTACCCCAATCAAGATTGTTGTAGCAGTCTATGTCTTAAACATCGTCAAATAGAGTACGATCTACAATATTCTTTTGCTTGTTTTTACCCATCATTGAAACCTCTGTATAATATACTATGATAATTTTCACAGCATCATTGTCATTTTCAAATACCAATTTTTTGTATTCTTCTTCAAGTAAATTCAAGTGGAATGCGTCTGAGGTCGACCAACTACCAAAGTACCTCGTAAAAAGTTCTTGTGAGGACTCTTCACTCCGTCCAATCCGCGTAGGAGACCGCTACAAACCAGTGATCAATAAAAAGTCGTCCTTCGAAAATGTGACGACTTTTCCTCTGACAAAGAAACTAATTGAGTCCATTTCTGACTTCTTCACTTCCCTAAATAACATATGGTGGATTAGTGGGCTATTGAATACAAGTTCAATGTCTAGAAAGCGACCAAAAATTATTTTCTTGAACATCTCTAACTGCCCTCCGGTAAGCTTTTGCTTTACAATCTTGTTGGCATTGACAACGTGGGCAGGCAAGTTACTTGCCTGGGAAACCTATCAACTTCACGAATTTTCAAAGATTTTGACTTCTTAAATTACTGCTGCATTGTATGAACATTAAATTTATCAGTTAACAGGTTCGTACTAAAAAATCACTAACAAAACATATTGTTAAAATCTCGCTAATCTCACTAATCTCGCTAATATCGCTCTTACTAATCTCGCTCTTGCCAATCTCGCTTTCGCTCATCTCGCTCTCGCCCATCTCACTTTCGCTCGAATCGCTCTATCCCATCTCGCTCTCGCAAAACTCATCCACTACCTTGTCTGACTCTAATTATATCTTCTTCGTCCTCAACCAATACAAAACATATCGAAAACCAAAATAAAAAACAGTCGAGNCTTTCGCTCGAATCGCTCTATCCCATCTCGCTCTCGCAAAACTCGTCCACTACCTTGTCTGACTCTAATTATATCTTCTTCGTCCTCAACCAATACAAAACATATCGAAAACCAAAATAAAAAACAGTCGAGGCCGATTAAACCCCGAAACCAGTTATGAACGTGACGACCGATCAAACGAATCCAACCTAAACAAACGCAACACAACGTGGAAGACAAAAATTAAATTCACTAACCCAGTAGAGAACTTCGATTACGGCATTAGATGGACGATGATTTTGCAGAGCGAGGTTGAACAATACTTGCACGATAATTTTGAGCGGAGTGGGACGACCGTTGAGTTTGAGCGCACTCGTATAGACTAGAGGGGCATTTTTGTAATCTCATCCCGTGATGACATAAGCAGAGGATCAATTGACATTATTTTTTAAAAAGAGGTCATTTGACATTTTGGACTAAAAAATTGGGTCATCCGTACAAATTTCCCTATGTTTTTTTTAACAAAAAGAGATTCAGACATAAAATTTGTAAAATGTATAATAACAGAAAATATTACGGGACGGAAGACGGGGCTCTTGATAATGGGCCTGGCTGAAAGTGAGGCCCAAATGGCCATAGAAAAGCCCAAAAAGAGAAGCGTTCCGGATTAGGGTTTATGTTTGACGTCTATATGTACTGATTCTCATCTGCCGCATTTCCCTTCTTCTCTAATTCAAATCTGCTTTCTATGTTTCAGATTCCCAAGTAGATTCATGGCGTTTTGTTATTATTATTATTTGCTTTGAATTTATCCCAATGAAGAAATCCTTGAAATTGCAAGTGCCGTATGACGCTTTGTGAATGATTTGACATGGATCTCTGAGGGATTCTTCCTCTTATTCTTCTCTTTTTAAATGAAAGAAGATTTACCGGCGACGCCATTACCGGAAATAGTACGTAGCCAGTCTCGCCATTGCTTCGTTTCCTCTTGCATTTATTTGAGAATTTTCCCTTCGAAACCTTTTCTCCTCTTATTAGATTTCAATTTCTTCATATGTAGGTTTTCAACTAACAATTTCTCGTTACTTTTCACAAAGAAGGCTTTGATCCTTCGGCTTTCTGGATGGAATATATCCGCCATGTTGAGCAAACTCCATAGTATTTCTTCAATTTAATATTGGATGCTTTTAGGGTTCCAAATTATTAACCAGGAGGAAATTACTCGTGTTCTTCTCGTTTTTGAAGTTAGAATCTACTTTTGAACGATGCGAAAGTGCTTAAAGGCTTGAACAGTGGATTTGTAGCTTTACCATTATTATTTTTTTCTTTTTTTCTCTTTTTCAAACAATCTGTAGAAATAAATAAATAAAAAAAGAGATAAAGTCGAAGGTAGTGGAAGAACTTGTTTATTTTTTGGGGTTAAATTACATTTTTATGTGATAAGTCTGGTGTCTAATTATAAGGTTTGTCAAACTTTTATAATTTTAATTTTGTATCCAATTAATATTACTAACATATTTGATATTTGTTAGAATTTAAAATTAATAATTCAACTTACATCAAATTAGGATTGTATTGAATCTACGCCTTGGCCATCTTTTTTTATCAATAAGCCATGGTTTATTGATTATATTTAGAAAGTCAACCCAATTAGTTTGATATAAAATTTATGTTTTGGAAGCAACTTGAAAGAATATGAATATTTTTTAAACAAATGACCTAATATATAAATGTATCATGTATTTGAATTAGTTCATCGTATAATTCTTTTTGTAATTTAACCATAATTTTTTTTTCAGAAAAGTCAAAATAAAATATAATTTTGACTACGAATGAGAAAAAAAACCTAATCAAAATTAAAATATCAATATCTCAACTTTTAATTTGATAGAATATTTATTTGGTTGCTAATTTTGATAAGACATAATAAAATGGCAGTTACAACTTATTAATCTCGTCTCTACCATCGTTGACCTAAATATTAAAACTTAAATTGATTAAAAAATATCAACAGTTGAATATCAATATAAATTTATAAATATTTAAATAAATATAAGTTCAACTCCCATAACCTCAATTGTTTTACTAAAAAGAAAACCTAAGCCCTCCAAATCATCCAAAAAAAAAAAAAAAAGAATTGAAGAACCCTAACTTCCCACATATTTTATTGCATCTACAAGAGCATGGATCAAATTCTCTAGAATTATCCAGGACCCATTTTACAAATGGTCCACAAAAAAATGTAGAGACAAAAAGGATTGAAGATTGGCTCAAGGGTTTTGTTAAACTGAGTTGGGTAAGTAAAAAAAAAAAAAGCTAAACTGAAATTCAAATTCTAATTCTAAATCTAAGTTGGCGGGAAAAAACGGTTGAGATTGAATGGCAAAGTATAAAACTCTTCATTTCTGTTGTCTCCTCTGAAGGTTCTGAACTTCACCCACCATGGCATTCCTCTATCTTTCTTTGATTTCTCTACTTCCAATGTGTTGTCAAGAAACACTGCCACTACCAATGCCACTGTCACCGGCGATGAGAATATCGTGTTCAGAAACGCATTGAACTGCAATTCCGAATCAAACCCGACGTTAGAACATAAACAAACAAATAAACGAACATACGTCTTTTTTTTTGCTCAGCAGACGTTTTGGTAGAGGAAAGAATTTACCCATTCGGCATTCGTATGGACAAGCCCACGACGGGCTGGGTTCCAGTACTCGTTGAAAAACTGGGGAATGGATAATCCTAGAAACAGTGAAAGTCCTGTGATGATGAGGTTTCTCATTGAATTCATGTTTGTGAACTGGAGAAATGACAATCCAACGGAAGCTGAGAAATGCCATAAGCAGGTTTTGTTAGGTGGAGTGTAATTATGTGAATGAATGAAAGTTGGTTTGAGTTTTGATTGCGTACCGACAAGGCCGAATAGAACACAGTAAATTGCAGCAAAGATGGGGATGGGTATAGATGCAAATACAGCTCCAAATTTACCTGAAAAAGAGAACCATCGAGTTGTAAAATTGCTATCGTTGAAAGCTAGCTCGGGTTTCAAGATGGAGTTATTACGTACCCAAGGTAGAGAAAAATATCATGAAACCAGCAGAAATTTGGACAACCCTTCGACTTCCGACGCGGGTAAGCCCGAGAAGTCCCACATTTTCCCTGCAGTACACAATGGCAACAATGATTAAGTTCATTCTTGTCCGAAAAAGGGAAGAAGACAACAAATAGAACATTCATCAACTATAAAAGTCCATCTTACACAGCAACAGTTGCACCAGTGCTTGTTCCAAACAGACCATTAAGCAAGACACCAATTCCCTAGCAAGACAGTAAACCAAATTCTCATTTCGATCATGTTCGTGCAAGAAACAACAGTAGACGACCAGGTTAAACCAACCAGCTTACCTGCCAACCAATGCCTCGGCTAAGTACATAAGCAGGAGGAGGAGTGGCAATTGCCAAGCGAGATGCTGCCTTGTATGCACCAGTCGACTGTGACGACAAACATGTCAGAGTCGAGAACTTTCCGGAGCACCGAGTTTTACTCATAAATTCATTGTCAGAATGAGAAGGAGAAATACCTCAACCATTGAAACAAGGACAGCAGCCATCATAGCAAATGAATGACCAGCTGAAAATGTAGGAGGGCCCCATTGCAAAGGGTATGGAAACTTGAACCTGAAACACCAACATATTCATATGTTTTTTCACTACCAGCAACTTTAGAAATCCAACATCAAGAAAATGAATTTCAGCTCACCATGGGGCAGTAGTAATAAGATTTGCTCTGTCAGTTCGACAGCTTATTTGGGTTTTTATCGGCTTGTTCCGATAAGCCCCACTTGCAGTTAAGATAACAGAATAGATCCAAACAATTGTGACACAGATCAACACTGGAAATCTCTCAAAAATTGGAAGATCTCTGAAGGGTCTCACATGCTTTAGATACTGCAATATTACGATACTCATCAGATTAAGAAAGTGATAAATATACCAAGAGGACCGCTACAAGAGACAAACGTAGCTTACTTGTGATAATCCGATGACAAGTATCAGCATGGGCAAACCAATTTCCACACACTCCCCCAGCTGAAAAAGAAAAAATTCTCATTAAATCTATAGGGACATGATGATGGAGAAGGTCTAGAAACCCGGGAAGAACTTTCTTGACTTGGTTACAAATGAGCAAACATAAAATGCTTGGTCTTACATGCTCTACATGTTCAAGTTTAAGGAATTTTCAGAATAACTTCCAACTGAAGTTAGATAGTAAGATCCACATCCAACATTCTAATGAAAGCAAAATCTAGAAATTAAACCAAAGCTTACAGCAAATTCCTCTCATAGGACATACCACTGGAAATCCTCGTTGAAACAACCCAAGGCCAACCAATCCAACAACAGGTGCCATGCCCAATGGACTGAAGAAACTACACACATAAAGCAATGACATGATTAACAACATTGATAAGCGACAGAAAATTCCCATAATTGTCCCATTTAAACAATGTACCGTGAGAGTAAACCCCAAACTTGGCTGTAACCGAGGATGATTTGTATGCTTGAAGCTACAATTAGGGCTCCTTGGATGGCACGCATCGTATGTAAAAATCTCTGCAAACGAATCACATGGGAAGATCTCTTTCAATACCCTATCAAGTGAAGAAAAATATCAAGAAAAATGTTTGAAAACAAGGAAAATTTGCAGTTGCAGTTTTGTTTCTGCAACATTGGCTGCTATTAACACATTGACTGTGACACAAATAGCTATTACACTCATAACCATCTAATGTTAGGCACAATGGTTAGACTTGTCACATCATGACCCTTATCACTGACACAATTTTCTTTGTTCAGTAGAAATAAATGAGAATGACATCTCTTGCACTACTTTGATTGAATATTAATGTATGCACCATAAATTGCTTGACTATATTATTATTATTTGTATTCAGGGGATTTCCTCTAAGTCCCTACGAATTAAGATAGATGAAAATGAGAAACTTACTTCATGAGAATCACTAATCCGTTGCAATGAAGAGTCTCCAACAATGTAAGCTATAGGAATGACATAGGCAAAGGAGCCTCCAACTACTGCTGGTAATCTAGTTCCAAAAAGTGCTTGGAGAAGTGTATTTAAGCCAGCTACAAAAAGAAGAGTTTGTATAACTCGCGCTTTGTCTCCCTGAACAAATGGAGAAAGAAAAAGATAAAATGAGATTAATGGAGTGCAAATGAAGGCAGATGATGACTTCAAATTCTATGCACATTTTTGCTAATGTGAGATTAAAAAGAATAGATATAAAATTTGAACTCACATTGTCTCCACCCATTGCTGGGACAATTAAGGATGGAATCATCACATTGGTGCCTAGCATCAGAATGTAATTCTGAAAAGCTAGTAGGATGGTTTCAGCTGCAAAACAACACCATTTTATAAACTCAAAAAGAAAGGAAAATCAGGCATTTATTTAATCCATCAGAAAGCATGTAAAATCTGATAATTCAATTACAGGCATAGCCATTCACTTGTGGCTTGCTAAAATATCACCACAAAACAATCCTTTGTTTTACAGGTGCTAAGGGAGAAAGCTGGAAGAACAAAAGTCTTAGCCCTCCAAACATTTCAATATCATAATATTGACACAAACAAACTAGTAACCATCATTGAGATCATTCGAGACAGGAAAAAAATGCAGAGTTTTGGCAAAGATTTATCAGGGTATATCAGAAATCATCAAATGGGTTAACAATTCTTATGAATCAAATGGAAATTTGAAAGCTGGATTACAATTTAGAATCCAAAGAAGGAACCTTTAGAAACTTGAAATGCCAAGATATTCCTCATCCCCTACCCTACTGTCAGATTCCCATTCCATTTCTTTTAAATAATCTCAGCAACAACAAAACGACGAAAAAACAATTGTTTTTCAAAACAAGAATGTACGAAAATTTGAAGTCCACATTCCCACAAAAAAAAAAAAAAAAAAAAAAAAAAAATCCCAAACAACCTAAACAGAAGAAACTTGCACCATACGTTCACTTCTCCAATAAGAACACAAGCAAAAGCAGAGACCAATACAAAAATGAAGAGAAACCTCATAACAATAGAGCAGAATCCAGCATTCCCAAATTCAATTTACTTCAAAGAAAAACAACAACAACCCATTATTTCCATCATCACTATAAAAACCAACCAACGATTAGTGGTTTTCAAGAACGATGCTGAGTTGAAACAGAGAGAAGGAAATGGAAAACTGTAAAAAAAGAAGAAAAATTATAAGGAAAAATGAAAAGAGGAAGAAGGGTTATACCCCAAGGAGGGTTAGAGTCTATGCAGTACTCAAGGTCTTGGAGTTGTTCCATGGGAGGGTGAGTAATGTCAGCCATTGTTGTGGGGTTTTTTCTTTTTCTGTTTTCTCAGTCAGAGCTGTTTTTGGTGGAGGAAGAGATCAGAAGGAAGAAGAAGAAGAAGAAGAAGGTAAAGTGTATAGATATAAAGTGAACAGCAAAAGCAAGAAGGAAAAATTGAAAAAGAACAATATGCAAAGCAAAACCCTCCAACGCCAAGCCTCTCTTTGCTGTAGTTGAGAAGCCTGTTTTTTTCCTTTCTTTCCTTTCTCTCTGTGAATTGTAATTGGAGTATCATGACAGGAAATAACCCTGATTTATTGTCATAATTACGAAATAGCCATCAAAATACCATACACAAATTGGATAATACAAGCAATAAATGTGGGTACCCTAAAAAGGCTTGTCCTTTAAACCCTCAGCAGCAAACACAAAATGTAGAACAACTCAAAAAATTCCAGATTGAACATAAAATGCTAGTGCTACCCCCAAAAAAAAAGAAAAGAAAAAACCCATTATAGTATTGTGGATTTTAGTCTTTAAATTTTAATTTGAACTTCAATTTAAATATTACTGTAAAAAATCTCATCACGATTGACTATAATTTTTTATAATAAAAATACCTTTTTTAATTACGTTGGTATGTAAAAATTGTAACTTTTAAGATTTACTTTTGAAAGAATCTAATGCTTCTTCTAACAAACTCTTCAAATTTTCTATTTTATTTTGCTTTTCCATGTTTTTTTTTTATTTACCAAACAAATTTCTGATTTTTTTTTTATTCTTGAAGTTCATTTGACATCAATTATTTTAAAACGTACGAAAATTCAAAACTAAATCTGATCATGTCTATATATATATAAAAAAATCATTTAAAACTTAATATCTTTTACAAATAGGAATTTTTAATACAACAAATGGAGATGGAGAAATTTGAATCCACGAGAAACTAATACATGTCAATTAATCATTACCACTAATTGATCTTGAGTTACAAAATAGAAACTAAATCATCACAAATTTCGAGATAGAGGAATAAGATCGTTACATACAAATCTATAGACCGAAACCATTAGCGATTAAAGTTCACTTTGGCTATATCAAAATTGTATTTATTGGAAAGTGAGGTTTAGATATAGAGATGGGAGCTGACAAACAAATGAAAGTAGGAAAAAATGGAAACAGAGTTGATGGAAGCATTCAATGCAAGCAAGAAAGCATTAAAGTTGGCTTAAGGTTAATTTAATGTCAAAGTCCAATTCTTGGGAGGGGTAAAATGGTCAAATTGCATAAATTTGTAATGTCAAATATTGAATTGCAAGAGATGGAGAAGAAGAAGAAGAGCGCTTTCGGCTGAAACGGCCTCAAAACACTTCCAAAATAAATAATTTTTTTTTTTTAAAAAAAGTAATTGTATTATAAATGAAGAACAAATATTCGACCCCACTACCAGCATGGCATCTCCACAATATCCGATTCCCACGGAAAACTAAAATACAAGAAAAGTGGAATTTAACCTTTTTTTTTAAAAAAAAAAAAAAAATCTTTAAATAAATAAATAAATAAAGCTTCCAAATTAAAATCTATTGCTAAACTAAGTCTACTATATAACTCCTATCTTTCTACCTTTCATTTTCATTCCTCACAAGATAAGAATCTCCCTTGTTTCGTTTGAGGGTTATTAGGACCAAATGCAGCATAGGAGTTTTTCTTTTAGTGTGCGAGAGAATTCGAGCATCTGACTTTTCGGTTAAAGATATATGCTTTAATTAAATGATCTATATCAATGATGAACATTAATAGTTTAGAGTAGAGGGATGTAAACTTCGATATTTTTAAGCTAAAAACGTATGTTTTAGATTTAGTTTGGAATTTATGTATCTTTTAAAATAGTTGTAGCAATTGTATTATTAGAAAAGTCAGTTGTGAAAGAAAGAAAAATAATACTAGATAAATTTTAATTTTAAATTGGAAAAAACTAGTAAAATCTAGTTATGGTATTTGGCAAATTGATAATAAACTAGTGTAATTCAATTATGTAAACTAAAATATACATTTATTTCAATTATTTTTATATTGATATTTAATTAATAATTTATTATAATATAATTATTTAAATATATATACGGTTTGAATTGCAACTAGTTTTTTTATAATCTAAATTATTTTATAAGGGTTTATAAAAGGGAAAATTAAAAGGATATTGTCCTTTTATAAACTATTTAGGAAAATATTGTTGTTTTTAAACTATTTGTAAAAATATTGTTGTTGTTATTTTTTTTTTAAATAAGTCGAGGGTTGAAAATTCGACCTAGCATTTGCAGTCGAACTTTGAACCCTCGACCTTGCCCTAACATTATTATTGAGTCTGTTTAATTATCATTCCAGAGACCTTCCTCATAATTATTTGATGTGGAAAGAACGAAAGATCTTCCTCATTCCGGAGACCTTCCTCATAACACTCATAATTATTTGATGTGTTAAAAATAATTTTGTATTAGGAGAGAACGAAAGAGGGAAGAGTAAGAAAGAGAGCGAGATTTGAGAGAGCGAGATTTTGAGAGCGAGAGCGAGATATCCGTACAAATTTCACTTTTTTTTTTCCTTTTTTTAATTATTACACATTCCACCTTCTTTTTTCTTTCTTCCTTTTTTTTTAATTTTCCATTTTATAAAAACAATTTCTAAAAATATTTTATTATTATTTATAATTAAAAGAACAAAAAAAAGAAAAAAAACTCCTCAAAATCTTAGTAACAAATGTACAAAAGGAATCCAAGATCATTATTGTAAAATCTTTTAAACTATTGACCTCACTACTGTGATTAAAATTTATGTTCTTTATATCAATAATACATTCTTATTTATAGACTTGCATGTAAAGGTTTTGAGTGTTGATTTGATTTATTATGTCCCCAAATTGTTTATCTAAAATATGTAATGAATATTGAAGTTTTTTTACCTAATTTTTTAGATTTAGACTATCTGATGTTATTATTTATGTTAGTGACATTTAAAAGCTTCTATATCAAAATAATTACTATTCATAATATATAAAAAGAATAAATTAAAAAAAATAATATCTCATAAAAATAAAAAAAAATGTAAATTAAATATCTCATTTATATAAAAATAATTACAAAAATCAATGTCCCACAAGGCAGACGTCGTCGATTTCGAGCTGGTTGTCGTCATCGACTTCAAACTTGAGGTTGCTCGGGTTCTTCTTGATGTTGCTCCGGTACCTCTGCAGACGCTTCATAATATAAATATTCATCATGCTCTCCGCGACCCCGATCATGTCCATGCACGTATGAAGACGAAGGACCAGCCTCTAAGTCATAATGTCCTGAACCAAATGCTGACATCATCATTATCAGACTAACATAATCAGTTTGACTCCGCGTCTGCATCATAGGGGACAACTCTTCCACATTATGTCAACTTCATCAAACTCATCCTCTTCCCGAACAGGTCCTCTACGTCTAGGAGCTGGTGGAGGAACAATAGGTATATCGTACATATAATGAATTTCCTTCATATAGCTTTGGTTGTCACTACATATAGCAATAACCTGGTTCGGATCATTCGTAACCTCACGGAGTCTATGGTTGTTCGATCTCTGTGAATTATAAAACAATTAGACAATATTTAAAATAAATTTAAATTAAAAATAATTAGATAATATTCATTTACCAGATGACCCACAGCTGCTTCCGGACGAGTGACGTAGTGCCTTGTGATATTATTATACCAATGAATATATTATGGAGTGACATTTGTGTCAAACTGTTCAAGAGAAACCTCCACTGCAATAAACCTTGCACGATAGTGCCACTGCACTACCAAATGTGCAACTTTTTCGGACCAATCTCCAGTCCTTAGGTCAATATCATGCAGTACGGGTTTAGTATTACAAGGCGATGGGACATTCTGCTGAAAACCGAATTGTTTCATGACCCTGTCAGGAAGATGCCACTCACCAATGTGAAAACATATGAGAGAACTCATCGTCCGCCATATGTTTTGACCATTCGTACAAAAATTAGGCAAAGTATGCATAATAATTTTGTACGACTCTCAAATAACCTGAAACACAAAATATTATATTAGAGAATATTAAAGACAAATACAACAAAAATGTGTATAAAATAATCAATTAGGTTTAGTGTAATGTATCTGTTCAGGTTGAAGTAGATCAAACATGTATCTATATTGGCTGACTACATGTGTGGCTCTCCTAGTCACACAAAATTTGTCTCTCCACCTAAAATTTTTAAATTGATAATTTAGAATTTAAATTAACTAGATGAGTGATATAAAAATTAAATTGAATTAAAACAGCATACCGAGAATCGTAGGCATGTCCAACTAACTGAGCGTCATTAACATGTTGTAGCTGTGAAGCCATTGTTGCAAAAGTATGAGAGGCCCAGCTATCTCTCGAACCTCAAGTCTTGTTGTTTTGTATAGTTGTCTATACAATCATGCCAAGCATGCTCCACCTCACGAATACCGCCCTGCATCATGGAGGTTAGCTAACAGTGGCAGGAACATCAAGTGAACAAAATGACTTGATTTATCTGAAAACAGACTTTCACTTATCATTTGTAGTATATATGCTCGCGCATATCTTATGACGGTTTCCTCATCTGCATCATCTGTGAGCTCACGAAATTGTGTTCCTAACCATATTAAACTTAACCTCGATCCTTTAATCTTGTCAGCAGGTGAGTTCGCACCGAAGTACAGTTGACAAACTTCTAACCAGTCATCGTATATCACTCGGTGACCGGCTCACCATCAACAGGTAACCCCAACAATACTTCTATGTCTTGTAGAGTGATAGTGCACTTTCCAACAGACATATGGAATGTATGCGTCTCGGGCCTCCATCTCTCGACCAAGGCTGTAATCAGATGCCAGTCCAACTGAATAAATCCTAATCTGGCAACCCCATAGAATCCAGATGTGCGCAGTAGCGGTAGTATTTGAGGGTAGATCGGGATAGTGTGTTGGAGAACTGCCTCTCGACACCTGCAACATATTTCTCTAGTAGTACGATCTCGCCATACAACAGATGATTGATGAATGGACTGGTCGTACAAAACATTGGGATCAACAGGTCCTGGGTTTAAAGCCATGATCTGAAAAAAAATATTTATTTCTCAATTAAAAAATATTTGTTTCTCAATTAGAAGAATAATGTATAACTTAATTAGAAGAATAATGTACAACTTAATTAGAAGAATAATGTACAACTTAATAAAAGAATAATGTACAACTTTATAATAATAAAAAATTGAATATACAATAAATTTATTTACTTTCCATAGAAATATGTATATATATAATATATACACACACATGATCAATGAGAAAAAAGCTAGTAATCATTAATGAAAAATAACAACAATAACAGAATTTTGAATTGTAAGAGAGAGCGAGATTGTAAAAGAGAGCGAGATGTTCAAGAGAGGCGAGATTGTAGGAGAGAGCGAGATTGAGAGCGAGAGCGAGAGCATACATTCCATAGACGTTGGAGATTGTCCCATCCTATCAATCTCGCTCTCTCTTATAATCTCGCTCTCTTTTACATTCTCGCTCTTAATCTCGCTCTCTCTTATAATCTCGCTCTCTCCTACATTCTCGCTCTTAATCTCGCTCTCTCTTACAATCTGCTTCACTCACTTATCTTCCTTGTCGAGGGTTGAAGTTTTGACTTATGTATGTCAAAACTAGCGAGATTTTCTTTTCCTTGTCGAGGGTTGAAGTTTCGACTTATGTATGTCGAGACTTTAACCCTCGACAACCCTAATTTACGTATTGTTTTCAAGTTTTTCTTTGTTTGTCGAGTTCTCAATGTTCGACCTCTACATTAGTCGAATCCTTAACCCTCGACTTCTAACCTCGAACTCCCAATACAACAATATTTCTCTAATAAGTTTCAAAACAACAACATTTCTCTAATAAGTTTTGAAAACAATATTAATATTAAAGGTCCGTTCATAAAAACCGAATCAGTTAAAATTTGAGAATAGATGTAACAAACAAAATATATTAATATGGAATGATAAATTTGAGATCGATACATAATTAAGAAGGCAACATGTTTTTAGAAAAGTTAAATTTAAAGATTGGTGTCTATCAACTTTTGCACATAGAATAAAAAAAAAAAAAGTGATTATGATTGATTAAAAAATAATTTAATTTACCAAACAAAAACTTAGTCATTTGAGTTATGGTTTAGTCATGAGAGGGTGTTTAACCTTAATGTGGAGGCTCCATGACCCTGACCCACTTGGTAGAGTCTCTTTGTTTTGGTCCTTCTATGATAAAAGGGCAATTTTGAGTTTAGGGTGAGAAATTCGACCAATCCTTTTTATGTATATATATTGAGTTAATTTTACCGTGTAAGGTGGTTTAACCTTAATTTGGAGGATTTAGACGAGAGTAATTTTGGATATAGAATTTAAAATGGAGGGATTCGAGGGTTTAGATTGGAGTAATTTTGGGTATAGAGTTTAAAGCGGAGGGATTTGAAGGTTTAGACTATAGTAATTTTCAATATAGGGTTTAAAGAGGAGGGATTCAAGGGTCTAGACCGGAGTAATTTTGGATATAGAGTTTAAAGTAGAGGGATTCGAACCTCTATTTTCTTTTAAGCAAAAATAATATCTTAACCAATCGAGTTAAAATTTAACCGTGGTTTAACCTTAATTTGGAGAGTCCATGATATGGGCCCACTTGGTGGGGTCTCTTTGTCTTGATCCTTTAGGTAATAGACCTACCAGAGTAATTTTGGGATGGGGATTTTTTTTGGCAAATTTAGGAAGCAAAGAGGAGCAAGTTTCATCACTCACTTTTTGACAGATAAAAAAACTCGAAACAGCAATCATATTCTTCATGGGTCATACCAATTCCAATGGCTGTATTTCAGTTTCTTCTTCTTTCTCACCTTGAACTAAGAGCCCGTCGCCTTCTGATTCCAAAACCGTCGCTCTTTAATTTTGTATTGCCTTACGTTTTAACCTTACCTGTGATTTCTGTTTTCAAAACCCACCAAAATTTTTGAAACTTTCAACCCATCTGTATCAGATCAGTCTTGAAATGCCATCCATATCCAGGTTTGGAGTAACCCTATTCTGGTTTTATTGTTTCAATCCCAAGAATTTCACAAACCTGTGTCCAAACAGCTGCTTTCAGTTTCTGATATGCCTTCCCAAACAAGCCATTTCTAAAAGGCTCCCACTTCCAACTGTGTTCATCTTGCTTGCATTCCACAAATCCTGTGATTCACAAAGAAAGAGAGAGAGAATCTCAATTCTTTTAGCTGAGCTTTACTCTTGTGTCCAAATTACCGAACTGCCCTTCAATGGTTTCATTGAACTCTATTAATAAGAGCCTGTAAATGCAATTAGATGAAATTAACAGCCATGTGGAATTATGGATAAGGACATTACTAAGTACTACTTTCACTGTAACAAAATATTTGAGAAAATGTGTTAACTTTAGGAGTAAATTTCTTTTAAAGGGAATATTGGTACAGGCAGGGGGGTACATTGGCATTAATTATCTTTTGGAATAAAGTCAGGGTTGACAGATGAAGAATAAGGAGGATTCCTCTATCCTTATGTATTGCCTTTCTCTCTTTCTAATTTCTTTACTTTATGGCTATCTTTCTTCAGTATATGGCCCTCAAGGACACCACAACAGTAACAGCTTTCTCTTGTCCAAGGAAAGAGAAAATGAGAAACAAAACCCATTAATTTGAATCCCAAAAATAAAGTCAGTCCACACACTTGAAGGTTTTCAAATTTGAATTTGTATGTAAAAGTACCCCATTGTACGTAATGTATTATCCATACATAATTCTACATAGAGATATAGAAACCAAGAGAAATGAAAAGTTTAACTACCCGACATTCTTTTTGGGAGGAAATTGGAACCTCTGACTTTTTGGTCGACAGCATATGCCTAAATCAGTTGAGATATGCTCAAGTCGGCGACAACAAAGCATTCGTGCAAATTTTTTATTTCGTACTGATAAAATGGTGCAGCAATTAACCAGTAAAGTGATTAGGTCAATCTCTGCATTACTTGTCACTGCCATGGAAGTTGGGATTTAGTGCCATCTCGATCTCCTCCAAAGACCTCCCCTTTGTTTCCACTAAAAAGTACTTGGAAAATATGGCAGCCACAAAGGAACATGCACCAAAGCTGGCATAAACTGGAGCAACTCCAAATGTTTGGACCAAGTCGAGAAAGAATAGACCCACTGAGAAATTGCATACCTGGGGATGGTGTATAAGTTAGAGAAATAACATGACAACATAGCAGCATCAGCATGAAAGAACTCACGAAAGTTTATATCAGAGAGACTACTAATTATGGAACGAGGCAAGAACATTTTGTGTTTCAAAACTTCATGAAAGGTGTACTGATTTTGCTAATAATGGGTTGTTCTACTTGCTTACCCAGTGAACTGCAAGGCTGAATCCCATGATCTTCCCACGTGCTCGGGTGCTGCTAAGCTCGGGTATAATAATACCAGTCACTGGACCGGCTCCGATTGCGAAAGAGAAGATATAACTACGGCAATGAGCAAACAAAAGAAGCACCAATTATACAGAGTACACTCATACAACTACAACGCATGCTAGAGATGGTAAACAATCAGGAAATGCTTCATCTTCAACCTTGACATCATCAAAGGTTATTAATTCTGCAGTCCATATAGCTTAACCTTAAAAGGCAAGCAAGAAATCCTCTGAAACCAGTACATTTTCAACACATCCACCAAGACGAAAGAAGACCTCTTCAAAATACAACTACGCTACTGTCATTCCAACATCCAGTAAGAGCTTAAAACATTTTAGTCTTATAACTCAAGTAGAATCAAATGTTAGGAAAATAATATATACTCTGAAGCAGCAAGTAATGGTGCATTTTATTACAACAATATGTTAATGTGATTAAGGGGAAAATTCGAAGGAAAAAAAAAAGAATTTATTTGTGCACCAACGTGAATAGATGGTAAAGCAAAATTCTAGTTTATTTCAATGAGAAACAAGCGAAATTCGTCTATGCAAGAGACAGAAACCATAAATTCCCGGTCCATATAATCTCCACCAAGAGTATAATGATACTCGTACTAACAATAATTAAAAAAAAAATAAAAAAATTTCCTCGTATTCTCAATATCTCTCTTCCAAAACTTCTTGGAAAGAAACAAAAAACAAATACATAAGTCTGACTTCATTATTATTATTTTTTTTTATGATAGTTTATGTTTCTAACTGTTCTGCATGTCTCACCAAGCTATTCGATCGTTTTCAAAAAAAGGAGGGCATTCTAATAACTTATAAAAATATAAATCATTGTTCTCTCAAAGTTGAAATAATTAGAATTTTTTGTGATATAAGCGCACCCATTGTGAAGAAAAACGCATGAAATTCCATACATGTGATAAACGCGTATAAAAGTATCATTTTTAGTAAAAAGTTGCTTCACTAACGCATTCAACGCAGGAATCAAAGAAATTTACTAAGTGTTGCAGTTAAGGCTAACACATGGGGTATGCGTCTGAGAATGTTCGACGCATGAAAGATACACTTGGCTCGTGCAGTTCATGTCAAATCACCATTTGCAAGCATGGACATCTGACTGGCGGCATCTGAGCATTTCAGAAGTGGTAGACAGTTGTCCTAAGGTATGAAAATTAATACAATCAAATCATCAAGTTGATGAGACTTGCCTATAAAAGGAAAAGCCACCTGAAGAACCAGAGTTAGACACTTTTGATCTTAGACAGTTAGAAATTCTCTTAAGAACCAGTAGTTAGAATCCTCTGCCGATGCAAGCCAGAAGTAGGAGGAAAGACACCATTTCCATGCTGGAGAGAAGCTTGAGAAAGATATATTCTTCAACTTCTTCACCAAGTTGGTTGTAGCAAGTATTAAAAACAAGCCAAAGGGGACAAGAGATTGAACTCTGCTGCTTGACTTCTTCATTTTTATCTTTCATTGCCATTCATCATTTCATTTCATTAAGTTGAGATTGTTTGTATAAACACTTGTTATCTTTAATTCAATCTTATCTTTAGCCATTTATCACTTCTCCATCTGTTTACTTCGAAATTATGTGTTTGTGAATTTTCTAACTTAATGAGAGCATGAAATCTATAGCTTAAACCATCCTGATAAGTTGATTAAACTGATTAAGTAGTTAAGTCACTCGAGAGAGCAATTTAACTATTGAACACATTAAGTTAGTGTGTGAAGTAAGTCTATAGATAGAGTTGCTCACGTCTTTTGTCTGTTCTTTATGACCAATGCATGCACCCTAGAGATAGGATTACATGTGGCTTTCGCATCAAGAGATGCTGAACTTAGCATGAACTAAAGAATAGAATTCCCAACGCATAACATATACATTTAGATTATAAACAAGCATCTAAACCATCTTCATTTCATCTCTATTGTACTCATCTAGGCTTGCTATTCTTGCTAAGAAATCAATGCGTACCACTTATACTTTAAACCATTCATCCATAAACCCCTTTCTCTCTCTGAACTTCTAATTTTTCTTGCATGCGTGCCATAGATTAATGTAAATAACCAATACTTTTCAGTTAATTAGGAAACATCTGCATTAGATCCGAAACAAAGTATGTGTTAGAACATTCTAGAGTCCCTACGTTCGACCCTGAACTTACCAGAAAACTTAGGTTAGATTTATACTTGGGTCTGACTCGAGAGAACTTGTATGCATTCACAAGATGTGTACGCATCCACTACCAACGCATCGCCTGATTTTCTTACCAAGAGAGAAATCAATCCATCATTCATCTCTATTCATCATAGTCATTCATCGCCACTCCCTCATCATTTTAAGCACTTTTAGAATCAAATTACAAGACAAACACATTCAATCAATATCAAACAGAAGAAACAAAATGAAACTAAGAATGTTTCTGCAGTTAATAGTGCAGAGTTCTGCTCGTATCTTGAATAAAGAGTAAGCAAATACTTACGCAATAGTTCCTACTATCGATAGATTGTGACTCAGTTCTTCATCGAGCTGGAAACTAATGGTAGAGACGACAAGCAACATTGAAACTGCCTGCACAGAGGTGAAAAGTTAGGAGAATTGTGGGGACGTGTAACAAAAGGAGAACAGAATAGTATGTTATCTTTAAATTGGTGCCATCTATGGTAATATTGTGACACTAAAACCAGGACATAATTTGCATGGGTGGATAGGTGTTGTATAAAACAGTTGCCATTGCATTTCTACTCATAAGACTTTTAAATCTGGTCACTTGTGATGTGTTTTAGAATGCCCTTCCTGCAACCTTTCCCTCATACGTGGACAGTCATGTCTTGAAATATCTCTTTCATTAAACTCACCATGCCCAAATAGCTTCCAATTAAAAGCCTCTGTCTCCCTTGTTCATCCATCAAGTACAACGCACAGAGAGCACCTGTTGGCTTCCTGATTAACAGAATGAGTACATTTTCCAAGGAAAGATAATTTGCATACAGACAAGTTCGTCAAAAAAAAAAAAAAAAAAATGGATACCAGCAAAATTGGTAATTCCAATAACTAAACTGGCTAAAGCAACATTTGTGATTCCAACGTCTTGAAAGGTCAAAGATGAAAAATAAAGAACTCCATTTATGCCAGCAAATTGTTGAAGGAAGAAAAGGGAACCTCCAATGAACGCCACTGAAATTAAGCAAAGAAACTTGAAGATTATAAAAAGTACACTTGCATTGTTAAACTGAATAATCCAGCCAAGTTAAGCTCCCATAAAGAAGGCTATCATTCATAAAAGGCTAATCATATGCTTTATCACCTGATATATTAAACCTACCAAAAAGGATAATTCTGATACCTTTAAAGTTTTGTTCCTCGAGAAGCTCTGACCATCCACTGTTCAAATCACTTCCATCATTCCTTATTACGGACTGGAACTCTTCGACTGCTCTTTCAACTTCAGATTCTCCCCATAGGTCGCGGATAACAACTCTGGTTTCATCCAATCGCCCAGCCTAGAACAACATATGGAACCTCTAAAGGAGCTACTGATAAAATTCCGTCCTCTTTCAAAAACGTAAAGTTCTACCTTGCTTAGCCAGCGTGGACTTTCAACTGCAAACAGCATGCCAAATGCAATAAAGAATCCAGGAAGACTTGCAATATAGAGCATTGTCCTCCACCTGAAAGCAAGACGTTAAATTTTATCTGAAGCCCAATCGAGTAAGAAGTTCTAGCTCTCCTACTTGAAATTTCTTTACATACATATGTACACTGATAAAGTTCCTCTGGACAACTTAATATCCAAGGAAGCAACCTTGCCTCTAAAGTCTAAGGTAAAGGGCTAAAAGGTATTGTTAAGAAAAATGTGGACAAGATATCTTTTGAACAGACAATTTAGTCGCACAAGCAATCACAAATGGCAAACATTTAAAGGTATTAGTTCGTCTCAAAAGGGAGGGAGCGTTTGATAAGTTTACCCCGTCCCAATAACTTTAGTACCCAAATGGAAGAAGTTGCGTAACAGGAAGTTGTCAAATGACGGAGTTACTCAAGATGTTTATGTCAGTACCATTTCAAAAGAAAACCAAAAAGGGAGGAGCACACACACCAATGTGGATCATTCTCTGATGGAATTCCCAGAAACAGTGAGGCAATAATTCCAAGACATGTTCCAATCTGGCACAGGCCTCCGAGTGTTCCTCTATACTTAGTTGGAGCAACCTACACCATAAAAAATTATAAATGGGAGAACAGAAACAGAGAAAGAAAACCTTTTTTTTACAATACTTCTCAAAAGAAGAAGTGTTGAATCTTTTCCATTTATTTCACTTGATAAAGAAAACAATGATGCACCAAGTAAATTAGGATAAAAGAAACGGGCAATGAAATGAAGATAATGAAAGCATAAAACCAAAGGGAATAAGGTCGTATCCAGGAAACCAGGTAAATCAGGCTAAAAAACAAGAAATAATTAGACCCTACAACCTTGACAGTCACGTTAAAAAAATTTGTAACTCCGACCATTGTTTGAGTCTATTTCTCATTCAATTATAGCAGTAGGAACAAATCCTGAAACACCATCTGAATTTTGCAAAAGTTTAAGCCCATGCTTTCCTAAAGCATTTTCTTCAAAATATCTAGCATTTGCAATAGTGCTAACAGAAATTTAAATGAAAAGGAAAAGAGAGAGAGAGAGAGCTTAGAAGAAATGCACTACCTCGGAGATATAAATTGGAACAAGCACTGTATTAACTCCAATGCCAAGGCCAACAAGAAATCTTCCCCAAAGTATTTCATCCAAGGTATGGGCTTGAGCACTGACACAAATACGGCAGGTCAAACAGTGATAATCTGCTAAAGAAAACACACTGTCAGTATTCATTTACAAAGGACCAAATACCTCAACAGCGCACCAAGAATCAAGGGTATTGTGGCAATTTGAAAAGTACGCCTAAATCCTAGTTTATCAAGCAGCGAACCAGAGCTTATACTTCCAAGAAATGCACCAACAATAAAAATGCTCACAACAAGACCCTCAAGGATCGAGTTCCCCTCAAAACCAAGTTCTCGAGCAATAGAAATAATAGGACCATTCATTACTCTGCAAAATATTCATCACAGGGGGTAAATAGCTCAAAACAAACAAATGTGATCATGAATTTGAGTTTCCCTCAATCAACAAATGCCTGAAGGCAAGGTTTGGGTAATGGTAAACACTCAATTTTGAGCCACATGATTCTATCTAGACATTAACAAACAGCAGAACCATTCTCATTTCCATCTACAGAACACAAACCAAACATCCCTAATAGAGACTTACCCTATGTGGTAACCGAACAGAAAATTAGACATGGAAGCAACCAGAACATGAGGAAAAGCAGGCAACCATCCTAAATCAATTCTATTGCCATCCTCCGCTCGCAACGAAATACCTTCTTCACTCTCTGCAAAAATTCAACGTGCTGAAAATTCATTAGCAATTTACCAAATAGCTTAATGGAAACTTCACGAAACAAATATAGAACCTGATTTTTCGTTCTTCAGCTCCGGCAACTGTTTATTCGCAGCTAATAGCTCAAACTTCCTAACAGAACGAAACAAAAAACGCAAACCGGAACGTAACGGAAATGACCCATGTCTGCAAAGAGCGTAGGAAGGAGGTATCGACTGCCGACGAGTGGTGCTGATCGCCGGTGCCGGTGGAACCGGAAGATGAAGAAGGGGAATGACCCTCATGAAACGAGAAAAAGCCAAGAAAGCGAGGGAGCTGTGGTTTAGAAGTACATAAACACCCACATCACGGATTTAAGCAAAATGGTGGGTTCATCCATTTTCATGATATTTGTTGGAGAAGAAGCCATCCAGAAAAGGACCCACTCACAGACGACTCCATCGGTATGCACGTGCTTGATAGGGATCATGATGGAAGCAGTGACCAATGGAGGATGATTTTTTACTCCGATTCGGCCACCGACCGAATGACACACGACGGCAAAGTAGCGGACTTTTTAGTTGTACGGATGAACATAAATTTTGTGAAAAATTGAATAGATTTTCCCCCCTCTAGTTCTACCCCCACCTCGTTGTTCCAGTAACTAATTATAGTTCTAGCTCAAATTTTAGCTTGGGCTCTATGCTTTGTTTGTCGATTACTTTGTCACTCTAGTTTTAGTTCTAACTCACTTTTGTATTTCTTTTGTACACTTTCTCACTCGTTTTACATTTGGTTTGTTTAAGATTTGAAAAAGTTTCGTTTGTTGTCAATGATGATCACGTGTCGCTACTTAGAGGAAACATAAATAACTTAATGTTGTCATCGTTGGAGGTGAAGTATAAGAAATATTAAAAAAGAGTTAGAAAAAGTCACTTTGATCACGTTTTCTTCTCTTAGGATAGAAAGACTTAATGGATAAAAAGGACTCTAAAATGCTCTTAGCAAGTATTGCCGCCATGTCGTTCGGCAATGTACCACGACTGTCATATATTTCTGTGTTAAAGGAGAGTTGTTTTTAACTAGGTAAAAAGGGTCTACCATCAATTTTCCTATAGCTTGAATTTTGACAGGAAGTTAAGACTTGGCTTTGAACAAACATATGGAAGAAGGAGGTACTTATAATGCAGAGATCAAGCTGTGCTTGCTGTCAATCCACTTGGCGAGTAAGAGACTCTGTGCAAGAGTAGAAGGTCTATTCGTTGTGCCTTTGGCTGCCTTCTTTTCAAAAATGTGGTTAAGTAACAAGTAGTAAGAATTTTTTATAACCATTTCATTTTAATTTTCTGGATTTTAAAATTCACATTTTTTTGTTCATGGCGTCAAAATGTGTTTGAAAACTAGCTTAAACTAGCTTTTTGGATTTAATTTTGTTGCTTATATGCTATTATTCAAGAAAATTATACCCCATTGCATATGCAGAATCAAATCCTAAGAGACTTTCCAGTACCAACTCCTCACATGTGAACATGAAATTATTAGAAAAATAAGTCATCTTAAAAGAAATTTGAGTGTTAACTTTTAAATTGCATTTTAATCAGTTTTTATAAAAAATGTTTAAATAGAAATGAGTTTTTTGAACACTTTTTTTCGAGTCAATCCAAACGGACCCTAAATAACATATCTTTAATTGGTCTTCTTTCGATGCATATACTTAATCGTGTTGTTTATAATACAGAAAATAACTCAAACTATCATCAAAACCAAAATATAAAGACAAAATGTACTTTCATCCTTCATTTATACCACAAACAAATGACCACAGCTGTGATCCACACATTCACACGAGCTTGCACCACCAACTCAAGCCTACATTAGTAGATAATACACCAATTAAGATCTCAAAAGTCGATGGTTCAGTCTCAGTCTCAGCTTTTCAAAGGACTAATGAAGAATCAGGAGTCTATCACTAATTTTGGTTTTCGATGTCACCAATTACCCTTCCCTAGTAAGCAAAAATAGACTCTTACAAGAGAAGGGAGGTGGGAAGGCAATGTTAAAAGAACAAGTTTATCCCCCAAACATTTGAACTACCAATCAAAATAAAATTTGATTAACACTGTGTGTAGAAAGTGCCAAGTCGCAGCATCCTGATCAACATCAACAAGTTGAGAGCAGACAGGCCATAGCGGCTTCTCTAGGAAAGACAGATCATACATGCAACAAGAATAATATTACGTCATAAACTTTTAGAATAACCGTAATCTGCCGATAAAATAAAAATGGACTACCTTTCCAGTTTGAATCTGCACAAACAGAAATACAAAACTTAAAAAGAACACCATTGAAGCAAGCTAGTCATGATTCAAAGTTAACTATACACAGTGAATCCTGGGGTTTGCATCATTCATTTGAAATGGGTTCTGAAGTTGCTGGAACTTTCCTATTCGCCAATGATTCCCTCAGAGTTTTCACTTCATTTCCAAAATCTAGCAGCCTACTATCCAATGAACTAACCTGCTGCAGATGAGCATGAAATACGTCAACAAATTTGTCTTCCAAGGCTTTGAACTTCTTCTCAATAACTATGCGGTTTAGTCTATCTTCCTCTGCCTGCTTCAATCGTATCCTTTCCAGTTCCATGGTGCTTAGAACAAGACCACCAGAACCAGCAACATCTTTGTAGAGTGGTTCGTCAGCTTGTGGGCACCGGGTTCTATAGTCTGCAAATGCTTTGTGCGTTTCCCTCAATGCCCTTCTGTAGCCATCTAATAAATTTCCCATCACATAGAGCTCACGCTCAAGCCGGTAAATATCAGACTGCATCTTCTGTTGCTCCTCAAACTTTGTCTTTCTCAAATGTTCAATAAAGGCCTCTCTCTGCTGCAGCTCGTGAAGCAAGTATTGCTGATTCATGGTGGCCTGCTGATGAACCTGATCTTTCTCTGCGTACATCATCCTTGCTTTATCAAGCCACTGTTGTACGTTATCCATACACTTATCATAGTCAAGTGGACCTTCGCTCCTTAACCTTTTGTTCCCACCATTAAGAGACTGAGCTGGGTTGTCAATATCAGAGTCGATCACTCTCTTGTTGCTATTAACAAAAGGTATGCATCCACCAGAACTCATTCTGCTATCATCTCTGGTTGGAAGAAATTCAGCAGATGAATGACCATGTAATTCAAACTCTGAGTTAAAGTTAATGGGCTCTGTCTCCATTTCTTGAATAAGTTGGCTTGAAGGAAATCCATCAATAGAATTATTCCTTGGCAACAGGCGGAACTCACCTTCCTGATCTTCCTCCTCCTCTTCTTCTTCCTCCTCTTCTTCTTCTTCTTCTTCCTCCTCCTCCTCCTCCTCCTCTTCTTTTCCTTGACCATCCCCTTCTTCTAATTCTGTTTTCTTTTCATCCCCAAAATCAAATTCCTTGAATTCATTTGTATTACACCTCCTGAACAGAAGCTCCGGGGCTCTACCTTTTCCATCCAAAAGCCACTGACCTTGTTCTTCTTGTTCTTGCTCTTGTTCTTCTTCTGCTTTGCTTTCCATTAAATCCATCGTATCCCCAAGACTATCCTTCTCCTTATGAACATCAACTTTCTCAACATTGTCTTGTCCGAGGCTCAATTCAATAGTGTGTTCCTCCAATTTTTTAACCATAGAGTCATCATTCCCTATTATCTTTGGACTCTCATTACAAACCCCATCTTCATCATCCTGTTCTCTGTCCTGTTCCTGTTCTTGCTCTTGCTCCTGCTCTTGCTCCTCTCCCTGCCCAGGTACCTGCTCGACCTCCTCCTTGTGTTCAACCTCTTCGACCTTAGGCGCTTCTTCCTTCAATAAATCTTCCCGTTGTGACTGGATCAGACACTGCAAATGTGAAGCATAGTAACAATTCACCAATTGCGGAGATTGCACCAACTCCTTTTCCACCATAAACCAAATCAAACCAGCCCAATCAACCCGCTCAAAGTTCCCATCCTTGATCACCTTTGTCCAATTCATTATCTCATTGGGCATCATCCAAGTATCTTCGTGTAAAAGCAACCAGTTGGACACAAAATCCTCAATAAAAGCAATCGATTCCTCAGATGCAATAGGATCTTCCTCACCATTCTCCACTACCGTCGCTTTCTTCACCGGCAACCCCAAGGCACGAGCCAAATCAGCCCGATTCACCCTGATTCTATTCCCATTAACATAACTACACCTCTGGTTGTTGTTAAAATTCGCAACCAATTGCATGAGAAGATCTTGTCGCAAAGGCCTATCAAACTTAATATGAACAAAATCCCACAACCCCAATCGCTTCAAAAGCCTCTCATGACTAGAGAAATCAAGATTTTTAGCAGGAACAAAGGGAATGGGTTTGAAAGTATCAACCAGAATCTCAAGCTTCTTCTGAGATTTCTCCTGGAGAAATCTCCGTTTCATCCAAAACTTCTTCCGCTTCGGAACCCGTCGAGAAACACAGGCGGAAGAAACCAACGCGTTAACATCGGCGATTCGAGGAGAAAGAGCAGGAGACTCACCTTGGTCACTGGGATCATGATCGTTATTGAAATTTTCATTGAGTTGGAGTTCTGAATCTTGCGGGTCCGCTTGTGGGGAGTTTTGTTGGGGATCGGGTGGTTCTAGGGTTAGGGTTTCAGAAGTTTGAGGCGGATCGGACTGGTTCTGTTCTTCTTCTACTGCTGCTTCCACCACTCCTTCTCCCGGTTGTTGCTGGTCCATGGAATCGGGGTTTTGAACAGGAGACATTGGATCTTCTTCTTCTTGGTCTTCAGAGTGAGGGTGCGAAGGAGAAAGAGCGGGAATCGCCATGGGAATTGATCTATAAAAAAGGCAAATTGGGATGAACACAAGAATCGAGGTCAATACACTCTGACACAAGGGAACTGATTAATCCATTAAATTAAACGGGAGTAATACTAATAGACTCACAACGGAAGTCTTTCCTTTCACGTTCACCTCTTAATTTTTAAAATTATAAATTTAATGATATTTCCAAAAATAGAAAAATAAGAGAACTATTGACATTTTTTCTATAAAAATTTCCCTAAATTTAACTTATTATTAACTCTTAGTTATGAGACTTACTTAACTTTAAAAACTAAACTAAGTCATTGGATCTTTTATATAGCAGTTATCAATGATAGCTATATAGGTAAATGATTAGAAGCCCACACGCAACCCACCCTTTCGCGCTTCTTCTTTCAGTTTTCTCAAATTGAAAGCTATCACTGATAGCATCTATCAGTGGTTGCAACTGATAACAACTATCGGTGATAGTCACAGATAATCACTTAGAGCTACTAGTAGCTACTCTCATTGATGGTTGCTATTAGTGATAGCTTTTGATTTGAGAAATATTAATACAACTTTGAAATAGTAATACTCCTTTCAATTTGCTATCAGTTATCAATGGCATACACATTGATCAATTGGAATCAAACTTAAAATATTAACATCTAAGACTATCAGTGGATATCAATGATAGATTTTTATAAGTAGTTATCAACTTTTGAAAGGAAACTATCATCTTTCAAAAATTAACATTTAAAGTTGTAAGTGATAGAAGTCTATCAGTGAGGGGTCTATAAGTGACCATCTCTGGTATTTACCTAAGTCATATCACCAATATCATTAATATCATTCATAATTGATATATACCTAAATCATATAACCGATATACGAATACACTGATAGTTGTGGCTATCATTGATAGCTTCTATTAGTGGTCATCACAGGTAGCTTTTAGCAGTGGCTATCAATGATAGACTTTCACTAAATGGAATTGACTTTTATATCATTGTTTTAATCGGTATAGGGATTGTTGGATTTGATACTCTAAATCTCGTAGGGTCCTATAGTTTGTAAATGTTATGTACAAACTCATTGTTTATTTAGTAAAATATATGATATTTTATTTCATGATTATCTCATAACTTAAACATGTATGTAGAGACATACAGATGAATTATGTTTTAAGTGATAACCTAAATGGTCTGTAGTAGATGGATAAGTTGGAACATCGTTCAAAGGTATGCCTATTTGTAGATTATCCTAAAAAGACAAAAGGTAGTTTCTTTTATGATCCTCAGGAAGATAAAGTATTTGTATCGACAAATGCAACTTTTCTAGAGGAAGACGACATCAAGAATCACCAACCTTGCAGTAGGCTAGTAATAAATGAAATGACTAGAGAAATGACAAATCATCAATAAGAGTTGTAGATCGCGTAGGTCCATCAACAAGAGTTGTTGATAAACTAGTACTCCACGTCCTTATCAAGAGTTGAGAATGCCTCAACGTAGTGGGAGGGTTGTGTAATAACCTGACCGATATATAGGTTTAACTGAAACTCAAGTCATCATACCTGATGATGGCTTAGAGGATTCATTAACTTTCAAACAAGCAATGGAAGATGTGGATAAAGAATAGTGGGTTGAAGCCATGGATCTTGAAATGGAGTGATTGTACTTCAATTCAATCAGGGATCTTGTAGATCAACCAGAAGGGGTAAAACCGATCGATTGTAAGTAGATCTACAAGAGAAAACGAGACCAAGCTAGAAAGGTACAGACCCACAAAGCTAAGCTTGTGGCAAAAGAGTTTACCCAAAGAGAGGGGGTGGACTATGGAGAAACCTTCTCTCCGGTTATCATGATAAAGTCTATTAGAATACTCTTGTCTATAGCTGCATTTTATGATACAGAAATCCGGCAAATAGATGTCAAAACAACCTTCCTAAATGGCTATCTTAAGGAGAGTATCTATATGTCTCAACCAAAACGATTTATTGAACGGAGTCAAGAGAAAAAAGTTTGTAAGCTTAACTGATTCATTTATGGATTGAAACAAGTGTATGGATCCTGGAATATAAGATTTGACACTGGGATCAAATCTTATGACTTTGACTAAAATGTTGACGAACCTTATGTCTACAAGAAATAATTACAAAATTGTTGCTTTTCTGGTTCTATATGTTGATGATATTCTACTCTTAGGAAATGAAGTAAAATTTCTAGCTTACATCAAGAGATGGTTTCCTACGCAATTCCAAATGAAAGATTTGGGTGAAGCGCAGTATGTTCTTGGGATCCAAATAATTCTGAACTGAAAGAACAAAATTTTAGCATTATCTTAGACATCTTATATAAACAAGATGTTGTCTAGATATAAAATGCAAAATTCTAAGAAATGAATGCTGTCTTTCAGACATAGAGTTCATCTGTCTAAAGAACAAAGTCCTAAGACACCTCAAGATGTTGAGGTTATGAAACAAATTCCATATGCATTAGGAGTAGGAAGCGTAACATATGTGTACTCGTCCCGACATATGATATGCAATCGGAATAGTCAACAGATTTCAGTCCAATCTAGGATATGATCATTGGACTTCCGTTAAGAACATTCTCAAGTATCTTTGAAGAACGAGGAATTATATGCTCGTGTATGGTGCTAAAGATCTGATCCTTACTGGATATACTGATTCTAACTTCCAAACCAATATTGATTCAAGGAAATCAACTTCGGGGTCAGTATTCACTTTGAATGGAGGAGCAGTAGTGTGGAGGAGTATCAAACAAAGTTGTATTCCCGACTCCACAATGGAAGCTGAGTATGTAGCTACAAGTGAAGCAGTAAAAGAAGTAGCAAAAGAAGCAGTATGGCTCATAAAGTTCCTGGCTGACTTGGAAGTGGTTCCAAATATGCACCTGTCAGTCACTTTATACTGTGATAACAGTAGAGTAGTTGCAAACTCAAAGGAACCTCGAAGCCATAAACGTGGAAAGCACATCAAACGAAAGTACCATCTCATCAGGGAGATTGTACATAAAGAAGACGTGATTGTCACACAGATAGCCTCACAAGATAACTTAACTGATCTATTTACAAAGACCCTCCCGGCTAAAGTGTTCGAGGGTCACCTAGTGGGACTAAGACTACGAGATACTTTTTACTAGGGCAAGTGGGGGAAACAATGGGTATTTGTTCTTTTTGTTTTCTCTCATTGAACTCAACATTGTATATATTTATCCATTGGAGTTTTAGTCTAAATGGGAGTTTGTTGGGTTGTATGTCCTAAAACTTGCAGTTTGTAGAGTTAAACATTTTCTATCATCAATAAAAATATTATTCAACATTTCTTCAATAAAGTTGTTATTAAATCTGTAAATTGCACTTGTAAAGACGAAATCCAATAAACTAAGATCGATGGATATTATATGAATACTTGAACTTTATGTGGAGACATAAAAATGGATCAGGTTCGAGTAAATAGTCAAAATGATCTATAGTAGACAAATAAGGTTGGGTGCCTTAATCTGGTAATACTATCAGATGCGGCCAACTCTATAGTTGTTACAATTTGTTGTAAGGTGCTACAAACGAAGTGATCCTGATTCGTTCATGTATTAATATGAGGAGTGGGGGCGTCCTATGCAATGAGTTTGCGTAAGATCGAACCAAGAAATAAGTCACTCTTACTTTATAACATCGTTTACTGTTTAAGATTGACTATTTTGCTTAGATGACATAAGTAACTCGATCTTAATCCTGAGCTAACTATGAACTCCTGTTTATTCGGGATTATTCTTAGATTTGCATAGATGAGGCAGTGCCAGCTCAATAAGCCTCCCATTTTAAGGGTAAAACCGGGTAGATAGCTGGGGACATAGGGTGCAAGACGGAATTCATGCCTACCCAATTGAGGGATAAGAGAAAGGTTGTTTTTAAGTACTGAACCCAGGTATTGAACAAGGGGCCTCACCCTTTCATTGGCCCGAGAGGGATCGAGTTTAGTGATTGGATAAAAAACCAATTGTTCATTAGAGGATTGGTGGAACTTAAGGAGCAAGATATAATATTGGGGGTAAAACAACATATTGACTCAACCGTTATTATGAACAACCTGTAAATGATCGACTTACTGATTATGGTTAAAACAAGTGGATTCAGATATATCTACATTGAGAAGAGTGCAATTATTGAGCTATGGTGGTGTGACTTGATAGTTAGCGAATACTGGTTAATTTGGTCTAAAGAATTTTAGCCAATTAATCTTAAATTGTTGGAGCTCGTCCATAAGGTCTCTCTACTAGCTCGTAATGAACACCTTGAATTAATGAACTGAGTGAATTTGGAATGATATCAATTTGAATTGTACAAATTGCATTTTCAAATTGAAGTTAGGGTTTGAATTTGAATAAGTTCAAATTAAAAAAATTAGGGTTTGCATAATTATATTCGATATAATTATTTAACGTTTAATTTAGCAAAATTAAACGAAATTGGAGAGTTAATAATATTTAATATTGATATAAATATTAATTATATGAATATGATTCATGTTTAAAATTAGGTGTGTGATTAATTTAATATTTGATATTAAGTTATTATTTAATTAATTAAATATGTTTAATTAATTAAAAATAAATTAATTTTCAATTTCAATTCTATTTTAGAAATTGGTTTTTGAAAATTTTGGATTTAATTAATTGTGAATTAATTAAATTAAGTCTTAATTAATTTTAGAATTAATTAAAGTTAATTGAAATGGAAATTCAATTCTAGTGGGATCTTCCCACATTTAGAGAAGTAGCAGGTGTTCCTCTTTTAAACACACACATTTTCCACTTAAATCATGCAATTGAAGCTGGCATAATCTTTGTTCAGTGGTGTTTGCATGAAAAAAGTTCATAGAACTCTTCAATTTTTAAAGTTTGGGGAGAGATTTTGGCAGAAAAATTGTTTTCTTCTAAAGAACATTATCTTCCCTAAAAACCCTCTGATATCCTTCACCAGATTCACTTCAATTTGGAAGTCCACCACTTAAAGTTTGTAAACTTTGTACACATTGTTATGAATAAAGTAAGAGTAAATTTATTTGCATTTACTCATATCCAAAATTTATTTGCATTTACTCATATCCAATAAACAAAAATCCATGGTTATTGTATGTACACTTAAGCATGTATATGAGATATACAAGTGGATCATGCCTTAAGTAATAACCTAAAAGGTCTATAGTATAAGGATATAGGAGGGATACCTTATCATGGTGACACTACGGATACGACCTGCTTTGTAGAGGTTTACAAGTGTCGTGAACTACTATAGATGGTCTGATCCTGACCATTCATGTGGAGACATGCGAGCAGGGGTGTCCTATACAAATAGTTTATATAAGATCGAACCACGAGATGATTCGTCTCTATATATAATGTCGTTGATAATTGAGAATTACATCTCACTTAAACGACCATAGGTGACATGACCTTAATCCTGAATGTTTTGGGAACTTCTGCCTTTGAGGGCGGTCCTTTGATTAGTATGGGTGAGAGTGGCCAGCTTGCCAACTCAACAAGCCTACCTTTTGGGGATTTGTCTGATTGGGGAGTTGGGAACTCAGTTACACAAGATGAAATTCACTCTTTCCCCAAAGCAGGGGTAAGTAGATAGATGACTCCCTTAAGGGCTGATTCCGGGACTTGAACATAATGGTCACATCCTCTCTTTGGAAGAGAGGACCAGTCATAGTAGGACTATGACTTATTGTTCATTAGAGGAATCAGTGGTATTTAAGGAGTTAGATGTAACTATAGGGGCAAAATGGTAAATTGGCCCAACTATACTTACGAGCGATCTGTGAAGGGTTATTGCACTGTTGATTGGTTGATATGGACATAAAAATATATCTATAGTGAGAAGAGTGCAACTGTTGGTCTTTAGTGGAGTGCTCGATAGTTAACGGATAGTGGATCTCGTGACTAAAGAGTTTAGTCAGTTATTCACGTACCGTTGGAGCTTCAAGCTATAGGTTCATAAGGTCCTCTTGGTAGCTCAATGGATTCAAGTTGAGAATAAGTTCTTGGAATTAGTTTGAAGTGTTCAAATTAACAAGAGGAAATTCGATTATATATGATATAATCGGTGTGATGTATGAGATACATCAAGTGGAGTATTAATGTAAATATGATTTACATTAAGTACCATAAAATAGAAAAAGAACTATGGTTTATATGTTTCATGAGATGAAATATTAAAACTATAGGTTATAAATATAATATGATAAGTTGGTTATCATATTTATTTATAATAAATTAATTATATGATAATTAAATCTTTTTCTCTAATAACCGATTGAGTGGGAGGTTATTGATGGTTTTATGGTGACTGTGAGATAAAAAGGAAAAATGTTTTCCTAAATTTAGAGAGTTGCTTCATTCGGAAAGAACTCACGGATAAGCTATTAAGTGAAAGAGTTTCACTAAGCAATAGCTGGCAGAGACTAAACGATCGTGCAACTTTGACTATATGATAGTTGTTCAGTTGATCGTAGCTAAACGAACCAGTGACATAGTCTATGCAATAGGCTGCCATTTACTACACGATCGAGCACATCATCTATACGATAGACAACATCTTATCTCTCACTTGCTCGATTGTCTACTCGATCGTAGTCCTCTAGTCTCTTCCTCAAGCCAAGATCATATAGAACCCACAACTCCTGGATTCTCACATCGAAAATACCAAGGTAACCATTGTGGTGGTGTCCTCACTCAGTTCGTGGATCGAGTTAGACTCGATTAGTTCGAGGAGCTGTTGGCCGTTCGTTGTGTTGATTCTGTGTAGTAAATGGCAGCCTATTGCATAGACTATGTCACTGGTTCGTTTTAGCTACGATCAACTGAACAACTATCATATAGTCAAAGTTGCACGATCGTTTAGTCTCTGCCAGCTATTGCTTAGTGAAACTCTTTCACTTAATAGCTTATCCGTGAGTTCTTTCCGAATGAAGCAACTCTCTAAATTAGGAAAACATTTTTCCTTTTTATCTCACAGTCACCATAAAACCATCAATAACCTCCCACTCAATCGGTTATTAGAGAAAAGATTTAATTATCATATAATTAATTTATTATAAATAAATATGATAACCAACTTATCATATTATATTTATAACCTATAGTTTTAATATTCATCTCATGAAACATATAAACCATAGTTCTTTTTCTATTTTATGGTACTTAATGTAAATCATATTTACATTAATACTCCACTTGATGTATCTCATACATCACACCGATTATAATCATATATATCGAATTTCCTCTTGTTAATTTGAACACTTCAAACTAATTCCAAGAACTTATTCTCAACTTGAATCCATTGAGCTACCAAGAGGACCTTATGAACCTATAGCTTGAAGCTCCAACGGTACGTGAATAACTGACTAAACTCTTTAGTCACGAGATCCACTATCCGTAACTATCGAGCACTCCACTAAAGACCAACAGTTGCACTCTTCTCACTATAGATATATTTTTATGTCCATATCAACCAATCAACAGTGCAATAACCCTTCACAGATCGCTCGTAAGTATAGTTGGGCAATTTACCATTTTTGCCCCTATAGTTACATCTAACCCTTAAATACCACTGATTCCTCTAATGAACAATAAGTCATAGTCCTACTATGACTGGTCCTCTCTTCCAAAGAGAGGATGTGACATTATGTTCAAGTCCCGGAATCAGCCCTTAAGGGAGTCATCTATCTACTTACCCCTGCTTTGGGAAAGAGTGAATTTCATCTTGTGTAACTGAGTTCCCAACTCCCCAATCAGACAAATCCCCAAAAGGTAGGCTTGTTGAGTTGGCAAGCTGGCCACTCTCACCCATACTAATCAAAGGACCGCCCTCAAAGGCAGAAGTTCCCAAAACATTCAGGATTAAGGTCATGTCACCTATGGTCGTTTAAGTGAGATGTAATTCTCATTATCAACGACATTATATATAGAGACGAATCATCTCGTGGTTCGATCTTATATAAACTATTTGTATAGGACACCCCTGCTCGCATGTCTCCACATGAATGGTCAGGATCAGACCATCTATAGTAGTTCACGACACTTGTAAACCTCTACAAAAGCAGGTCGTATCCGTAGTGTCACCATGATAAGGTATCCCTCCTATATCCTTATACTATAGACCTTTTAGGTTATTACTTAAGGCATGATCCACTTGTATATCTCATATTACATGCTTAAGTGTATACAATAACCATGGATTTTTGTTTATTGGATATGAGTAAATGCAAATAAATTTTGGATATGAGTAAATGCAAATAAATTTACTCTTACTTTATTCATAACAATGTGTACAAAGTTTACAAACTTTAAGTGGTGGACTTCCAAATTGAAGTGAATCTGGTGAAGGATATCAGAGGGTTTTTAGGAAGATAATGTTCTTTTAGAAGAAAAAACATTTTTCTGCCAAAATCTCTCCCCAAACTTTAAAAATTGAAGAGTTCTATGAACTTTTTTCATGCAAACACCACTGAACAAAGATTATGCCAGCTTCAATTGCATGATTTAAGTGGAAAATGTGTGTGTTTAAAAGAGGAACACCTGCTACTTCTCTAAATGTGGGAAGATCCCACTAGAATTGAATTTCCATTTCAATTAACTTTAATTAATTCTAAAATTAATTAAGACTTAATTTAATTAATTCACAATTAATTAAATCCAAAATTTTCAAAAACCAATTTCTAAAATGAATTGAAATTGAAAATTAATTTATTTTTAATTAATTAAACATATTTAATTAATTAAATAATAACTTAATATCAAATATTAAATTAATCACACACCTAATTTTAAACATGAATCATATCATATAATTAATATTATATCAATATTAAATATTATTAACTCTTCCAATTTCGTTTAATTTTGCTAAATTAAACGTTAAAATATATTCGAATATAATTATGCAAACCCTAATTTTTTTAATTTGAACTTATTCAAATTCAAACCCTAACTTCAATTTGAAAATGCAATTTGTACAATTCAAATTGATATCATTCCAAATTCACTCAGTTCATTAATTCAAGGTGTTCATTACGAGCTAGTAGAGAGACCTTATGGACGAGCTCCAACAATTTAAGATTAATTGGCTAAAATTCTTTAGACCAAATTAACCAGTATTCGCTAACTATCAAGTCACACCACCATAGCTCAATAATTGCACTCTTCTCAATGTAGATATATCTGAATCCACTTGTTTTAACCATAATCAGTAAGTCGATCATTACAGGTTGTTCATAATAACGGTTGAGTCAATATGTTGTTTTACCCCCAATATTATATCTTGCTCCTTAAGTTCCACCAATCCTCTAATGAACAATTGGTTTTTATCCAATCACTAAACTCGATCCCTCTCGGGCCAATGAAAGGGTGAGGCCCTTGTTCAATACCTGGGTTCAGTACTTAAAAACAACCTTTCTCTTATCCTCAATTGGGTAGGCATGAATTCCGTCTTGCACCCTATGTCCCCAGCTATCTACCCGGTTTTACCCTTAAAATGGGAGGCTTATTGAGCTGGCACTGCCTCATCTATGCAAATCTAAGAATAATCCCGAATAAACAGGAGTTCATAGTTAGCTCAGGATTAAGATCGGATTACTTATGTCATCTAAGCAAAATAGTCAATCTAAACAGTAAACGATGTTATAAAGTAAGAGTGACTTATTTCTTGGTTCGATCTTACGCAAACTCATTGCATAGGAGCCCCCACTCCTCATATTTATACATGAACGAATCAGGATCACTTCGTTTGTAGCACCTTACAACAAATTGTAACAACTATAGAGTTGGCCGCATCTGATAGTATTACCAGATTAAGGCACCCAACCTTATTTGTCTACTATAGATCATTTTGACTATTTACTCGAACCTGATCCATTTTTATGTCTTCCACATAAAGTTCAAGTATTCATATAATATCCATCGATCTTAGTTTATTGGATTTCGTCTTTACAAGTGCAATTTACAGATTTAATAACAACTTTATTGAAGAAATGTTGAATAATATTTTTATTGATGATAGAAAATGTTTAACTCTACAAACTGCAAGTTTTAGGACATACAACCAACAAAACTCCCATTTAGACTAAAACTCCAATGGATAAAATATATACAATGTTGAGTTCAATGAGAGAAAACAAAAAGAACAAATACCCATTGTTTCCCCCACTTGCCCTAGTAAAAAGTATCTCGTAGTCTTAGTCCACTAGGTGACCTCGAACACTTTAGCCGGGAGGGTCTTTTGTAAATAGATCAGTTAAGTTATCTTGTGAGGCTATCTGTGTGACAATCACGTTCTTCTATGTACAATCTCCCTGATGAGATGGTACTTTCGTTTGATGTGCTTTCCACGTTTATGGCTTCGAGGTTCCTTTGAGTTTGCAACTACTCTACTGTTATCACAGTATAAAGTGACTGACAGGTGCATATTTGGAACCACTTCCAAGTCAGCAGGAACTTTATGAGCCATACTGCTTCTTTTGCTACTTCTTTTACTGCTTCACTTGTAGCTACATACTCAGCTTCCATTGTGGAGTCGGGAATACAACTTTGTTTGATACTCCTCCACACTACTGCTCCTCCATTCAAAGTGAATACTGACCCCGAAGTTGATTTCCTTGAATCAATATTGGTTTGGAATTAGAATCAGTATATCCAGTAAGGATCAGATCTTTAGCACCATACACGAGCATATAATTCCTCGTTCTTCAAAGATACTTGAGAATGTTCTTAACGGAAGTCCAATGATCATATCCTAGATTGGACTGAAATCTGTTGACTATTCCGATTGCATATCATATGTCGGGACGAGTACACATATGTTACGCTTCCTACTCCTAATGCATATGGAATTTGTTTCATAACCTCAACATCTTGAGGTGTCTTAGGACTTTGTTTTTAGACAGATGAACTCTATGTCTGAAAGACAGCATTCATTTCTTAGAATTTTGCATTTTATATCTAGACAACATCTTGTTTATATAAGATGTCTAAGATAATGCTAAAATTTTGTTCTTTCAGTTCAGAATTATTTGGATCCCAAGAACATACTGCGCTTCACCCAAATCTTTCATTTGGAATTGCGAGGAAACCATCTCTGATGTAAGCTAGAAATTTTACTTCATTTCCTAAGAGTAGAATATCATCAACATATAGAACCAGAAAAGCAACAATTTTGTATTATTTCTTGTAGACATAAGGTTCGTCAACATTTTAGTCAAAGTCATAAGATTTGATCCCAGTGGTCAAATCTATATTCCAGGATCCATACACTTGTTTCAATCCATAAATAATCAGTAAGCTTACAAACTTTTTTCTCTTGACTCCGTTCAATAAATCGTTTGGTTGAGACTATTAGATACTCTCCTCTAAGATAGCCATTTAGGAAGGTTGTTTTGACATCTATTTGCCGGATTTCTGTATCATAAAATGCAGCTATAGACAGAGTATTCTAATAGATAGACTTATCATGATAACCGGAGAGAAGGTTTCTCCATAGTCCACCCCTCTCTTTGGGTAAACTCTTTTCCAAGCTTAGCTTTGTGGGTCTGTACCTTCTAGCTTGGTCTCGTTTTCTCTTGTAATCTACTTACAATCGATCGGTTTTACCCCTTCTGGTTGATCTACAAGATCCCCGAATTGAATTGAAGTACATCATCCATTTCAATCCATGGCTTCAACCCACTATTCTTTATCCACATCTTCCTTGCTTGTTTGAAAGTTAATGAATCCTCTAAGCATCATCAGGTATGATGACTTGAGTCTAAACCTATGATACGGTCTCAGTTATTACACAACCTCCCACACGTTGAGGCATTCTCAACTCTTTAAGGACGTGGAGTACTAGTTTATCAACAACTCTTGTTGATGGACCTACGCGATCTACAACTCTTATTGATGATTTGTCATTTCTCTAGTCATTTCATTTATTACTAGCCTACTGCAAGTTGGTGATTCTTGATGTCGTCTTCCTCTAGAAAGTTGCATTTGTCGATACAAATACTTTATCTTCCTGAGGATCATAAAAGAAACTACCTTTTGTCTTTTTAGGATAATCTACAAATAGGCATTACCTTTGAACGAATGTTCCAACTTATCCATCTACTACAGACCATTTAGGTTATCACTTAAAACATAATTCATCTGTATGTCTCTACATACATGTTTAAGTTATGAGATAATCATGAAATAAAATATCATATATTTTACTAAATAAACAATGAGTTTGTACATAACATTTACAAACTATAGGACCCTACGAGATTTAGAGTATCAAATCCAACAATCCCTATACCGATTAAAACAATGATATAAAAGTCAATTCCATTTAGTGAAAGTCTATATTGATAGCCACTGCTAAAGCTACCTGTGATGACCACTAATAGAAGCTATCAATGATAGCCACACATATCAGTGTATTCGTATATCGGTTATATGATTTAGGTATATATCATATATGAATGATATTAATGATATTGGTGATATGACTTAGGTAAATACCAGAGATGGTCACTTATAGACCCCTCACTGATAGACTTCTATTCACTTACAACTTAAATGTTAATTTTTGAAGATGATAGTTTCCTTTCAAAGTTGATAACTAACTTATAAAAATCTATCATTGATATCCACTGATAGTCTTAGATGTTAATATTTTAAGTTTGATTCCAATTGATCAATGTGTATGCCATTGATAACTGATAGCAAATGAAAGGAGTATTACTATTTCAAAGTTGTATATAATATTTCTCAATCAAAAGCTATCACTAATAGAACATCAATGAGAGTAGCTAAGTAAGCTCTAAGTGATTATCTGTGACTATCACGATAGTTGTTACAGATTGCAACCACTGATAGATGCTATCAGTGATAGCTTTTCAATTTGAAAAAACTGAAAGAAGAAGCGCGAAAGGGTGGGTTGCGTGTGGGCTTCTAATCATTTACCTATATAGCTATCATTGATAACTGCTATATAAAGATCCAATGACTTAGTTAGTTTTAAAAGTTAAGTAAGTCTCATAACTAAGAGTTTAATAATAAGTTAAATTTAGGGAAATTTTTATAGAAAAAATGTCAATAGTTCTCTTATTTTCTATTTTTGGAAATATCATTAAATTTATAATTTTAAAATTAAGAGGTGAACGTGAAAGGAAAGACTTCCGTTGTGAGTCTATTAGTATTACTCCCGTTTAATTTTAATGGATAATCAGTTCCTTGTGTCAGAGTGTATTGACCTCGATTCTTGTGTTCATCCCAATTTGCCTTTTTATAGATCAATTCCCATGGCGATTCCCGCTCTTTCTCCTTCGCACCCTCACTCTGAAGACCAGAAGAAGAAGATCCAATGTCTCCTGTTCAAAACCCCGATTCCATGGACCAGCAACAACCGGAGAAGGAGTGGTGGAAGCAGCAGTAGAAGAGAACAGAACCAGTCCGATCCGCCTCAAACTTCTGAAACCCTAACCTAGAACCACCCGATCCCCAACAAAACTCCCCACAGCGGACCCGCAAGATTCAGAACTCCAACTCAATGAAAATTTCAATAACGATCATGATCCCATGACCAAGGTGAGGTCTCCTTGCTCTTTTCTCCTCGAATCGCCGATGTTAACGCGTTGGTTTCTTCCGCCTGTGTTTCTCGACGGGTTCCGAAGCGGAAGAAGTTTTGGATGAAACGGAGATTTCTCCAGGAGAAATCTCAGAAGAAGCTTGAGATTCTGGTTGATACTTTCAAACCCATTCCCTTTGTTCCTGCTAAAAATCTTGATTTCTCTAGTCATGAGAGGCTTTTGAAGCGATTGGGTTGTGGATTTTGTTCATATTAAGTTTGATAGGCCTTTGCGACAAGATCTTCTCATGCAATTGGTTGCGAATTTTAACAACAACCAGAGGTGTAGTTATGTTAATGGGAATAGAATCAGGGTGAATCGGGCTGATTTGGCTCGTGCCTTGGGGTTGCCGGTGAAGAAAGCGAGCGTAGTGGAGAATGGTGAGGAAGATCCTATTCATCTGAGGAATCGATTTGTTTTATTGAGGATTTTGTGTCAACTTGGTTGCTTTTTACACGAAGATACTTGGATGATGCCCAATGATAATGAATTGGACAAAGGTGATCAAGGATGGGAACTTTTTTGAGCGGGTTGATTGGGCTGGTTTGATTTGGTTATTGGTGGAAAAGGAGTTGGTGCAATCTCCGCAATTGGTGAATTGTTACTATGCTTCACATTTGCAGTGTCTGATCCAGTCACAAACGGGAAGATTATTGAAGGAAGAAGCCGCCTAAGTCGAAGAGGTTTGAACACAAGAGGAGGTCGAGCAGGTACCTGGCAGGGAGAGGAGCAAGCAGGAGCAAGAGCAAGAACAGGAACAGGACAGAGAACAGGATGATGAAGATGGGGTTTGTAATGAGAGTCCAAAGATATAGGGAATGATGACTCTATGGTTAAAAAATTGGAGGAACTACACTATTGAATTGAGCCTCGGACAAGACAATGTTGAGAAAGTTGATGTTCATAAGGAGAAGGATAGTCTTGGGGATACGATGGATTTAATGGAAAGCAAAGCAGAAGAAGAACAAGAGCAAGAAACAAGAGAACAAGGTCAGTGGCTTTGGACTGGAAAAGGTAGAGGCCCCGGAGCTTCTGTTCAGGAGGTGTTAATACAAATGATTCAGGAATTTGATTTTGGGATGAAAAGAAAACAGAATTAGAAGAAGGGAATGGTCAAGGAAAAGAAGAGGAGGAGGTAGGAGGAGGAGGAAGAAAGAAGAGAAGAAGAGGAGGAAGAAGAAGAGGAGGAGGAAGATCAGGAAGGTGAGTTCCGCCTGTTGCCAAGGAATAATTCTATTGATGGATTTCCTTCAATGCCAACTTATTCAAGAATGGAGACCAGAGCCCATTAACTTTAACTCAGAGTTTGAATTACATGGTCATCATCTGCTGAATTTCTTCCAACCAGACGATGATAAGCAGAATGAGTTCTGGTGGATGCATACCTTTTTGTTATATGCAACAAGAGAGTGATCGACTCTGATATTGACAACCAGCTCAGTTCTTAATGGTGGGAACAAAAGGTTAAGGAGCGAAGGTCCACTTGACTATGATAAGTGTATGGATATACGTACAACAGTGGCTGATAAAGCAAGGATGATGTACGCAGAGAAAGATCAGTTCATAGCAGGCCACCCATGAATCAGCAATAACTTGCTATCACGAGCTGCAGCAGAGAGACGGCCCACCCACTTTATTAACCCATGATAAATAACTCGCACATGGATCACATAAAACTTGGCAGGGTCAAAATGCGTGCCTGGGTATAAAGTTTTACCCCCAAATTTGTCTTGTTCCAGTAGATCCCCACTGATCCACCTGAACTGGAGAAAACAAGAATATGTTGTGAAAGATTATGCAATCACAAAACCCGAGCCCTCTCATGCCAATGATATGGGCGTGATCCCTATTCAAGGCCCCAGAATCAACAAACTTTAACGGGATACAACACCTCTCTACCTCCCCTAAATGCGCTGGTAGGGATGAGACTCTTTTGCACACACCCTAGGTGTCCCCAGTACATATCTTATGCCTTACCTCG
>NC_052358.1:21581346-21613402 GCF_009727055.1 Benincasa hispida
ACGATCGAGCACATCATCTATACGATAGACAACATCTTATCTCTCACTTGCTCGATTGTCTACACGATCGTTGTCCTCTAGTCTCTTCCTCAAGTCAAGATCATACAGAGCCCACAACTCCTGGATTCTCATTCACTTCGTGAATCGAATAGGACTCGATTGCTTTCGTGGAGGTTGTGTTCATTATGTTCGTGTTGTTCCAGTTGTTGCGTTTGAGGGCTGTGTTGGACGCATTAGAAGATTGATCAAGGGATTCGTGAAGAATGTTTCTTCAACAAGAAACCGAGATTAAGTTCCTCTTGATATGAGGAACCACAAAAACATTATCCAGTAACAGATAACGTTTCTTTTCCAAAAATAACTTTAGCCTGCCTACAGCAACAACTGAAACAATCTCACCAGTTATGACTCGAAGAGTCAACTTTCCTGCTTCCAATGTTTTCCAGGAACTAAATCCTTGGTAGGAAGAACTACATGATTAGTAGCGTCTGAATCAAGTATCAAGGCAGAATCATCATTCTTTACCAAACACGTCTCCAAGACATATAAATTACATTTACTGTCTTTAGACTTCTTCCTTTTTTGGAGAGTAATGGGATCAGTATCAGAACCTAAATAAGCTCTAAGTTTCATTTCAGAGAACAATTCTCGTCGATGAACTTTTCCAGAGTCAGCAATAATTGCTTTCTCTTTTAGTCCTTTGACATTGAAGAAAGACTGAAGGTTATCTTGAGAACTAACACTATTGGTTCCTTTGTCATCCATCCCTTTTTGCTCAAAAAGTAAGAACTAGCATTCAAACAATTCTTGCAACGAGTCCATGATCACACGTGCAATGACCATGTTCTCAACCCTTTGGGCCAATACATAAGGTATGTTAGCCAAAATATGAAGTCGGGCCAACGAGTTAGCCTTCATCCACACCTCATATGTATTATGAACATTTCGCAGTGCATCAAGGGTCGGGACTTGAGGACACTCCTCAACCATGATTCTCAAAGTTGTTTACCATGAAATATATTTTAAGAGACTCTTTCCAATGTATGTAATGGGTCAAAGTAAAAGAGGCAACTAAAGGAAAATCATACATGTTGCTGAAAAATAAACACATTAATCTACATTAGATTTTGGAATATTCTTTAGAAACAACATCCAATATAGTTTAGCAAAACTTAAATGAACCCCGTGTGACATCTAGTTTTGCAATGACGCTTCAGTGGTTTAGGACAAAAGCCATCGAAGGGTAGTCAATCTATCCCTCCTCTAAATTGAGACACTCTTAAGCAGTCACTAATACTAGAACAACTTTTGTTCCTATAACTACTAGCCATCATTGATTTGATCAAGAAATCATTAACTGGCTTAACAATTTCCCGTAAGTGTGACCCTTCATTTTAGATCCTAGAGTTTCGCCCCAAGCAGTCAATCCGAAGGGAAAAAATACGATTAGGGCAAAAACTAAAGCGACTCTATCCATTTATGAAGTTCACCTTGATATTGACAAACTGCACAAAAACCATCCGAAAGGGGACGCTCCCAGGGTGCCACGAGGTCGTGCAAGAAGATCTCATGGTGCAAATCAATGAAGGAGACCGCAGGACATATTGACACACATCCTTCACCCACTTATTATAAACACTCTCTCTGTCCACCTTGATATTGACTCATTCAAACACTATCCGAAGGGGGATGCTCCCAGGGCACCACGAGGCCAAGCATGAATCTCACTGCGTGAACTTTAAGGGAGAAACGTGAGTGGAATTGACATATCATATACATCTTTTCCTCCCACTGAGTATTTTAAAACCTAGGGTTTAGTTAACTTAGAAAAAACACGGCTAACGATTTTAACTAAGTGATTTTTTAGGTTTGCCCAAAAGTAATTTACTTTGGAAAGTTGAACAACTTTTGATCATCATTCATTAAACTTTTTAACGAAGTCTTTGACCAACTTTTGCATGCTTGTAGCAAATCTATCTAACCTTTCCAGGTAGGGATGTTTCGTTTCCGTCAGCTTAAATACACCAGCCTAGACAGAATCAACCTTAGACAAAAGGTCCCTCAGATTGATTTATTACAAATTTAATCTTTTATGGAATTCAATTTAATTCTATTAAACCGATTCAAAAGATTAAACTTAGGCATCTAAACTCATTAGAACCAGGAACTTAGGTCTATCTCAATCCAATTTTAAAACTCTTTTAAAACATGAGTTCATCTAAGTTCGCATGCAACTCTTTCTTATCAATTTTAGTTCTAATTTCCATTATAACACTTATAACAGGAAACAACTAAAACCAACCCAATGCGAAGCTACATATACAAGGCATTCATAACTCTTATAAATAAGCCTAAGTGTCATGCTTCATGTATTGTTCATTCATTACTACTGGTATATAACACTTATATAACAAAGCAATGAACCAAGCATACATGCTTCCATACACCCTTATATTATAACTCTTATAATATAAAGATGATTCATGAATATGCTTAATGCATGCATAAATAAAACTCTTATATTTCATGATGCATGCACATGCTCTCTTGTAATTTCATTATGCCATTAGCTATATTATAACACTTATAATATATGATGTATGAGTAAAATGCATAACCTAAGGTGGGTTTTAAATCTATATGTCATACACTGTGACATATAAACAACATACATCTCATGTACATTAAATAAAAGTTGATGAACCGGGATAATTAGCCTCAAACCCTCAAAAAACAAAGCTAGTTGTGACAAAGGGCAATGAGTCACTGGTTCAAACAGGCAAATCGGGTCTTGAACCGTCTGAGCGAAGCTCGCGTGTCCTTGACCGTGTAACAAATCCTTGTAATTGTTTAGCAACGCTGTAAGAGTATAAACGATCGTTTAGTAACGATGGTGTACCTTTGACTATGCGATGAAGCATGAAGGCCACGTGATCGTGCAACGTGCATCATGCAATGCAAGCCTTAAACGATCAAGTAAACAACAACGATATGGTGAAGCAAAATCGTCTTAACGATCGCTGAACAAGCGTAAGGTATCATATACTGGGTGATCGTGTAGACAGTGACTATGCAATGAAGCATGCTGAGCTACACGATCGTTTAGTGTGCACGTTTAGAAAACACAAGCCTATCACATAGACTTTGCTACTCGATCGTGTAGCAACAGGGTCAATGATCGTATTGTCAACTCTTAAACGATCGTTTAGTCTCTCAACGACTATTGCTTAGTAAAAGCAATTTTCACTTGATAGCCTTTTTTCGTTAGTACTTTCCAAATGAAGCAATTATTAATTTTGTAAAACCATTTTCTTTTTATCTCACGGTTACCATAAGACTTCTAATAACCTCCCACTCAATCGGTTATTAGAGAAAAAGAATTCATTATCATATAATTCATATATTATAAATAAATATGATAACCAACTTATCATATTATATTTATAACCTATAGTTTTAATATTTCATCATATGAAACATATAAACCATAGTTTTTTTTTTCTATTTTATGATACTTAATATAAATCATATTTATATTAATTCCTCCAATTAATGTATCTCATGCATTACACTAATTATATCACATATAATTGAATTTCCTCTTGTTAATTTGAATACTTCAAACTAAACCAAAATCTGATTCTCAACTTGAATCCATTGAGCTACCAAGGGGGACCTTGTGAACCTGTGGTTTGAAGCTCCAATGGTACGTGAATAACTGACTAAACTCTTTAGTCAGGAGATTCACCATCCATTAACTGTCGGGCACTCCACTAAAAATTGATAACTGCACTCTTCTCACTATAAATGTATTCTTTGTCCATATAACCAATCAACAATGCGATAATCCTTCAAAAATCACTCGTAAGTACAGTTAGACTAATTTACCATTTTTCCCCTATAGTTACATCTAACTCCTTAAGTACCACTGATTCCTCTAATGACCAATAAGTCATAGTCATACTATGATTGAATCCTCTCTTCCAAAGAGAGAGTGTGGCAATTATGTTCAAGACCCGGAATCAGCCTTTAAGGAAGCAATTTATTTACTTACCCCTGATTCAGGGAAGGAGTGAATTCCATCTTGTGTAACTCAGTTCCCAGCTCCCCAATCAGATGAATCCTAAAAAAGGTAGGCTTGTTAAGTTGGCAATCTGGCCGCTCTCACCCATACTAATCAAAAGACCGCCCTTATAGGCATGAGTTCCCAAAACACTTAGGATTAAGGTCATGTCACCTATGGTCATTTAAGTGAGATGTAATTCTCAATTATCAACGGCGTTATATATAGAGATGAATCATCTCGTGGTCCGATTTTATACAAACTCTTTGTATAGGACACCCCTGCTCGCATGTCTCCACATGAATGGTCAGGATCAGACCATTTGTAGCACTTTACAACACTTGTAAATATCTACAAAGCGGGCTGTATTCGTAATATCATCAGGATAAGGTATCCCTCCTTTATCCTTATACTACAGACCATTTAGGTTATTTACTTAAGGCATGATCCACTTGTATGTCTCACATACATGCTTAAGTTTACATGAAATAATCACAGATCTTAGTTTATTGGATATGAGTAAATGCAAATAAAATAACACTTATTTGATTTATAACAATGTGTACAAACTGTTTACAAACTACGAGACTCTCGGAGAATTAGGACACCAATCCCAACAAATTGCAAATAAATAATGATTATAGGTACATCATTACTTTTTGCTAAAACTTGATTTGGATTTAATTGCAATTTACTAATAAGAATATGTTTAAAATTTCAGCATGTCGAATTCTTCTAAAATACTCGCTTCCGCTTTAATTAACGGTAATAACAATGCAACATGCAAATTACTAGTAAATGATGATTTAAAACAAGATTTAACAGAGGATTGTCCTCTATCTCCCAACTCATCTAAAGTTTTGAACAATATAGATGAGAATGAAAAATTTGAACGACAAAGTAAATGTGATTTACTAGTCATTGAAACATGCTTAGTGGAAAACGATAAAAAGACCTGGATAATATATTCAGTTGCCGCTAATCATATATGTATTTTCTCTCAGGAAACTAGTTCCTGTAGACAACTTACAGAAGGCGAAACAACCTTTAAGGTAGGGACCGGGGAGGTTGTTTTAGCTAAAGCAGTGGGAGATATGAAGTTATTTATAGGAGATAGGTAAATTTTACTTAAAAATGGTTATTTTATTCCTTCTATGAAAAGGAATTTCATATTCGTCTTATGTTTGCTAGAATGAAATTAAAAAGTTTCTTTTGAAAATAATGAAGTGTTCCTTACTTCGAAAGATATTAATATTTGTTCTGCAAAATTAAAAAATAACTTGTACATGTTAAAACTGACTGAGGTAAAAGCCGTTTTAAACATAGAAATGTTTAAAAAAACTGAGACTCAAAATAAGAAAAGGAAAGTTTCTCAAATGAATATCTTTGGCACTTGAGACTTGGTCACATTAATCTCAACAGGATTGAGAGATTGGTGAAGAATAGTCATCTAAATCAGTTAGAAGACAGTACACTACCAGCATGTGAATCTTGTCTTGAGGGTAAAATGGCTAAAAGATCTTTTTCTAGAGAGGATCTTAGAGCCAAAGAACCCTTGGAGCTGGTACATTCAAACCTTTGTGGTCCTATGAATGTTAAAGCTAGAGGAGGGTATGAATATCTCATCAGCTTCGTCGATGATTATTCAAGATATGGCTACATTTACCTAATACATCATAAGTCCGATACACTTGAAAAGTTGAAGGAATATAAGGCAGAGGTTGAGAACCAATTAGGTAAAAAGCTTAAAACACTTTGATCAAATCGAGGTGGTGAGTATATGGACTTGAAATTCCAGAACTATTTGATAGAACACAGAATCCAGTCACAAATTCTTTTTGGGGACACGTAGTTGAGATTGCGGTGTATATATTAAATATGATTCCCTTGAAAAGTGTTTCTGAAACACCTTACGAGCTATGGAGAGGACGTAAAGGTAGTTTTCGTCACTTCAAAATTTGGGGATGCCCAACATATATGTTGGTGCAAAATCCTAAAAAGTTGGAACATCGTTCAAAGGTATACCTATTTGTAGGTTACCCTAAAGAGACAAAAGATGGTTTCTTTTATGATCTTCAGGAAGATAAGGTATTTGTATCAACAAATGCAACTTTCCTAGAGGAAGACCATATCAAGAATCACCAATCTTGCATTAGGCTAGTAATAGAAGAAATGACTAGAGAAACGACAAATGCATCAATAAGAGTTGTTGATAGAGCAGGTCCATCAACAAGAGTAGTTGATGAAACTAGTACTTCACATCCTTCTCAAGAGTTGAGTATACCTCAACGTAGTGGGAGGGTTGTGCAACAGCCTGATCAGTACAAGCAAAATTGTATTGCTGACTCCACAATGGAAGATGAGTATGTAGCTACAAATGAAGCAGAAAAAGAAACAATATGGCTCAGAAAGTTCCTGACTGACTTGGGAGTAGTTCCAAATATGCACCTGTTGGTCACTTTATATTGTGATTGAAGGATCTCATTTTAAGGAAATCCATGAGTGGAAGTGGATCGTCCAAATTCCATTTAGATTGAAAACACGAATTTATAGTAAACATACAAATTATGCATTCTAAGTAAAATTACAGCATGTTTTTTAAACAAGAAATAGGGTTCAAGAGATTATACCTTTGAAGAATACTTTTTCTCATGAAATTTTTTTTTGAACTATCATGTACTCTTCGAACAGCAACAAAACTTGAAGACCCTCTTCAAGAAAGTCACGAACCAAAATAGAAGACACGATCATTTGGAACCTTCTGTATACTCAAGGTGAGAGTCTAGGAGTTGTGGGCTCTGACTATTTTGGTTAGGAAGGAGTTTGAGTATTGAGGAGGGAGAAGATTGAGGAAGAACTCTATCGTATAAAAAGCTTCTCAATCATGTAGTGTATATGCATATCGTATAGACTCTGTAATTTTCGTGTAGACTTCTTAGGGGAAAATAGAAACTTATTTTCATTTATCCCATTTGCCATAAAAAACTACTTAACCACCCACTAAGGTGGTTGAAGAGAAAAAAAGGATTATTTTTCAAAATAATAAATAAATATGATAACCAACTTATCATATTATATTTATAACCTATAGTTTTAATATTGTATCATATACAATATAAACCAGAGTTTTTTTTCTCTATTTTATGACATTTAATATAAATCACATTTATATTAAAATTAACAACTATTTGAATCTCATTCAAATATTTATTTCCTCCAATTAAACTATAATGTATCAAATACATTATAACAATTATATCATATATAATTGAATCAATTTAATTATATCATATATAATTAAATTCTCTCTTATTAATCTGAACAATTCAAATTAACCCAAAAACTGATTCTCAACTAAATCTTTTTGAGCTACAAAGAGGACCTTATGGACATGTAGCTTGAAGCTCCACCGATATGTGAATAATTAATTAAACTCTTTAATTACATTATCCACCATCTGTTAACTGTCGGGCACTCCATTAAAGATTGACAGCTGCACTTTTCACACTACAGATATATTTCTGTGTCTATTGGATATAACCAATCAACAATACGACGACCCTTCAAAAATTGCTTGTAAGTACAGTTGGGCTAAATTACCGTTTTGCTCCTGTAATTACATCTAACTCTTTAAGTACCACTGATCCCTCTCATGAATAATAGATCATAATCCTACTATGACTAAACCCTTCTTAGGCCAAGAGAGGGTGTGGCGCCATATTGTTCAAGACCCGAAATCAGCTCTTAAGGGAGTAATTTATCTACTTACCCCTACTTCGGGGAAAGAGTGAATTCCGTCTTGTGTAGCTAATTTTCTAGCTCCTCAATCAGACGAATCCCCAAAATGCTAGGTTTATTGAGTCGACGATCTGGTCACTCTCACCCATACAAATCAAAAGCACCCTCATAGGCAGGAGTTTACAACTTACTCAGGATTAAGGTCATGTTACTTATGGTCATCATGATGAAATGAAAGTCTCTATTATGAATAACATTATATAATGAGACTAAGCATTTCGTGGTCCGGTCTTACACAAACTCCTTTGTATAGACTGTCCTCGCTTGCATATTTAATACATGAATTATTAGGATCAGATCATTTGTAGCACTTTACAACATTTGTAATATCTATGAAGCGGGCCATACTCGTAGTGTCACCAAGATAAGGTACCCATCCTTATCCATATACTACAGACCATTTAGGTTTATCACTTAAAAATGATCCACCTGTATGTCTCTACATACATGTTTAAGTTACAACGATAACCTTGGATGTTAGTTTATTGGTTTGTGGTTAATGTAACTAAAATATCACATATTTCATAGACAAAGTAAATAAAATATAAAATATTATTAATCACATACAAGTTTGTTCATATTGAGTTTACAAACTATAGAACCCTACCAGGTTTAGGGCATCAACCCCAACAGTGATAACAATGGAGCAAACTCAAAGGAATCTAGACGCCATAAATGTGGAAAGTACATCGAACGAAAGTACCATCTCATCAGGGAGATTGTACACAGAGGAGACGTGATTGTCACGCAGATGGCCTCACAAGACAACTTAGCTGATCCATTTACAAAGGTCCTCTCGGCTAAAGTATTTGAGGGTCACCTAGCACGACTAGGACTACGAGATACTTTCTACTAGGGAAAATGGGAGAAATAAGGGGTATTTGATGCCTTAGTTTATTGTATTTATTATTTTTGTTTTTCTCTCATTGAACTTAACATTGTATATATTTATCCACTGGAGTTTTAGTCAAAGTGGGAGTTTGTTGGGTTGTATGTCCTAAAACTCGCAGTTTGTAAAGTTAAACATTTTCTATTATCAATAAAGATGTTATTCAACATTTCTTCAATAAAACTGTTATTGAATTTGTAAATTACACTTGTAAAGCCTAAATCCAATAAACTAAGATCCATGGCTATGTGGAGCATAAAAGTGGATCAGGTTCGAGTAAATAATGAAAATGATCTATAGTATACGAATAAGGTTGGGTGCCTTATTCTGGTAATACTATCGGATGTGGCCCACTCTGTTGTTATTACAATTTATTGTAAGGTGCTACAAACGAAGTGATCCTGATTCGTTAATGTATTGACATGAGAAGTAGGGGTGTCCTATGTAATGAATTTGTGTAAGATTGGACCAAGAAATAAGTCACTCTTACTTTATAACGTCGTTTACTGTTTAAGACAGACTATTTCGCTTAGATGACCTAGGTAATTCGATTTTAGTCTTGAACTAACTATAGACTCCTATTTATTCGGGATTATCCTTAGATTTGCATAGGTGAGAGTTGACTGAACAACACCGACTCAATAAGCCTCCCAATTCAAGGGTAAGACCAGGTAGATAGTTGGGGACATAAGGTGCAAGAGGGAATTTCCACTTACCCGATTTAGGGATAGGAAGAAGATTGTTCTCTTGAGTACTGAATCCAAGTCTTGAACAAGGGGCCCCACCCTCTCATTGGCTTGAGATGGATCCGATTTAGTGATTGGATCACAGACCAATCGTTCAATAGAGGATCAGTGGAACTTAAAAAGCAAGACATAATTTCGGGGGTAAAACAACATTTGACCCAACCGTTATTACGAACAACATGTGAATGGTCGACTTACTGATTATGGTTAAATCAAGTGGACACAAATATATCTATAGTGAGAAGAGTGCAACTATTGAGCTATAGTGGTGTGACTTGATAGTTAACGAATACTGATTAATTTGGTCTAAAGAATTTTAGCCAATTAATCTTAAATCGTTGGAGTTAATGATCTGTAGGTCCATAAGGCCCCTCTACTAACTCGTCAAACATAAACACCTTGTATTAATGAATTGATTGAATTTGTAATGATATCAATTTAAATTGTACAAATTGTATTTCAATTTGAAAATGTTCAAATTGAAATAGGATTTGAATTTGAATAAAATCAAATTAAAAAAAATTAAGGTTTGCATAATTATATTAGATATAATTATTTAACGTTTCATTTATCGAAATTAAATGAAATTGGAGAGTTAATAATATTTAAATATTGATTAAATATTAATTACATGAATAGGATTCATGTTTAAAATTAGTGTATGATTAATTTAATATTTGATATTAAATTATTATTTAATTAACTAAAAATCAAATTAATTTTCAATTTTAATTCAATTTGAGAAATTGGTTTTTGAAAATTTTGTATTTAATTAATTGTGAATTAACTAAATTAAGTTTTAATTAATTTTAAAATTAATTAAAGTTAATTGAAATGAAAATTCAATTTTAGTGAGATCTTCCCACATTTAGAGAAGTAGTAGGTGTTCCTCCATACACAGACATTTCCCACTTAAATCATGCAATTGAAACTGGCATAATCTTTGTTCAGTGGTGCTTGCATGAAAAACGTTCATAAAACTCTTCAATAATTTTCTTTTTTTAAATAAGTAAGACAATAATTTTATTTAAGTAATTATTTTCAATGTATTTCTACACTTTTATTTTAAAAAACTTGTTTTAATTATTAAACTCAAAGAGTTTTTAACTTCCATAATCAATTATATTTTAAGGTAGAGTAACCTAGAATTCAATTTTTAAAATAAATTAAAAATATTTCTTATATTCAAGTTTTTTTTAGACTTTTGAGATTCTTTTAATTCGTAAATTTTATAAATGTATCAAACTTATTGGTTTCAATTTCATTCTTAAAGGTTTTTAACTTTTGAAATTACATGCATGGACATGTAGAGTCATTTGTAAATGGTATGAATCCCACTTCGATCAACTATAAAAAAAAAATTGATCTCGAAGAAGGAGTGTGTGTGAATTTACCAAATTAAACCTACTAAAAATAAAAATGGATGGGTTGTTATATTTAAAGAAAAATGAATATAAATAGTGTGTTGATATCCCTCTGGTAAGACAAATGGAAAAATGATAAACAAATTAACATTTATAATTACAATAAAGAAAATGAAGATGGTAAAAATTAAATAATCCAACAAAAAATATAAATAAAAGAAGAAAAAGAAAACAAGCCTATGCAGGTTATATACTAAAGAAAAATATTTAAAATTTATTTAGCAATGAATATTCAAACATAAATGTCATAGTTAATAGGAGAGGGAGGAATTATAATAGGTGGGAAAATTTATTTAGCAATTAATATTCATAAATGATAGGGTTAATGGGAGAGGAAGAAAATTTTCCAAAAATTTGTATGGGTGGGGAGAGGAGGTAACGTGGAATTAGAGAGAGAAGATTATGTGAAAGAGATCAAAATAAAGGATAATCTAGATATTATATTAAAACGTTAAGGGTAAAGTTGTGCAAAAAAGTTTCTTTCTCGTTCGTATTTGGTTTGAATCTTATTTTGGTTCCTTATCTTTGAAAAATGTTCGCGTTAGTCCAAACTTTGAATATTATTTTATTTTGGTCTCTAAACTTTTAAATTTATTCATTTTTGTTCCTGAATTTTGAAAAATTGTTTATTTGGTCTCTACTATATTAAGATTTGTTAACTCTTTAACAAAATGGAAAGGTGAATTGTATTTTTTGATGATTAGGCTACCAAATAAGTTAGTTACGCTAAAAAAATATAGAGTTTTAATTTTGAATAACGTGGACAAGCGGGAGAATTTAAAAGACATTTTTAGTTTAAAATTTTAGTCATTCAGTATTTTGGCATGTTGATTGTTGATATTTTACGCCATCATCGTCTTATTCAATACATCTAGAGCATAGTCATTCAAAAATACAAGCCTCTCACATTTCTATTAAAGAGTTACCATAATTTTTAATAGTAGGGACTAAAATAAACATTTTAAAAATTTAGGAATTAAAATGAACATTTTTTTAAAAAAATTTAGGAGCTAAAATAGAAAAGATTCAAAGTTTATGAACTAAAATAGATTTAAATCTTTGTACTTATATATATACATACATACACACACCACGTATATGCTTAAATTAAAAGAGAGTCTTGTAGAATTGAATGATTTAGTATTAGCATGTTAAATATCTTTCATGATTTTTAGATGGTTATTTATTTATTTATTTTTAAATAGTCTTTATGTTCCAAATTGCTGAGGCTCGTTTGGTAACTATTTGGTTTTTTTTTTTTTTGAAAATTAAGCCTATTTCATCCACATTTTTTATAATGATTTGCATCTTTCTTAACTACAATAGTTGAATTCTTAGCCAACTTCCAAAAACAAAAACAAACTTTTTAAAAGCTATTTTTTTTTTAGTTTTCAAAATTTGACTTTGTTTTTTAAACCATTTTTGAAAAGTAGATAAGAAAGGAAGAAATTTGAAGGTGGAAGTAGTGTTCATAGGCTTAATTTTAAAAAACAAAAACAAAAACAAAATGGTTACCAAACAGGACTTGAGAATTTTTTCGAATTACAGTTTCTGATACCATTACAATTTGATCACACTACAAGAAATCTAACTTCTCCCAACGTCACAATTCGTCGGGAAAGATTGAAAAATGCATCGGGAGAGGCTTTCACGAGGAATAATGAGTCGTTGGGAGTTTGGTTGGAAAAAATCCATCGGGAGAGGAACTTCTAATGCATGAAAAAACGACGTCAGGAGTTAGTCGGGGAACTCCCGACGCATGTATAGGGCGTCGGGAGTTCCAATAACTGCCAGCGCCTGATATGCGGCGTCGAATGTTGGGGAACTCCTGACGGCCCCGACTAACTCCCGACGCCGTTTTCTATGCGAAACTCCTGATGATTTATTTGATGTGTCGAGAGTTACAAGAACTCTCGACGTAGTAATATATGCATGGGGAGTTCCTTCATTAGTTGAAAATTATCATCGAATATTTTTAATTTATAGTTTGTAATTTTTTAAAATTTGATCTGAATAACCTGTAAAACATAATTAACCAAATAAAGATTCACATTATAAATAAAACAACGAAAATGAAATCCATACTATAACAAATAAATCAAAAACCACAATATCCTAAAATAAAACAAAGTCAATACTAGAACTTCATAAACATTCATATCACAAATACATAGAAGAAATAAAATGAAAACAATGTTTAGAATACGTTTGGAACACAACATCTTCAACAATCGTCCCAACTCATCTCTGAACTGCATTCTACAATAAAACAAAAACATTCAAATATCATAATCGGTAAACATCTGCAACACGTTCAAACTTCATAAACAAAACATTCGCAACACATTAGAACTTCGTAAACATTCATAAATACACAAAAACTCCAAGTTCAACGATAAGACGAGTGTAATGAAACTCTACCCACCCCCCATGACAAATATGGAACCTCCCGAATATCAAAAAATACACAAATATCATAAACAAGAACCAACACACATAAAAATCAAACTTTATCCCCAAAATGGTTTAAACCAATCTCAACCCACCCCCACAACACATTAGAATTTCATAAACATTCATAAACACACAAGAACTCCAAGTTCAACGACAAGACGAGTGTAATGAAACTCTATCCACCCCCCACAGACAAACTGGAACCTCCCAAACATAAAAAAAACATACAAATTGAGTAAACAAGGACCAACACACATAAAACTCAAACTTTGTCCCCAAAATGATTTAAACCAATCTCAACCTACACCCCACAACACATTAGATCTTCATAAACATTCATAAATACACAAGAACTCCAAGTTCAACGACAAGACGAGTGTAATGAAACTCTACCCATCCCCCACGACAAACATGGAACCTCCCGAACATAAAAAACACACAAATATCATAAACAAGACCAACACACATAAAACTCAAACTTTGTCCCCAAAATGGTTTAAATATGCAAATTGTCGTATATGTTTTTTTCAATGTGCATTACATCCAATTTATGTCGTAACAATAGTCTGGACTAATATGGTAGTTGGAAAAAAAATACTTTTCTTAGTCCAGTTTAGAATTCGTTTTCTTTTTTTATCTTGCTTCAATGGATGTTTGCTAAGCACTGAAAATTTTTGCGTATTTATTTGTTGTAAAATCTCTTCTCCATTCATTATGATTGGAAGAGGTCTACGTTCAATTTTTCATCATATTGTCTACTTCGATGCCAACTATGATTCTCTGGAAGATAACGTTGATGTCCCATAAATGATATTTTTCCTCTTATCCCGAAGGATGAATTATCTTCTTTGCATATTGGACATGCTTGATAACCTTTTGTACTCCACCCAGATAGGTCACCGTACACAGGGAAGTCATTAATCGTCCATAATAAGGTAGCATATAGTTGAAAAAATTCACTAGTAACAAAATCATAAGTTCGCACACTAATTTTCCATAACTCTTTCAACTCTTCAATCAACGACTGCAAGTAAACAACAATTTCCTTTCTAGAAGATTTTGGACCAGGTATGAGCAAAGATTGAAGAAGTTTGTTTCCTTCATGCATTTCCAAAGGGGTAAATTATAAAGAATTATCACCACAAGCCACATACTATAAGAAATGCTCATATTTCCAAATAGATCGAACCCATCTGAAGCTAATCCCAAACGAACATTTTGGGGATCTAAAGCAAATGAGGAAATTCATGATCAAAATGTTTCCACCCCTCTGCATCAGCTGGATGTCACAATAGATCCTCCATTTCAACTCGCTTATCTTTATGCCATCTCATGTCAGAAGCACCTTCTTTTGATGCAAACAATCATTTTAATCTTGGTATCAATGAAAAATGACGCAATACCTTATATGGTATTTTTTTACCCTTGCCATCATTAACTTTGTACCAAAACTCACCACAAACGGGGCATTATTGCAAATTTGCAAACTCTTTCCAATACAATACACAATCATATTTGCATGCATGAATAGACTCATAACCTAGGTCTAAATCGCACAATTTTTGCTTGGCTTCATAAAAGGGGAAATGTTGCTTTTAACAATTCCAGCAACATGTCAAATGATTTGTTACTTCAGCCGTTGAGAACTTTGATATACATCAAGTTCATTAAAAAGTTCAAGGATGAAAATTGCGGACAACGAGGGTATAATTCATTTCGTGTTTCGGTCATTAAATCATCGAATAAGTTCGTGGTATCTCTTTCTTAACCATTAGAGGACATTTCATTCTCAATCCTTTCTTCATCTGCATTTTCATTTTCAATTGGAACTTGTAAATCGTTTATAAGATTCAACATCTCATTTTCTTCGACAGCATTACTCTCTATACTATCTACTTCAACATTTTGTATTGAATGACTTGTATGACTTTCAAAACTTCTAGATAAGTTTACAGACTCTCCATGATATACTCATTCATAGTATGAGGGAGATATTCTATATGTTAATAGATGTTGTTTGCACGAGATTTCAAGAGTAACTTATTTCGTGGAACTTGAACTTTGTATTTGTATTAATTTTGTGGAAAGTGAGTACAATCTCTAATACATAGTATTTTGATGCTTTCAAAATAAACTGTAGCCTTGCCGATTGATCTTCTTAAACGATCGGCCTTTGGGCTTGTTGATTTTCTTAGATGATCAACCTTTGGGGCTTGATGATCTTCTTGAACGATCGGCCTTTGAGTTTGTTGATCTTTTTAGATGATCGACCTTTGAGTTTGTTGATATTCTTGGATGATCGGTCTTTGGGCTCATTGATCTTCTTGAATGATTGGCCTTCGGGCTTATTGATCTTCTTGGAGGATTAGTATTCACACGAGGCTTCCGTAGAAACTTGTTTCGTGGAGTTGAACTTGAGTTGGTGTTGACTTAAGGTTGATTCAATTCGATGTGGTTCGATCTCTAGTACTTGATCCTCTGATTCTCTCTCGGTTTGGTGGATGTGTTTGACTTGAAGAAGAATAACACCGAACGCTCTTGAAGTAGAAGTCTTGGAAGAGTGTTTGTGTCTTCAAGGGTCTTATGTCTTCTAGGAGTGCAACTTCAGGAGTCTTGGGAGTTTTCTGCTTGTCTTCAGGTGTGGTCAGCTTCAGGAGTTAAGGATTCTTCTGATTATAGAGAATTCCTTGTGAGCTCTCTGGAGTATAGTATTGGTAGCTCACCTTTCCAAATGAAGAGAGCTTCTGTATTCATAGAGTTCACAGGTGGGCTTGAGCTTGGTTGATCCATGGGTCTGGCCTTTGGGCCCAATTAGTTGGACCTGGGCTTGGTTGGTTCATGGGTCTGGACTTTGGGCCTAATTAATCGGATTTAGGCTTGATTTGACATTTGAGTCAAATTTAACTCATTTTTGGACTTAGTTGGACTTTACCCAAATAATAATATCAAATTGGGCCAAATTAATCTTATCTAATTCAACGGTCATGATAAAACTACGTGGGGTTATCTAATTCAACGGTCATGATAAAACTACGTGGGGTCATCGAAATTTGTCTTCAATTTCAATTCAGGACATATGTCAACTCCTAATTGAGCCCAAATTTAGTGATTTGGAATTCCGTCAATAATTTAGTAAATGACGTGGCAACTTGTGATTGGTCCAAAATTTCTCATTCAACAAATGCCCCTTTTGAGATTTATGCACATATATGGGTGGATGAATCTCAAAAAATCTAAAGTTGGGATCAAAATCCAAATATATGTGTCCTGAATTTTGACCTCAATTGATGTGTCAGTCAAACTATGAATTTAGTATCTAAGTTTAACTTGAATATGAGATAAAATTTGGGATATGGCCAAATTTACAAAAAAATAAAATGAAAAAAAATTGAGTTTTGTCCCAATTTAATTTGATTTGGATTTAAGATAAAATTTGGGATATGCCCAAATTTTAATAAAAGATTAATTGAGATGTTTTTCTTATCCGCAATTTATTTTGATTGATGATAAAAAACTCAATAAGATACTTGAATTTGGAATATGGCCAAATTTTAATTTAGGATCAATTTTAGATCTTTCTCACAACTTGATTTGGAAATAGAGATAATAACCTAAATTTAGATGAATTTGATATAAAATTTGGAAGATGCCCCAAATTTTAATTTGAGATTTTATACTTAATAATTTGGCTTGAAGATAAAAGTCTGGTGATTTTAGATTTGGGATAAAATTTGGAATATGCCCAAATTTTAATTTGAGATATTTTATCCTGATAATTTGGCTTGATCTTATTTACAATTTAATCCCAATGTTAAATAATTTGATTTTGAATAAAATTTGGAATATGATCAAATTTTAATTTGTGATTTTATCCACAATTTAAATTTGATTTTGACTAAAATTTGGAATATGTCCAAATATTAGTTGAAGATAAATTTGAGTACAAAATCTAATAAAATAAAATTAGATAGAAAATTTGTTTAATTTAATTTTTTTTTAATTTTAATTTGAAATTAGGATAGAATCAAATTAGGAAATCTAATAAAAAATCTAATATTTTGAATCAAATCTTTATTTAATTTGAATTTTCTAATTTGTTATGGAACCTAGAAAACCTCTATAAATAGGATCCCAAACCCCTCCATTATCCTCATTCTCTCCTCTTCTTCTAATCTTTCCTTTCTCTCATTTTTCTCTTCTTCTCCTTTCTCTCATTTTTCCCGTTCTTCTTTCATTTTTCTTTCTTTTTTTAATCTTTTTCTTTCTTTTTTTCAATTTTCCTTCCTTTTTCCTTCTTTTTTTTTTCTTTACTTTTTTTTTCTTTACTTTTTTTTCTTTCTTTTTTCTTTCTTTTGATCTTTTCTGTTTCGTTTTCTTTTTTTTTTTTTTCACTTCTTTTTTTCTTACAAAGCGAAGTCGCACTTGAATTTTGGAGATGAAGCGAAGCCGCACTTGACTTTCAAAGATGAAGCGAAGCCGCACTTGACTTTCGGAGATGAAGCGAAGCCGCACTTGACTTTCGGAGATGAAGCGAAGCCGCAATTGACTTTTGGAGATGAAGCGAAGCCGCACTTGACTTTCGGAGATGAAGCGAAGCCACACTTGACTTTCGGAGATGAAGCGAAGCCGCACTTGACTTTCGGGAGATGAAGCGAAGCCACACTTGACTTTCGGAGATGAAGCGAAAGCCGCATTGACTTTCAGAGATGAAGCGAAGCCCCGCACTTGACTTTCAGAGATGAAGCGAAGCCGCACTTGAATTTTGGAGATGAAGCAAAGCCGCGCCAGACTTGTGGAGATGGAGCGAAGCCACGCCAGATTTGTGGAGATGAAGGAAAGTGATGCCAAACTTGTGAAGATGAAGCGAGCCACGCCAGACTTTGGAGATAAAGCGAAACTGCGCCAACATTTTGGAGATGAAGCAAAGTTGCGCCATCAGTTTGGAGACAAAGTGAAGCCACGCCATGACTTTGAAGATGAAGCGAACCACGACAGACTTTGGAGATGAAGCGAAGCTGTGTCATGATTTTGTAGACCGAGTCATTGAAGATGGAGCTGAGCCATGCACACTGACCATGAACTTGAAGATGAAGCGGAGCCATGCACATCGACTTGAGCTTGAAAATGGAGTGGAACCATACACACCGACCTTGAACTTGAAGACGGAGCAGAGCCATCTACACTGACCTTGAACTTGAAGATGGAAGTGGATCCATGCACACCAATCTTAAACTTGAAGATGGAAGTAGAGCCATGCACACTGATCTTAAACTTGAAGATGGAAGTGGGGCCATGCACGTCAATCTTGAACTTGAAGATGGAAGTGTGGTCATGCACGTCAATCTTGAACTTGAAGATGGAGCAGCATCGATGAGACCTTCACGTTTGAGTTTGACAAAGCATCGAAAAATCCTTCACATTTGAGTTTGACGAAACATCGACGAATCCTCTGCATTTGAGCTTGAAGCATCGGTGAACCCTTCGCATTTGAGCTTGAAGCATCGGTGAACCCTCCGCATTTGAGCTTGAAACATCGGCGAATCCTCTGCACTTGAGTTTGACGAAGCATCGATGAATCTTCACATTGAGCTCGACTTCACGACTTTGAGCATGAAGATGGCATTGCAAAGCCTCCAGACTTGAGCATTCGACGATCAGCCTTTGGGCTTATTGATTTTCTTGAATGATCGGCCTTTGGGCTTGTTGAGCTTTTTGGATGATCAACCTTTGGGCTTGATGATCTTCTTGGATGATTGACTTTAGGCTTGTTGATTTTCTTGGATGATCGGCCTTTGAGCTTGTTGATCTTCTTAGATGATCAGCCTTGGCTTGTTGATTTTCTTGGATGATCGGCCTTTGGCCTTGTTGATTTTCTTAGATGATCGACTTTTGGGCTTGTTGATCTTCTTGGATGATCGGCCTTCGGGCTTGTTGATCTTATTGGACGATCGGCCTTTGGGCTTGTTGATCTTCTTGGAGGATTAGTGTTCACACGAGGCTTCCCGAGAAACTTTTTTCGTGGAGTTGAACTTAAGTTGGTGTTGATGTTAATTTGATGCGATGTGGTTCGATCTCTAGTGCTTGATCCTCTGATTCTCTCCTGATTGAATGCGTACGCTTGATGTATAGAATTGGGGCGTGTGGATGTTCTTGAGCTTCGAATCTTGGAAGAATGCTTGTATCTTCAAAGGACTTCAGTCTTCAAGCGTGTTCAGAATGCTTGTATCTTTTTCAACCTTCAGAATGCTTGTATTTTTTTCAGCCTTCAGAATGCTTGTCTTCAAAGGACTTCAGTCTTCAAGCATGGTTAGCTTCAGAAGTCAAGGAGTCTTTTGATTGTAAAGAATTCCTTCTAAGCTCTTTGTAGTGTAAAATTGTTGACCCTTGAAATGAGAAGAGTGCCTCAATTTATAGGGCTCTCTGATGGGCTTGGGTCTAGTTAGCCCATAGGTTTGGGCTTGGTTGGTTCTTGAGTCTGGCTTTTGGGCTCAATTAATTGGATTTAGTCCTGATTTGACATTTGGGTCACATTTGACTATTTTTGGGCTGGACTTTGACCCAAATAATAATATCAAATTGAGCCAATTAATCTTATTTGATTCAACAGTCATGATAAAACTACGTGGCGTCATCGAAATTTTTCTTCAATTTCAATTCGAGACATATGTCAACCCCTAATTGGCCTAAATTTAATGATTTATAATTTCGTCATACTACTTGTGATTAGTCCAAAATTTCTCATTCAACAAATGCCCGTTTCGAGATTTATGCACATATATGGGTGGATGAATCTTGAAGAATATAAAGTTAGAATCAAAATCCAAATATATCTATTTTTGAATTTGACTTCAATTGATGTATCAGTCAAACTATGGACTTAGTATATAAGTTTAACTTGAATATGGGATAAAATTTGGGATATGGCCAAATTTTAATTTGGGATTAATTTTAGATTTTTTCCCATAATTTGATTTGGAAATAGGGATAAGAACCTAAATTTGGGTGGGTTTGATATAAAATTTGGAAGATGCCCTAAATTTAATTTGAGATGTTATCTTTAATAATTTTGCTTGAGGATAAAAGTTTGATGATTTAGATTTGGGATAAAATTTGGAATATGTTCAAATTTTAATTTGAGATTATATTTATAATTTAATCTCAATGTTGAACAATTTGATTTTGAATAAAATTTGGAATATGACCAAATTTTAATTTGTGATTTTATCCACAATTTAAATTTGATTTTGAATAAAATTTGGAATATGTCCAAATCTTAGTTGAAGATAAATCTAATGACAAAATCTAACAAAATCAAATTAAATAGGAAATTTGTTTATTTAATTTTTTTTTATTTTAATTTGAAATTGGGATAGAATCAAATTATGAAATCTAATAAAAAATCTAATATTTTAAATCAAATCTTTTATTTGATTTGGATTTTCTAATTTGTTACGGAACCTAGGAACGTCTATAAATAGGACCCTAAACCCCTTTATTATCCTCATCCCCTCTTCTTCTTTTACACCTTTCTTTCTCTCTTCTCCTCTTCTTCTTCCAACATTTTCTTTCTCCTTCTTTTTCTTCTTTTTTTTTTTTAATCTTTTCTTTCTTTCTTTGTTCTTTTTTTTTCTTTTTCTTTTTCTTTTCCCTCTTTCTTTTGATCTTTTCTATTTCGTTTTCCTTTTTGCAGTAATGTCCCTCTGCATGACCATCTCCTTGACACACATAAGGATGACCCCGAAAAGGTCTACCTATTGTATCGCCGCTTGTGCTCGTGCTTCTTGATCATCATGAGGGGCTCCAAAAAGGCTTACAACTTCTTCATTCTATCAACCTAGGGATGACCTAGAAAGGTCTACCCTATTATATCACTTCTTGATCCGACTTTGAAGATGAGGCAGATATGCCATCAAGTTATGAAGATGGGGAGAATATGCCATCAAACTTTTGAGTGGAGTCAGGTTGACCGGAGTTGATCTCGCATATGAGGTGGAGTCCTGATCGACCAGAGTTGTCCTCGTATATATGGTGGAACCACATCAACATCTTTGAAGAGAAAGGAAGTTGCACCAACATTTTGAAGAGGGAGGTGAAGTTGTACCAACCTTTTGGAGAAGGAGTAAAGCTGCACCAACATGAATTGTGAAGATGAAGCAAAACTGCACTTGATTTGTGAAGATGAAGCGAAGTCGCATTAGACTTGTGAAGGTGAAGTGAAGTCGCACCAGACTTTGAGAGATGAAGTGAAGTCACGCCATCAGTTTGGAGATGAATCGAAGCCACGCCACAACTTTGGAGATGAAGCGAACCATGTCAGACTTTGGAGATAAAGCGAAACTGGGCCAACATTTTGGAGATGAAGCGAAGCTGCGCCATCAATTTGGAGATGAAGTGAAACTACACCACGACTTTGAAGATGAAGTGAACCACATCAGAATTTGGAGATAAAACGTTGCGTCATGATTTTGTAGACCGAGTCTTAAAGATGGAAGTGGGGCCATGCACGCCAATCTTGAACTTGAAGATGGAGTAGCATCAATGGAGCCTCAGAACTTAAAGATGGAGAACCATCAACAAGACTTTCGCGTTTGAGTTTGACTAAGCATCGACGAATCCTCTGCACTTCAGCTTGAAGAATCAGTGAATCCTCCGCATTTGAGCTTGAAGCATCGGTGAATCCTCCGCACTTGAGTTTGACAAAGCATCGATGAATCTTTACATTGAGCTCGACTTCGTGACTTTGAGCATGAAGATGGCATTGCAAAGCCCAGACTTGAGCATGAAGATGAAGCATCGATGAAGCCTCTAAACTTGAATATGGAGAAGCATCAATGAAGCCTCTGAACTTGACGATTGAAGAGCACCGATGAAGCCTCTGAACTTGAAAATTCAGGAGCATCCAAGTTTGATTTTAAAGAGAAAGCGAAGCGCATTCCAAGTGTATGCTTTTTATTTACTATGCTAGCTCCTTACGAGGGATGAACATCTTCAATCCATTGTGTTGCCCCCAATAATGATGAACATCTTCAATCTAGAGTATCATTCTTTAATGGGGATGATTAACATCAATCTTGTAGTATCATACTTAGGTGGTTGTGGTACCTCTACTGATGAACTAAACTTAAATTTCTTTAAGTTGCCTTCGTACCCTTAAATAAAGGGATTAAATCATGATGTAGTTTAATTTTCTTTTTAACTAGACTGAACTTGAAGTTTCTTTCAAGCTGCCTACGTACTCTTCATAATGATAGGGATCAAGTCATAATGTAGTTCAAAAAGAATGTTTTTTTTTTATGCGCGACTGAACTTAAATTTCTCTAAGTTGCCTACGTACTCTTTATAATGACAGAGATCAAGTCGTAACGTAGTTCATACAAAGATTTTTTTAGGGCATCGTTCACATTTTAAGCTCATGCGGGCTAGGAGCATCATGCAGTTTAGGCTCTTGCGATGAGAAGCTTCTTCATTTAAACTTCAGAAGCTCTTATTTCATCATGGTTTTGGCCATCCTCTTCATTTGTAGGATTCATCAATATGATGAGTTTTGGCTTCACTATCAAGGAACCTTTTGTACTTATGTCAACAGAAAATTTCCTCTTCATGCGTGAAGAGACATGACTGTGAATTTTTTTCGTTGTTGTTTTTTTCATGGAATGACGTCGCCTTCAAGATTTTCATCCTTCCTTTATGTTGATCGCTCGTTGTCTTGAGACGATCAAAAGAAGATGCTGAAGGTCGATCTTTCTTTGATGTGGATATATTTAGCCTTTTGAAAGCTGAAGTTCAAGTAGAAGTAGTTGTTGAATATTGGTCTTCTTCTCCTACCACGACCATACTCAATCTTTGAAAGACTGAAGATCAAGCACTTGAAGGCTTAATACGATCGAAAACAAAAGTTCTTTGCTTCATTTCTTATGAGTGTTGACTTCTTCGACAATTATATGATTGTTGTCGACTTCCACTATGCCGACACTGGGACATGCAATAACTTCTGATACTTTCTCTGGATGATTATTGAGAAAGCTTCTTGGAGAAAGTCTACCAAAGTTGTGGGCCGTTGGAATTTAGGGAAGTCCTTGTCTTCTTTCTTAGCAGGCTTAGGCTTCCATATCATCTTTTTGCTTTTCTTTTTATGATTCTTGTTTCTTCTTCTATAGCTTCGATAGGAATGCGACTCTTTTTGGGGTGGAGTTTGGTTGTCTTCTTTTTTGACGAGTCACAACTATCCACCCTTCATTGTCATCTTCAACGAGCTCATCTTTCTTTTTGGAATTTGTTGTTTGAATCTCTTGTTGGAACCAAACAACTATAGGCTCGAAGGCTCCGAACTGGATTAGGCTTTTTCTTTGAGCATGAGACACAGACAGTATTGGAACACTTGAAGTCGCCGCTATTGTAGCGTGATTTGTCTGAGCTACTTCATCCAAATCTAGCTCAATCTTTTTTTCACGAGCCAACTTCAGAATTCGTTCCTTCAGTATGAAGCACCTTTCAACTGGGTGACTAACGACCCGTTGATATTTGCAGTAGTTAGGATCATCTGCTTTTCCTGCTTGTTCTGGCAACTTTCATTCCGACAGCTGAATAAGTTGCTTCTCTAGCAGTTGCTCCAACATATCTGCCACATCAGAGTCAGGGAATGGATAAACCTTCTCTTGTCTTTCTTTAAGAGTTGGACGACGCTTCTCGCCTTCATTGTGCCTTCTTTCAATTTTTTTTCCTTTGGAGGAAAATTTCAACAGGGCCATATGAACGACCATAGATTCTTTTGTGGCACTATCACGATCTTTTCAGTGCCCTTGGCTTCATTCTTGTATTTTCTCCCTTCAGGGACTAGGAAGCCTTTAGTTCCCCTGTTGGCGATGCTCAGCTTTATATCATGAGCGTGTGTTGCCAACTCATCAAACGTATGAGATTTTATCCCTTGTAAGATGTAGAGAAGTTCCCAGTGCATGCCCGGAGTGCACATCTCCACTGTAGATAATTCAGTGAGTCTATCTTTGCAATCCAGATTCAAAGCTCTCCAATGGTTGATGTAGTCGATGACTGACTCTTCTTTCTGCTATTTTGTGTTCGTCAGATTCATCATGCTAACGATGCGCTTTGTGCTGTAAAAGCGGTCAAGAAACTCTCTTTCTAACTATTTCCAGCTGTCAATCACTTCTGGCTCCAAATCAGTATACCAATCGAAAGCATTTCCTTTCAAGGTAGGACGAACTACTTGACTAGTTGATCTTCTCTGGTTCCTGCATTTTTGCAGGTTTCAATGAAATGTGCAACTTGTTGTTTTGGATTGCCCTTTCCATCGAACTACTGGAACTTTGGATGTTGATACCCAGTTGGCATTCTCAGGTTGTTGATTCTCTTAGTGTACGACTTGGAGTACACAAAGAAGAACTGTGATAGTCTTCTGTACTGAGCCCTTATGGAGTTTGCAATCATATCTTACAGTTGTTGAATTGATAGGGTGGCAACAAAGGTAGATTGTTGTGGCTGGCCTTCCTGCAAGACAGTCTTTCCTTTGTCAATGACTTTCATAGTTGGAGATTGACTTAACTCAGCAGTTTCTCGAGGCTGTATTTCATCTCTTAAAGCAGCGATTTCATGATTTCGCTCTTCTACCGCTTTCATAAGGAGATTTATCTTTATCTCCATCTCTGCCATGGTCAACTTAGTCATTACGTCAGTCATCATGACAAACACTATATCAAAATGTGATTCTTTCTTTGATAGATCAGTAGTAGAAGAATAATTGTCGAACAAGGGATTTTCTCTGATGACGATCCCGCCTATAGGAGCTTCCATCAACTGGTCCCAGATTTCCCCCGTGATGACAAAGCTTATGTAAGTATTGCTTGCGACTGTAGCTTTGGATGCAACTTTCTTTGGTGCCATTTGTAGATTTGTTGACTCGAAGGATGAGAGAGAGATGAGAGGTAGAGATGTCCCACTGGGCATGCCAATTTGTTCGCACGAGATTTCAAGAGAAATTTATTTCGTGGAACTTGAACTTTGTATTTGTATTAATTTTGTGGAAAGTGAGTACAATCTCTAATATATAGTATTTTGATGCTTTCAAAATAAACTATAGTCTTTAAGTTGGTTGATCTTCTTAAAAGATCGACCTTTGGGCTTGTTGATCTTCTTGGATGATCGATCTTTGGGGCTTGATGATCTTCTTGGACGATCGGCCTTTGGGTTTGTTGATCTTTTTAGATGATCGACCTTTGGGCTTGTTGATCTTTTTAGATGATCGACCTTTGGGTTTGTTGATCTTCTTGGATGATCGGCCTTTGGGCTCATTGATCTTCTTGAATGATCGGCCTTCGGGCTTATTGATCTTCTTGGAGGATTAGTGTTCTCATGAGGCTTTATTAGAAACTTGTTTCGTGGAGTTGAACTTGAGTTGGTGTTGACATTGAGGTTGATTCGATGTGATGTGGTTCGATCTATGGTACTTGATCCTCTGATTCTCTCTCGGTTGGATGGATGTGTTTGACTTGAAGAAGAAAAGCACGAAACACTCTTGAAGTAGACGTCTTGGAAGAGTGTTTGTGTCTTCAAGGGTCTTTTGTCTTCTAGAAGTGCAGCTTTAGAAGTCTTGAGAGTCTTCTACTTGTTGATGAATTCTCTCTGGGCTCTTTGAATGTAGAATTGCTTGTATCTTCAAAGGACTTCAGTCTTCAGAAGGCTTGTATCTTCAAAGGACTTCAGTCTTCAGGTGTGGTCAGCTTCAGGAGTCAAGGAATCTTTTGATTGTAGAGAATTCCCTATGAGCTCTCTAGAGTATAGAATTTCTCACCCTTCCAAATGAGGAGAGCTTCTCTATTTATAGAGTTCACAGGTGGACTTGGGTTTGGTTGATCCATGGGCCTGGCCTTTAGGCCCAATTAGTTGGACCTGGGCTTGGTTGGTCCATGGTCTGTACTTTGGGTCCAATTAGTCGGATTTAGGCTTGGTTTGACATTTGGGTCAAATTTAACCCATTTCTGGGCTTAGTTGGACTTTGACCCAAATAATAATATCAAATTGGGTCAAATTAATCTTATCTGATTCAATGGTCATGATAAAACCACGTGGCATCATTGAAATTTGTCTTAAACTTCAATTCAGGACATATTTCAACTCCTAATTAAGCCCAAATTTAATGATTTAGAATTCTGTCATTAATTTAGTAAATAACGTGGCAACTTGTGATTGGTCCAAAATTTCTCATTCAACAGATGTCGTTCCACGATATCTATTTTTTTTTTCCAAATTGAATTCATACAATTCTTACATGGACATCTTATTCGTCTGGAATCATTAACATGAAACTTTGTCATATCTAAAAACTGAGATACTCATTCTCTATACTTCATTGATAACTTATTCCTTAGTTTAATCCATTCTTTATTCATCCTTAAAAATAAATCTTTTCTGACCAACTTGTAATCTAAAACAATAACCTAGATTAGAGGACAAAGTACAAAGTTTTTAATAAGCATGAATTTTGATTAACTTAATACAAAATTCCAAGTTTGTTCGAAGTATTTAAAATTTTAAATAATTTACAATACGTGATTTGACTTTTTCTGCCCCTAATGTTATTGATTTTTTTCCCTAAACTAAGTCCAAAATTAAGTAAATTATAACATCAATATATAATCCAAAAAATTGCATAAGTTGAAACATCCACAATCCATGGCATAAATAAAAAACAATGCTACTTAAGAAAAAATCCACAATAACATCCATACTCCAAAGAATTGCATAAATTGAAACATCCACAATCCACAATAACAACTCAATCCACAATAACATGCTATAAATTAATCCACAATCCACAAAAAATTGCATAAATTGAAACATCCACAATCCACAATAATAACTCAATCCATAAATTAATCCACAATCCACAATAATAACTCAATCCACAAAAAATTGCATAAATTGAAAAATAATGATTTAAATTAATATACAAAATAAGAGAAAATAAAATGGAAAGATTACTGGCGGGCGGTTGAAGGAGGGGAGGTGGCGGTGGCGGCGGTGGCTAGACTAGACAATGGCTGAAGGAGCGGCGGCGGGCTTCTTGAAGGATCAAAATGCAAAATGGAAGGGAGAGGGGGTCGACGCGCGAGGGAGCAGAGTGGGGATGAGATCGGCGGGGAAGAAGGATGGAAATGGAGAGAATCGGCAAAAGGAAAGGGAAAAAACGTGGCAGTGGGGGATAGGGCTTTGATGGCGGCGGGTTGGGGTTGAAATGGGAGAATGGGGAAAATGAAGGAAGAGGATCTGGTTTTTACAAATCTCATCTCTCGACGCCACCCGACGAGCGTCTAGGAATCCATCAGGAGTTCCCTATAGTTAAAGTATGGCGTCACCTATTTATATCATGACGGTTAAAAGTATGACAGTTAAAGTATGGGAACTCCCGATGCCTATTTTATTCGTCGGGAGTTTCGGGGAACTCTCGACGCCTGTTTGTTTGCGGGAACTCCCGACGGTTATTTACGGCGTCAGGAGTTCCGAGGAACTCTCGATGCCATTTTACGTAATGGGAGACACCCTTTCTTCCCGACGATCCAAACTCCCGACGATCGATTTAGGCGTCGTGGGAACTCATTTTTCTTGTAGTGTCAAAATTGGAAATAAAAAAAAGCACTGTATTTTGACAATTTTGAAAATGATTTCTCCACCCGATATTAAGCCCAGAAAAAGATGAAACCCTAGCCATGGTTTAAAATTTCCATCGAACCTCGAAATTTTGATTGGGAAAATTTTGTTTTCCCTAAATTTTGATGAAATTTCGAAAAATTAAGAGAAATTTTGAGAATATCTCCCTAATTTCGACGAAATTTTGAGATTTCAAGAGCATTTCAACATTTCAAGAAAATTTTGATTTTTTTATTAACTACATTAGTTTAATTCAAAATTTCAATTTTATGGTATTGACTACACATAATTATATAGTTTCATATGCCAATGTCACAAAGGATTAAACCTTTTCTATATGTTACTTTTTTTAATTTCCAAGTTTTCTCAAATTTTTGCTTTATTTTTTACCAAGACTTTCATTTCTAAAGACATTGAATTTGAAAAAACAAAAAAATAAAGTACATTTATTTTTAACCTCATCCAAACTTTTTTTTAATTAAATTTTCACATCATTCCACCTCAAAATTGAATTCATTGAGTTTCATTTTTTTTAACCATCCAAAATTTCATAATTTTCATATCATTTCACCTCAAAATATTTATAAACTTTAAATTAATTTATAATTATTTCCCATTTCTTTTCTTAAAATTTTCTCGCATCCACATTTACACATGCATTTACAATAGATATCTAAATGTTATCTTACTTTAAAGAAATTGTGATTAAGGATGGTCAATTGTAGTCTAATTAAGTTACAATCAAATTTAATCAATTTTTACATTTTTTTTTCGAAATTTCCTTCGATATTGATATTTCCATAAAATCAGAACCTTGATATTTGTATCGACACTAGAAGAAATTCGGGCTTCAATGTCGGTTGAAAAAAACGAATCTTCAATGTCGCTTTTAAAATTTATCAAAATTTTGATTTCCCTCTCGCGCACGTGCCCTAAAATGTCATCTCTCAGCTCTCTCACTTTACCAAAAGTACTACAACCCTCGATCGGCCGTTTGCCTAGCCAAACAAACTCTCTCCTTTCTCAGTAGCTGCTAGTCGGCCGTTTGCCTTCAGGTGGGGTTGTCTTCATCGGGTGGTCATCGGAAACGAGCTCGTCATCCAAGCTTCTCCATCACAAGTATATTTGAACAACATTTTTGTTTGCCTTTAGGTGGGGTTGTCTTCCTCTGTCATTTGATAGTTGAATATTTGAACAACATTTTCTTTTGTCATCAAACCTAATGACCACTAAAAGAGCAGCTTGTCTTATTGTATCCATTTGAGAAATTTTGGGTTTATTTTCTTCAGAGCAGATTTATACTACTGTTTAGTTGAAAGAAATAAGCATTCTGTCAAATTTATACTGCTGTTTAGCCATTCAACCTCAGACTTCATTAGACGGTGCATTGTTACACAAACAAGTGTCATGAATATCGATGAATGAAAGAAAGGCTGAACAAATGTTCTAAAAATAGTCGAACCAAGAACACCAATGTGTTATCCATGTTTATGTTGCTTTCTTCAAGGCATTGGAGATTAGCTGAACTCTCTCTCTCCTTGAAGAGTCCTTTCATCCTCTAAATATCATAAACGTCCTTGAATCTCAATGGCATATACAACCTAGTAATTGTTCTGTTACTCATCCATGGAAACTTTCATGTGTTTACATTTACTTATAATTTACAAATGGTTTAATAACTCTTTATATCTGACCAATCCATCTTTTGAACCTCTATCTTGTTGTTATTCAAGCTGAGCAATATGGTTCCTATATAAGAAAATAAGAAATTAAGGCACTGATTATCTTGCACTTTAGTAAGGAACATTATTTTCGTTAATCTTTTGTAGCTTCGTGCAATAGGCCTTTTTACTCTTCCGTCAATCTAATTTATACGTAATGTGGTTAATGGTTCATGCTTGTCATCTCCATATGTTACCGTTTAGAGTCCTTACCTCCCATTGGCTTTAGCTTAGAATTCACTGCCAGTTGTTGTGTGGTGTTAAGTGAAGTTTTTCATTTGTTAGGTTCAAGTTTGACATGTAAGGCTAAATTTTGATTCTTAGGGATTTGGAAGGAATATAGGAAGATTGCATTGGACGTGTTTTAAGAAGGTTGACAAGTGGAGAAGGTGCACCTAACACAAAAAGGACTTCATAACAACATTAATAACAAGGATAAGGTAATATTTATAAGATGCTTATCTTAAAAGTCTAGTTGTTCTAAATTTGTTGAAGTTGCATATTTTACAATCATAATTTTATGCTTTTAAATTTTCCCTTGTTATTATTTTTTTTTTGTAGATTAAGTTGCATATTTTACAATCATGGATAAGTCATGGATGAAAATGAATAGAATGTCAGTTGAATAATAGTTTAACGGGGTCAAGGTGTTTATTAAAAATGGTCTACAACATTCAAATATACTGAATGTCATGAGTTGTCCATGTTTGAAGTATGTTAATGCAAAGACTCTAGATGTGAACAAAATAAGAGAACACTATTTTTTAATGATATAAATCAAAGTTATCAGACATGGATTTTTCATGGTGAATCATTACGATTAAAAGGAACAATGAAAATGTGTCTACTAGTAAAAGAGACGAAGCTGATGAGGATGATGTTGATGTTGACGACACAATTGGATGTTTGAAGGCTACATACAATAAACTATTTTATTGGAAAATCCAATAATTTTGAAAGAATTAATTAAGATGATGCAAGAAACTATTGTACCCAAATTGTAAACTTTTTCCAAAATATCTACATTGGTAAAGTTATATAATTTAAAAGCTAATTTTGGATGGAGCGATAAGAGTTTACCTAAGTTGTTGGAATTAATTCATAACATATTACCTAGTCCTAATGAAATTCCAACTTCTACTTATGAAGTAAAAAAGATGTTGGGTAATATTGGAATGAAGTACGAGAAGATTCATGCATGTAGAAATGATTGTTGCTTGTTTAGAAAAGAACTCTCTAATGCAAATGTATGCCCCATTTGTGGTATGTCAAGATGGAAGCTTCAAAAAAATTTAAACGAAAAGGCTAAGAATATCCCAGCAAAAGTCATGTGGTATTTCCCCCCAATTCCAAGATTTAAAAGAATGTTTCGAAGTGAAGAGACAACAAGTTTATTGACGTGACACGCTAAAAAAAAAGGAACAGATGGTTTATTAAAACATCCCAAAGATGCCATATCGTGAAAAAATAGACAATTTGTGGCCAGAGTTTGGATCAGAACCTAGAAATCTTCGTCTTGTTCTTTCGACAGATGGGGTAAATCCACATGGAGATCTGAGTAGTAGATATAGTTGTTGGCCAGTGATGTTAATGACGTACAATCTACCTCTATGGTTGTGCATGAAGCGAAATTTTTTGATGTTGACTGCACTAATATCTGGTCCTAAACAACCGGGAAATGACATAGATATTTATTTAGTTCCGTTAGTAGATGACTTGAAAAAACTTTGGAAAGATGGGGTAGAATGTTACGAAGCATATGAAGAATAACATTTCATGCTTAAAGCCATTTTATTATGGACCATTAATGATTTTCCTACGTATGATAACTTGTATGGTTGTACGGTTAAAGGATATCATGCATGTCCAATTTGTGGAGAGAATACTTCATCCACTTATTTACCAAAAGGGAAGAGGATGGCATATCTCGGGCATTGCAAGTTTCTACCTCGCCATCATCCATATAAGAAATAAAAGAAAGCTTTTAATGGAGCACAAGAATTAGAATTTGGTCCAGAACCATTGAGTGGGAAAGAAATTCTTGCAGAAACAAGTAAGTGTCAATATTCATCTGGTAAGAAAAGTATCAAAGAAAAGAACAGTGGAGATAACACTTCAACTTATTGAAAGAAAAAATCTATTCTTTTCAAGTTAGAATATTGGAAACAAGTAGTAGTGCATAATCCTACTACTCCCATTACTAGCCTCGTACGTAAATTATTTATTTTTTATATAGTGCTAGCTTTATTTTAATAAATGGACGTAAACTTATGTTGAGTTTATCTTTTTTTTTTTTTTTTTTT
>NC_052358.1:21613652-21669624 GCF_009727055.1 Benincasa hispida
AAGTTGTATTTATGATATTGTGATTCTTGTTTATTCATGGAATTAGTACTAGATATTTGTGAATGAGAGAAATGATGGCTTGGTGTAAGTATTCTATGAAAGTCTGGTTCTGGTTGGCTTGGTGTAAGTATTCTATGAAAGTCTGGTTCTGGTTGGCTTGGTATAAGTATTCTATGAAAGTCTGGTTCTGGTTGGCTTGGTGTAAGTATTCTATGAAAGTCTGGTTCTGGTATTATTATTCTTGTTTGTGGATAAATTCATAGGTGGAAGACATGATTTGTTTATTATTGGAAGTTGTATTCATGGTATTGTGATTCTTGTTTGTGGATAAATTCATAGGTGGAAGACATGATTTGTTTATTATTGGAAGCTGTATTCATGGTATTGTGATTCTGGTTTATTCATGGAATTAGTACTACTTGATATTTGTGAATGAGAGAAATGATGGCTTTGGTGTAAGTATTCTATGAAAGTTTGGTTTTGGTATTGTGATTCTTGTTTGTGGATAAATTCATAGGTGGAAGACAAATATTGATGAGTATATGTAATGGATTGGAAATATTGATTCTTGTTTGTGGATAAATTCATAGGTGGAAGACAAATATTGATGGGCTCGCCATGCAATTTTTTTATACTATTTAATATAAAACAATGACGGACATTTCCTAATCCAACACGAGACATATAATGTCGTTTTTAATTTATTTGACCAAAAAAATTGATTCAACAACGAAATTTTAAAAAAAGGGATAGATTCGGGCTTCAATGTCGGTTAAGAATTAAAAAAAAAGGCTTTAATGTCGGTTGTAAGACTTTCAATGTTGAGACTTTCAATGTCGGTTGCAATCGAAATTGAAGGCTGCAATATTGGTGTTACTGAAGGCCAAACCGACATTAAAGGCCTTTAATAACACTACCTTTAATGTCGGTTGCCAACCGACATTAAAGGCATAATTTCTTCTAGTGACATCGATTTTTCGAACATTGATCCCAACTAAGGCTCTAAATAGGATATAAAGTCAATATTTAAGCGACAACCAACACATTTTTTTCTCCATTCATACTGAAGATTTCCTCTTTTACTTTTCTGCACTTTTTATCCAAAGTTCTTGTTGTCGAGACCCAACTATCCCAGATAAAGGTTAAGAATCAAAGTTGTATTTTCCAGTTTTATGCACTTTTGCATTTAAATTCATTGTTTTGGTTTATTTATTTTGTATTTCTCTTTATTTCTCTTTATGGTTTTACTTGGTTTACAAGCTTTTTTCGATTCTAGTTTTGTCCTTTAATTCTCATTAGTTTAATACAAGTTCTTCAGCGATAATTTTCGTATTCGCTTATCTTCACTTTTAGTATGTTTTTCTCTTTATTTATTATTTTGTTTTTATTTTCTTTTAACATGAGCTAAATTCTCTTTTGGGATTTATATATGTAAATACCTCAAGAGAAGAGAACAAATCTTTCATGCACAAAACTTAACTATGCTTATTCCCTAATATGGTTATTATGGGTCTAGATCGATCATCTAGATTAGTATATAAAAACTGAATTTAATACTGAAAGGGTTAAATAAAACTTGATTTTCATAAAAGCAATTTAGGAAAAGAGTTTAGATATAAGTCTTTGTTTTTTACCTTAGACATATGACAAACCCTTTAGGATCTTGGATTGTGTTTTTATTCACCTAAGTTCTCATTAACCATAGACATATAGGTTTAATGACTTAGATTCCTACAGATGCTTCATATAATGTGGAATAGGTGTTGAAATTGCATGAATGCGATACTCTCTAACCGAAAGGTATGAATATTTGAATCTCTCCTTAATTTTATTATCTTTTATTCAAAAACAACTATCTCCCAACTATTTTTTCCACTATCTCATAATCATTGCATTCTTGAGGAAAATCTTGTTTATATTTAGAATATTTATTATATCTATTTTCTTAGATTCATTATTTGGAATACTTCCTATTATTACTTGTTAACTGTGTGCACTTGCCCTAAAAACTAAAAGATTTTTTCTTTTACAAGTTTTCATATGGATACGTGTCTTGTCTCACATCATCTGTAAAGTTCTAAATTCTTTTTAAAATCATGAATTCATTCAACACAATATTAAAAGTTTATGATTATATTATATCTAAAATTAAAATTTATTTATAGTAAATCAATTAAATTAAAAAAATTCAAACTTTATAGAGATCTGTCAAATATAAAATTAAAAGTTGATTAACCTATTAGACATAATATTCAAATTTTAGGGACATATAAAATACTTTTGAACTCTTTTAAAAATTTAAGATCAATACACGCAAACCTCCAACTTTATAAGCAAAATTTGTAATTAATTGAATATTTTAACATTTTAAGAACATTTAAATTAAGTACAACTAAAAAAATGTTCAATTAAGAAATAAGATGGAAGGGGAAGAATTTCTTGATTTTTGAGCGTAAAATCACTACACCAACTTCATCAAAATTTTGCACATTTTGGTGATATATAAGAGTGTAAGTGGAAGATGAAAAAACTCAACATTTCCTCTTCCACACGTTAAATGAAGAGAAAATAATGGAGGAGTTATCAAATAACTCCCTTCCTAATAATTGAATTATTAAATTAAAAAAAACTTTAATATAATATAATATATATATATATATAATATATAATATATATATATATAAATATACACACATACACACAATAACCTATAGTTTATATTATATCACATATAATATTAACCTGTAATTTATTATTCTCTCATTAACCTATAGAATTTAATATGAATCAAATTCATATTAATATTTGAATTATATTCAAATGTTTATTCTTCTCTCAAATAAAACTTTATATTATAATCTATCATATACATTATATTATATCTCATATAATTTTATATTAATTATATCTTATATAATTGATTCCCTTTATTAATTTGAACAATTCAAACTAATCCAAATTTAATTTGATTCTTATCAATCCCAATTGAGTTGACGAGAGGGGTCTTATGAACCTATAGATTGAAACAGGAGAGGTACTTGATTAATCAATTAAACTCTTAATTGAATTAATCAACTTCGATTAACCGTCGATCATTCCACTAAAGACTGACAACTGCACTCTTCGCACTATAGATTTATTTCTGTAGTATATTGGATATAACCAATCGACAGTACATTGAACATTCACAAATTGCTTGTAAGTACAACTAGGCCAAAATTATCATTTTGCCCCTATAGTTACATCTAACTTTTTAAGTACTACTAACCCCTCTAATGAACAAGTTATAGTCTAACTATAGCCGAACCCTCTTGGGCCAGGAGAAGGTGTGACACCACATTGACCAAGCCTTGGAATCAATCTTTAAGGGAATAATTTCTCTATTTTCTCTAACTATAGAGAGGGAGTGAATTCCTTCTTGTATGACTACGTTCCCCGCTCCCCAATAAGATGAATCCCTAAAATGGTAGGTATATTGAGTAGGCAAAATAGACCACTCTCATCTATTCAGATTAAAGGACCGCCTTCATAAACAGGAGTTCACAACTCACTCAGGATTTAGGCCAAGTCATCTATGGTCATCGTGGTGAAATGTAAGTCTCTTTTAGCAACATTTTTATATAGATAGACTATTCATTTCGTGGTCCGGTCTTATACAAACTCTTTGTATAGAATATCTCCGCTCACATGTTCAACATGAATGATCCGGATCAGATCATTTGTAGCACTTTACAACAATTGTAACAACTATAAAGCAAACCATATTCGTAGTGTCACCAGGATAAGGTACTCAACCTTATCCATCTACTACATACCGTTCAGGCTATCACTTAAACATGATCCACCTATCTGTCTCTACATACATGTTTAAGTTACATAAGATAAACCTGAATCTTAGTTTATTGGTTTTTGTGGGTTAATGCAATTAAATATAAAATAAAATACCTCTTATTTTATTAGATAAATAAAGTGTTTGTACGATACAATTACAAACTACAAGATCCATGAGATTTAGGGCATCAATCTCAACAAGGGAGTCTTCTAAATGTTAGGAGAATTCTCTCTAGGCCCTCTGGAGTAAGAGAACTCCTTTAGGCTTGAGCTTAGTTGGTCCATGGACCTGACTCCTCGACCCAATTAATTGGATTTGGGTGTAATTTGATTTTTGAGCCAAATTAAGCCCATTTTTAGACTCAATTGAACTTTAGCCCAAATTATAATATCAAATTGCACTAATTTAATTTTATTCAATTCAATGGTCATGATGAAAACAAGTGGCATCATCAGAATTCGCCTATTTATGTCTTCAATTTTAATTTGGGACGTATGTCAACTTTTAATTGGTCCCAAATTTGATGGTTTGTAATTTCATCATTAATTTGAGAAATGATGTGGCAATTTATAATTGGTCCAAAAAATTCTCATTCAATAAATGCCCTATTTTCGAGATTTTCGCACATGTATGGGTAGGTGGATCTCGAAAAAGATAAAGAATATAAGTAATTTATTCTTGATTTTGGCTCAATTTGACATGTCAAATTAATCAAACTATGAATTTAGTACATAGGTTTAATTAAAATTTGGGATAAAATTTTAAACATGGTCAAACTTTAATTTGAGATAAATTTAAGGTTTTATCCACAATTTAATTTGTCTTGAGGATAAGAGTCTAAATTTTGAAATTTGAATTTGGGATAAATTTTGGAATATGACCATTTTTTTTTCTTTCTAAATTTGGGGTTTTATCCAAGATTTAGTTTGACCTAAGGACAAAAGCCAAACCTTGATTATTTGAGTTTGGGATATTGCCAAATTTTCTAAATTTGGGATAGATTTCGAGTCTTATCCCCAATTTAATTTGACTACTAGATAAAAATTCAAGACTAGGATAATTTGAATTTGAGATAAAGTTTAAAGTACAGCCAGATCTAAATAGAGTATGGATAGATTTGGATGACTTTATATTTCAAGCTAAATCCTATCAATTTTGAGACAAGATAAAATAATGGAATTTAAATATAACCCAATTTCCTAATTTGAAAAGATTTCACTTGAAGATCTAAATCAATTGGGATTTAGATCCCTTCTATAAATTGAGTCAAAACAAAGGTTTCAACTCCAACCAGAGCAAACTAGATAACTTTCTCTTTAGTCTCGATGTTAAACCGGTAATTACATCGTCAATAAACCCTTGACCTAAACAAATATTGAATTTTTCTTTTCCTAGTGAACATCAATTGAGTTTACTTAGCTAATCAGTGGACTTGATGCCTTGAACTGTCAGCCGTTCTAGAGTAAACTAAGACAATTGAAGTCATATAGTTTCTTAGTTTGTTCTCATAATTGTGTTCACTTTGACCTTGAACACCGATTGATCTCATGAGTATTTTAGAGAATTCGCCTTCAAATTCTCGTAGAAGCGACCCTTTCACACTCACATAGGTGATGCCTATAAAGAACATCGAATATACTCTTTTCATAAATAATTATTCGACAACTTATAGAAATCAGTAAAAGCACAATACTTACCCAAAAACCACACTTGCATTGTCTCATCAACCCTTAAGGGAGCAATTTATCTACTTCGAGTTGTGGAAGAAGTGAATTCCTTCTTGTGTAGTTGTGTTCTTAGGTCTCCAATAAGATGAATCCCCAAAATGGTAGGTTTGTTGAATCGACGATTTGGCCATTCTCACTCATACAAATTAAAGGACCCCCTTCACAGGCAGAAGTTCACAACTCACTCAGGATTCAGGTCATGTTACCTATGGCCATCCTAGTGAAATGTAAGTCTCTAATATGAACAGCGTTAAATAATGAGACTAGTCATTTCGTGGTCTGATCTTATACAAACTCCTTTATATAGAATAACTCCACTCATGTTTCCACATGAATGATAAGATCAGATCATTTGTAGCACTTTACAAATATTGTAACATCTACAAAGCGAACTGTACTCGTAATGTCACCAAGATAAGGTATCCAACCTTATCAATCTCCTACAGACCATTTAGGTTATCACTTAAACATGATCCACCCGTATGTCTCTAAAGGAAATCAGACATGAAAATTTCCATGAGCAGTGAAAGGATCGTTCCAAATTCCATTCGATATTGAATATACACAATTACAGTCAAGAAACGGAAACTAATAGGTCATGCACAATACGAAATTACAACATGCTTACAGATGAGATCAAGGGTAAAGTATACATACCTTTGAAGACTCATTCTTTAAACTCCCTCGATCACGAATGCTCATTCAGTCTCCAAGACAGTAATACACGCTCGAACACAACGACTGCAACACAACACGATTAACAGCAACCACCATATAAACAACGCGAACACATAACAAACGACCTCCAAAATCTCGAACTCAGTCGAGTTGAGTGAGGAAACCATCACAATGGTTACTTTGGTATTCTCGGTGTGAGAATCTAGAAGTGTGGGCTCTGTATGGACTTGGTTAGAGGAAGAGACTGAAGGAACAACAATCGTGTAGACGATTAAGCAAGTGGGAGATGAGAAGTGTCTATCGTATAGACGAATGCTCAATTATGTAGAAGAAGGCAACCTATCGTATAGGCAATGCCTTGCGATCGTTTAGCTACGACCAACTGAGTGAACTATCGTATAGTGACACTCCACGGTCGTTTAGTATCTTTGTGAGCTATCGTTTAGTAAAACAATTTCACTTGATAGCATTTCGTGAGTTTCTTTCTGAAAGTAGCAACTCTTAATTTAGGAAAATTTTTTTCCTTTTATCTCACGGTTACCATAAAACCACCAGTAACTTCCCACTCAATTGGTTATAAGAGAAAAAGAGATATTTATCAAATAATTAATATTATTATAAATATATATGATAACCAACTTACCATATTATATTTATAACCTATAGTTTTAATATTTCATCTCATGAAAAATATAAACCATAGTGTCTTTTCTATTTTACGGTACTTAATGTAAATCATATTTACATTAATCCTCCACTTGATGTATCTCATACATCACATCAATTATATCATATATAATTGAATTTTCTCTTGTCAATTTGAACATTTCGAATTAACCCCAAGAACTGATTCTCAACTTGAATCCATTGAGCTATTAAGGGGACCTTATGGACATATAGCTTGAAGCTTCAACGGTATGTGAATAACTAACTATACTCTTTAGCCATGGGATCCACCATCCATTAACTGCCAGGCACTCCATTAAGAACAGACAGCTGCACTCTCTTTATTATTGATATATTTTGTGTCCATATCAACCAATCAACAATGCGATAACCCTTCACAGTCGCTTGTAAGTATAGTTGGGCCAATTAACCGTTTTACCCCTATAGTTACATCTAACTCCTTAAGTACCACTGATTCCTCTAATGAACATAAGTCATAGTCCTACTATGACTGAGTCCTCTCTCCCAAAGAGAAGCTGTGGCCATTATGTTTAAGACCCAGAATCAGCCCTTAAGGGAGCAATCTATCTACTTACCCCTACTTCGAGTGAATTCCATCTTGTGTAATTGAGTTCCCAGCTTCCCAATCAGACAATTCCTCAAAAAGGTAGGCTTGTTGAGTTGGCAATCTGGCCATTCTCACCCATACAAATCAAAGGACCGCCCTCAAAAGCAGGAGTTCCTAAAACAATTAGGATTAGGATCATGTCACCTATGGTCATTTAGGTGAGATGTAAGTCTCAAGTATCAATGACGTTATATAAAGAGACGAATCATCTTGTGATCCGGTCTTATACAAACTCTTTGTATAGGACACCTTCGCTCGCATGTCTCCACATGAATGGTCAGGATCAACCATCTGTAGTAGTTCACAACACTTGAAAACCTCTACAAAGCGGGCCGTATCATAGTGTCACAAAGATAAGGAATCCTTCCTTTAATCCTTATACTACAAACCTTTTTAGGTTATCAGTTAAGGCATGATCCACTTGTATATCTCATATACATGCTTAAGTTTTCATACAATAACCATGGAGCTTTGTTTATTGGATATGAGTAAATGTAAAATAAAATAACTCTTATTTTATTCATAACAATGTATACAGTTTACAAACTACGGGACTCCAGGAGAATTAGGATACCACTCCCAATAATCTCTCACTTGTTCTAATGCCTTAGGAGACTAATGTACAATATATGAAAAATACTAGTACAATATACAATAAACTAGGGCATACTCTATACCCCAGTATCATCTCCCATTTGTCCTAGACAAGATGCCGCATGTCCCGTAGACCCGGACTCTCCAGATGACTCTTGAACACTTTAGCCGTGAGAGCCTTTGTAAATGGATTAGCAACGTTGTGCTCTAACACGATCTTTGTGACTATCACATCACCGCGATGCACAATCTCCCTGATCAATGATATTTCTATTCGATATGCTTGCCTTTACGATGACTTTGAGGTTCCTTTGAATTTGCCACAACCCCGCTGTATCACATTAAAGAGTGATCGACAAATCCATATTCGGAACAACTTCCAAATCTATAAGGAATTTCCACAGTCAAACGACTTCCTTAGCTACTTCACAAACGACTACGTATTCGGCTTCCACAGTGGAGTTCGCAATGCATCCTTGCTTGATGCTTCACCACACTACAACCCCTCCATTTAGGGTGAACATTGACCCTGATGTCGATTTCTGAGAATCTCTATCAGTCTGAAAGTCAGAGTCTGTGTATCCTGTAAGGATCAGATCCTTATCTTCATACACGAGCATGTAGTCCCTCATTCTCTAAAGATACTTGAGGATCGTTTTAGCCGCCGTCCAGTGATCTAATCCTGGATTGGACTAATAATGATTGACAATCCCTACTGCATAGTAAATGTCACGTCTGGTACATAACATTACATACATTAAACTTCCAACAGTTGAAGCATAGGGAATCCAACTCATCTCCTCAACCTCTTGAGATGTCTTAGGACATTGATCCTTAGACAAAAAGATTCCATGCCTGAAGGGTAACGAACCCCTCTTGGAATCCCGCATCTTGTACTTGATCAACATTTGATCAATGTACAATGCCTGAGACAAGGCTAACCTCTTGTTCTTACGATCCCGAATGATTTAGATCCCTAAAACATATTTTGCCTCTCCCAAATCTTTCATTTGGAATTGGGCGGCTAGCCACTTTTTAATGTCAGTCAGAAACCCTACATCATTCCCAATGAGTAAGATATCATCCACATACATTATTAGGAAAGTTACTGAGCTGTTGATGATCTTGTAAACACAAGGATCAACAACATTCTAATAAAAGCCAAACGGTTTGACCGCACTGTCAAACCTAATGTTCCACGATCTAGATGCTTGTTTCAGCCCATAAATGAACCTATTAAGCTTGCAAACTCTTTGCTCTTGATCTGGAATTATGAACCCCTCTGGTTGAGCCATGTAGAGGGTCTCCTCAAGATTGCCATTAAGAAAGACAGTTTTGACGTTTATTTTTCATATCTCATAATCATAAAATGTGGCTATGGATAGAAGTATCCTGATAGATTTCAGCATGCCAACAGGTGAGAAAGTTTCCTCATAGTCCACTCCCTTAACCTGGGTATAACTCTTTGCCACGAGTCTAGCCTTAAAGGTTTGCACCTTTCCATCTACACCTCGTTTTCGCTTGTAGATCCACTTACACCCTATAGGTTTTACCCCATTAGGCGGATCCATAAGTTCTCAGACTTTATTGAAGTACATAGACTTTATTTCCTAGTTCATGGCCTTAATCCACCCATCCTTGTCAGCATCATTCATTGCTTGCTTAAAAGACAATGGATCCTCGACCCCATCATTAGAAATGACGTTCTTGGCTTCAGTCAAACCCATGTAGCGTTCCGTGGGTTCATAACCCTCCCACTATGCTGAGGCAGTCTCAACTCTTGAGCTGGTTAACTAGATGAACCGACCTCAACAACTCTTGTTGATCTATCGGTCTGTTCAACAACTCTTGTCAAATCCTCAGTAGTCTCACTAGAAGTCTCACGTAAACCAAGCTTACTTCGTGGTTTATGATCCATGATGTAGTCTTCTTCCAAGAAGATAACATTTGTAGAAACAAACACTTTGTTCTCACTCGGATCATAGAAGTATCTACATCTCGTTTACTTGGGGTAGCCTACAAAAAGGCAAACTTTCGAACGCGGTTCCAACTTCTTCGGGTTAGTCACAAGCACGTGGGTTGGACATCCCCAAATCCTGAAGTGGTGTAAAATCTTTACGACCTCTCCATAACTCCAAGGTGTTTCAGAAACACTTTTCGAGGGAACATTGTTCAAAATGTAACATGCAGTCTCCACTGCAGAACCCCAAAACGAGTCTGGAAGATGAGCATAACTCATCATAGACTAAACCATGTCCAACAAGGTTATGTTTCTCTTTCTGATACACCATTCTACTGAGGTGTACCTGGGGCCGAGAGTTGGGACGTAATTCCATGTTCTATGATATAGTTATGGAATTGAAGGTCCATACTCTCTTAGATGCCAAAGATGGGCGTTTTACTTAGGAGAAACATTTGGTTTTTTAGCTGTTATCGCCGTACCGAACATTTCGGTAAAGCAAAGCTTTTATGACTAACAACCTTAGTACATATAAGTTATTCTCCATTGAACCAAATCCAATCTCCATACCATTCTTGAAAATAAACACTTTACTCTAAGAAAAGGAGACAATATAGCCTTGTTCAATGAGACAAGAAACCGAGATTAAGTTTCTCTTGATATGAGGAACTACAAAAACATTATCCAGTAACAGATAACATTTCTTGTCCAAAAATAACTTCAGCCTACCTACAGCAACAACTAAACAACCTCACTATTACCGACTCGAAGTGTCATCTCTCCCTGTGGCAAAGTTTTCCAGGAACTAAATCCTTGGTAAGAGGAACTGACGTAATTAGTAGCACCCGGATCAAGGATCCAGGCATAATCATCCTTCTCTACCAAACACAACTCCAAGACCAATAAATCATATTTACTATCTTTAGACATCCTCCTCTTTTGGAGAGTTGTGGGATCAGTATCAAAACTTAAATAAGCTCCAAGTTCCATTTCAGAGAACACTTCTCGTCGATGAACTGTAACAGAGTCAGCAACACTTGCTTTCTCTTCCTGGAAGTTAACTTGGGAACTGACACTACCGGTATCTTTGTCATCCATCCCTTTGTGCTAAAAAAGTAAGAACTGACGTTTAAACAATTTTTGCAATGAGTCCATGATCTCACGTGCAATGACCATGTTCTCAACCCTTTTAGTCAAAACATCAGGTATGTTAGCCAATATGTGAAGTCGGGCTAATGAATTAGCCTTCATCCACACCTCATATGCATTACGAACACTTCACGATGCATCAAGGGTCGGGACTTGAGGACACTCCTCAACCATGACAAACTTGAGGTTGTTTACCATGAAATATGTTTTAACGGACTCTTTCCACTGTATGAAATCGGTCAAACTAGAGGCATTTAACAGAAAATCAAATATGTTGTTGAAAACAAAACACATTGACCAACGTTAGGTTTTAAGCAAATACTCGTTGAAAAAAATACAACATTCAATACGGTTTAGCAAAACTAACATGAACCCCGTGTGACATCTAGTTTCACAATGACGCTTCAAAGGTTTAGGACAAAAGCTGCTGAAGGGTGGTCAATTTATCCATCCTCTGAATTGAGACATTTTCAACCAGTCATTAATACTAGAACAACTCTTGCTTTTATAACGACTAGCCATCATTGATTTGGTCAAGAAATCATTAACTTACTTAACAATTTCTCGTAAGTGTGACCTGACATTTTAGGCCTTAGAGTTCCGCCCCAAGTAGCCAATCCGAAAGGAAACAATTCGATTGGGGCAAAAACTAAAGTGACCCTATCCATTTATGGAGTTCACCTTGATATTGACCAACTGCACAAAATCCATTCGAAGGGGAACGCTCCCAAGGTGCCATGAGGGAGTGCAAGAATGATCTCACGGTGCGAACCAATGAAGGAGACCGCAGGACGTGTTGACACACACCCTTCACCCACTTACTATAAACACTCTCTCCGTCCACCTTGATATTGACTCATTGAAACACCATTCGAAGGGGGATGCTCCCAGGGCACCACGAGACCAAGCATGAATCTCACGGCGTGAACATTCAGGGAGAAACGTGAGTGGCCACTGAGTATTTTATAGCCTAGGGTTTAGTTTACTTAGAAAAAACACGACTAAGAATTTTAACTAAGTGACTTTCTAGGTTTGCCCAAGAGTAACTTTTTCTTTGGATAATTGAACAACTTTTGATCATCATCCATTAAACACTTTAACGAAGTCTTTAATCAACTGTCGTATGCTTACAGAAAATCTATTTAATTCACCTTTTCAGTTAGGTTACTAGGTAGGGGTGTTCCATTTCCATCTGTTTAAGTACCCTAGCCTAGACAAAACCCGCCTTTAGACAAAAGGTCCCTTATAGATAGATTTAATACAATTTTAATCTTTTATGCAAATCAATTTAATCCTATTAAACCGATTTAAAAAGATTAAACTAGGTTGCTAATCCCATTAGAACCTTGAACTTAAGTCTATCTCAATCCAATTTTAAAACTCTTTTAGAACATGAGTTCACCTAAGTTCGTGTAACGGTAGTTTAATGTTTCCATTTTAAGCATGCGCACAATGATATATGATAAAGATAATTTTATGTGATACTACGTTCTAAATTTATACGTTGATAGTGATATACTCGTAGTATGCGATGAAGTAGTGCGTGTCACAAGTTTCCTTGCACTGAAACCAAGTATAATTCCAACGCAAGTTTCTCAAAATGATCCGAGGTCGAACATGGGGATTGTTGTTATTAAATGGGATACTTATGTGATACATGCGACCGATTATAATAATGAATAAAGAATTTTGGTTTGTATAGAAATATAAATTGCCCTGAAAGAAAAAAATGCGTTGATAAAGTAATTTCCTAAACTATTATGATACAGGGGTAAAGGACTGGCTGTGAAGTTGTACAAAAGAATCTATGAATGCGATGGCAAGTCTTATGAATGAGGCAGAAAGAGAATGAGTAAAAAGTAAAAACATCGCAAGTTCGTCAATCGTGTTAAGGACGCAACTAAGGTTCCACTTTCCCTTGGCGTATGCCTTTCAGTGATCGGCCATGTTCCTATACGTCTATGGTGAAATAGAGATGAACGTGATGAACGCAAGGTTGTTTCCATCTTTGGAAATACTTCTCGCTTTAGTTAACGCATTCTTCCAACCTTCTCTCGATAGGCGAAATAACAACTTCACTTCTGCTCTCACAGGTGAAGATGTCGTTGAGCATGCTTTAGCTAAACTTAATTGATTCCTTGACACAGATTGCCTCACTCACTTAATTCTCGCTGTTTACCCCGAGGATTAAGAACACATCATGGAGAAAATGGATGATAAATGTATGGAAAGAGACAGAGAGATTATATGATGACGATGAAAACATTTAATTCTAAAATTAAGCGTTTGATACATGTTTGTGAATGAAATATTAAAGAAGATGAACATAGACGATGAATTAGAGAATAGAAACAAATACGGAAAAAGTGTCAACGTCTTGACACAGATCCCGATCGAAGACTTGTTCTTGCCGACGTATGGATGTGGTGGAGAGGAAAGCTTCCCTCTCAGGCTTACTTTCCCGGTAGAATTGACCTTTTGCATAGAGCTTCAGCTTCGGGAATTGAAAGAATTCTTTTCTGGGAGACTCACCTTTTAGCCTTGTCCCGCAGTTCTCCCGGATTTACTCTGTAAGTCTCTTCAAACTAGCCTCTCTTCCAGTATCTATTTCAGCGAATTTGAGGAAGCTATTTATAGACAAGACCTTGGCTTATTGAATTTGTGGTCCTCATTCCTACCATGGCGTAATGGAAAATTCCTCTATGCTCCACGATCAATTTGATAGAATTGCACAACAAAAAGCTGTACACTTGTCAGAATCATCCGCAAATGCGTTGCTCTTCACATATTCGATCGATCGCCGCATGCGGTGTTGTTTTTGATTACCGCATGTGGTTGAAATGCGTTGATCGCTAAAGCTCATGATCGATCGTCGCATGCGCCATCATTGTGTTGATCATCTTTTTGTTCTTGATCGATTGGCGCATGCGATGTAAATTCGTTGTACATTTTGTCTTCGAGCCATTAACACATGTAGTGACCTATTTCCTGCAAAACAGAGATTGAAACATTCTATTTCGCCATCACAATGGTGTTAGTGGATGTGTTTACGACATTTCATAATTTTCATATTTCTCAGCCAATTCTTATATTATCGACACCACTTTTCTCCCTTTTTGCCGCAATATCTAAATAAAACAGCATAAATAACTTGTATTTCTACAAGTTATCAGTTCACATGTAACTCTTTCTTATCGATTTTAGTTCTAATTTCCATTATAACGCTTATAACAGAAACAACTAAAACCATCCACAATGCAAAGAAAACACATACAAGGCATTTAACACTTACAAATTAGCCTAAGTGTCATGCTCCATGCATTGTTCATTCATTGCTAATTTTATATAATATTTATACAACTAAGCAATGAACTAAACAAACAAGCTTCCATTTACCCTTATACTATAACACTTATAATATAAAGATGGTGCCTGAATATGCTTACTGCATGCATAAATATAACTCTTATATTACATGATGCATGCGCATGCTCTCTTATAATTTCATCATCCCATATTATAACACTTATAATACACGATGCATGAATAATTGCATAACCTAAGGTGGGTTTCAACTCTATATGTCATACACTATGGCATATAAACAACATACATCACATGTACATGAAGCGACAAGTTGAAGAACCGGGATAATTAGCCTCAAATCCTCAAAACCAAAGCTAACTATTAAAAATAGCAAAGAGTCTTCAGTTCAAACAGGCGAACCGAGTCTTGAACCGTCCGGGCGAAGAAATGCGTCTCCACTGATCGTGTACCAACCTCCTTGTGATCACCTATACGAAAGAGTAAACACTTACTCAATCTTTTACCAACGCTTCCAGAGCTAAATGATCGTTTAGCAACGATCGTGTACCTTTACTATTCGATGAAGCATGAGGTACGCGATCGTGTAGCGCGCAACGTACGGTGAAGCATAATCATCTAAGCGATCATCTAAATGACAATGATGCGGTGATGCACAATCGTCTAAACAATGGCTGAGCAAGTGCGAGGTATCATATACCGGGTGATCGTGTAGTTAGTGACTATGCAATAAAGCATGCTAACTACACGATCATTTAGTGCGCGCGCCTTTTATTAAACTATGAGCATCAAATGCTCCCACTCGATCGTTTACCACGAGTGTCCATGCGATTGGGCAACCAATGGTACGCGATAGACTAGACACTTTACCCATCGTTTAACATTAGCTAAACGATCGTTTAGTAAATACTACACAATCGCGTAGAAAAATCTACACGATCGTTTAGCAAAATCCCAGCGATCGTTTACCTTAGGCTACATGATACGACCAACCTTTGGTCTTCTTCCTCGTTCTCCATGCTTCAAAACTTCATCACGAACAACTCAACAAACTCAAACATTTTGAATTATAGACTCGATTGCTTGTTAATTATGCCAAAAAACACAGGAGCCTATTGAAGGAAATCAGACATGAGGATTTCCATGAGTAGCGGAAGGATCATTCCAAATTCCATTAGATATTGAACATACACAATTATAGTCAAGAAAAAGAAACTAAAAGGTCATGCATAATACACAATTACAACATGCTTACAGATGAGATCAAGGGATAAAGTATACATACCTTTGAAGACTCATTCTTCAAACTCCCTCGATTATGAACGCTCATTTAGTCTCCAAGATAGAAATACATGAACGCTCGAACACAATGACCACAACACAACACGATAAATAGCAACCACCACAAGAATAATGCGAACACACAACGAACAACCTCCAAAACCTCGAACTTAGTCGAGTTGAGTGAAGACACCGCCACAATGGTTACCTTGGTATTCTCAGTGTGAGAATTCAGATGTGTGGGCTTTGTATGGACTTGGTTAGAGGAAGAGACTAAAGGAACAACAATCGTGTAGACGATTGAGCAAGTGGGAGATAAGAAGTGTCTACGTATAGACGCTGTCTCTTATACACATCTAGATGTGTATAAGAGACAGGATAAGAAGTGTCTATCGTATAGACCTGTCTCTTATACACATCTAGATGTGTATAAGAGACAGGTGTAGAAGAAGGCAGCCTATCGTATAGACAATGCCCTACGATCGTTTAACTACGGCCAGTTGAGTGAACTATCATATAGTGACACTCCACGATCGTTTAGTCTCTTTGTGAGCTGTCGTTTAGTGAAATAATTTCACTTGATAGCATTTCGTGCATTTCGTTCTGAAAGTAGCAACTCTTAATTTAGGAAAACATTTTTTCTTTTATCTCACAGCTACCATAAAACCACCAGTAACCTCCCACTCAATTGGTTATTAGAGAAAAAGAGATATTTATCAAATAATTAATATTATTATAAATATATATGATAACCAACTTACCATATTATATTTATAACCTATAGTTTTAATATTTCATCTCATGAAACATATAAACCATAGTTCTTTTTCTATTTTACGGTACTTAATGTAAATCATATTTACATTAATCCTCCACTTGATGTATCTCATATATCACACCAATTATATCATATATAATTGAATTTTCTCTTGTCAATTTGAACATTTCAAATCAACCCCAAGCACCGATTCTCAATTTGAATCCATTGAGCTACCAAAGGGATCTTATGGACCTGTAGCTTGAAACTTCAACGGTATGTGAATAATTGACTAAACTCTTTGGCCACGGGATCCACCATCCATTAATTGCCAGGCACTCCACTAAGGACCGGCAGCTACACTCTCTTTACTATAGATATATTTTGTGTCCATATCAACCAATCAACAATGCGATAACCCTTTACGGATCGCTCGTAAGTACAGCTGGGCCAATTAACCGTTTTGCCCCTATAGTTGCATTTAACTCCTTAAGTACCACTGATTCCTTTAATGAATAAGTCATAGTTCTACTATGAACGAATCCTCTCTTCCGAAGAGAAGCTGTGGCCACTATGTTCAAGACTTAGAATCAGCCCTTAAGGGAGCAATCTATCTACTTACCTCTACTTCGGGGAAGGAGTGAATTCCATCTTGTGTAACTGAGATCCCAACTCACCAATCAGACAAATCCCGAAAAAGGTAGGCTTATAGAGTTGGCAATCTGGCCACTCTCACTTATACTAATCAAAGGACTGCCCTCAAAGACAGGAGTTCCTAAAACACTCAGGATTAAGGTCATGTCACTTATGGTCGTTTAGATGAGATGTAAGTCTCAAGTATCAATGACGTTATATAAAGAGACCAATCACCTCATGGTTCGATCTTATACAAACTCTTTGTATAGGACACCTCCGCTCGCATGTCTCCACATGAATGGTCAGAATCAACCATCTATAGTAGTTCACAACACTTGTAAACTTCTACAAAGCGGGTCGTATCTATAGTGTCACCAGGGTAAGGAATTTCTCATTTAATCTTTATACTACAGACCTTTTTAGGTTATCAGTTAAGGCATGATCCACTTGTATATCTCATATACATGCTTAAGTTTTCATACAATAACCGTGAAGCTTTGTTTATTGGATATGAGTAAATGCAAAATAAAATAACTCTTATTTTATTCATAACAATGTGTACAGTTTACAAACTACGAGACTCCGGGAGAATTAGAACACCACTCCCAACAGTCTCTACATACATGTTTAAACTAGAAGATAACCTTAGATGTTAGTTTATTGGTTTGTGGGTTTAACATAACTAAATATCAAATAAAATATCATATATTTTATTAGATAAAAAAAGTGTTTGTACAATATAATTACAAACTATAGAACCCTACGAGATTTAGAGCATCAACCCCAACAATCTCCCACTTGACCTAAAGATAGTGGGTGTACAATATAAAAGTCAAACTAATATACAAAGTACACAAACAATAAATTAGGGCATAACATGCCTAACAAATCTCCCACTTACCCTAGTCTAAACGTGGCCTGTCCCATAGACCCATACTCTGCAGGTGACCCTCAAACACTTTAGCTGTGAGGTCTTTTGTAAACAGATTAGCAAAGTTGTGCCCCAAAGCTATCTGTGTGATGATCACATCCCCTCAATGCACAATCTCTTGGATGAGATGATACTTCCACTCTATGTGCTTTCCGCGCTTATGACTCCTAGGCTCTCGGGAATTAGCCACAACACCAATATTATCACAATAAAGTGTGATGACCTTTGACATGTCTGGAACGACTTCCAGATCTATCAAGAATTTCATGAGCCAAACAACTTCATTAGCAACTTCACAAGATATTACATTCTTAGCCTCCATGGTGGAGTCAACAATGCACCTCTACTTGGTGCTCCTCCAGACTACTGTTCCTCCATTAAGAGTGAACTCTGATCTTGATGTGGATTTCCTAGAATCCTTTTCAGTCTGGAAATTAGAGTGCGTGTATTCTATAAGGATCAAACCCTTAAAACCATACATAAGCACGTAGTCCCTCATTCTACGTAGATACTTGAAAATATTCTTAACGATGGTCCAGTGATCATATCCTGGATTAGACTGATATCTACCGACTATCCCATCCGCATAGTAGATGTCAAGTCTAGTATATAACATTGCATACATTAGGCTGCCAACAGCCGATGTATAGGGGATCCGTTTCATTTCCTTAACCTTTTGAGGTGTTTTATGATATTCTTCCTTAGACTATATAACTTCATGCCTGAAAGGTAATAAACCTCTCTTGGAGTTCTGCATCGAATACTTGATAGGCATTTTGTCAATGTGTGATGCTTGAGACAGAGCTAGCATTTTTGTTCTTTCGATCTATAAAGATCTGAATTCCCAAAACAAATGGAGCCTCTTGTCACTGAAGGAACTCTTATCAAAGAGAACTCATGAGCGAAAGCACGATCAATCTAAATTCATTGTGACAGAATTACAAGCATTCACAAACATACAAACTAGTTATGCATTTTAGAACAAGTTACGACATGCTTTTAAAATAAATACAAAGGGAACGAGAGACTTACCTTTGAAGAACTTTGCTTTTGATTTTATCTCGCTCTCGTGGAGCTGGAAAAACAACCTCTTGCTATTTCTATGATCGTCTACCCAATCGTCTGATCAACCATGAACAATCTTCTCCATGAACAATGAACCTCTCGGATACCACCACTCAGTAACCTTAGTATTCTCGGAGTGAGAACCCAGGAGGTGTGGGCTTTGTTGGATTTGGTAGAGGTTTGGAGGAAACAACGATCGAACTCAACGACCAAGCTAGTGGGAGAGTATAGTGTCTATCGTATAGACTTTGTGCTTGATCATTTAGTAAAATTTTATAAGATACACAATCATTTAGGAAATTAGGTGTGATCGTTTACACGATCGTTTAGTAAAGCTCGCTTGCCACGCGATCGTTTAGTAAAAAGCTACACGATCATTCAGAGAATGGCGCGTGTACACAATCGTTTAGACAAACACTTGATGGCTGTCATGTAGTCTCTCATGAGCTAAATGATAGATTGTGTACTTAATGAAGCGATCCCTTACAAAATAAAAACATTTTTCATTTTATCCTTTAGTTATGAAAACTGAATACAACCTCGCACTTTCACGCACGGTTAAGGAGAAACCACCCATAATTATATCATAATTGTTTTAATTATAAATAAATATAATAACTAACTTATCATATTATATTTATAACCTATAATTTGATTATCATATCATATGTAACATTTAAACCTTAGTCTCTCCTTTACTTGATATAAATCATATTTGTATCATTTTCCTCCAATTAATGTATCTCTTACATCATGTCAACTATATCACATATAATTGAACCAGTTTATTTATATCATATATAATCAAACTCTCTCTTGTCAATTTGAACACTTCAAACTGACCCAAAACCTGATTCTCAACTTGAATCCATTGAGCTACCAAGAGGACCTTATGGACCTGTAGCTTAAAGTTTCAACGGTACGTGAATAGCTGACTAAACTCTTTAGTCACGAGATCCACCATTCGTTAACTGCCGGGCACTCCACTAAAGACTGACAAATGCACTCTTCTCACTATAGATATATTTTTATGTCCATCGGGTATAACCAATCAACAGTACGATAACCCTTCATAGATGCTCGTAAGTACAATTTGGCCAATTTACCGTTTTACCCTATAGTTACATCTAACTCCTTAAGTACCACTGATCTCTCTAATGACCAATACATCATAGTCCTACTATGAGTGGACACCTCTCAGGCTTTGAGAGAGTGTGTGGAGCCACATCGTTCAAGCCCTAGAATCAACCCTTAAAGAAGCAATCTATCTACTTACCCCTACTTCGAGGAAGGAGTGAATTCCATCTTGTGTAACTGAGTTCCCAGCTCCCTAATCAGACGAATCCCCAAAGTGGTAGGTTTGAGACGGCAATCTGGCCACTCGCATCCATGCAAATAAAGGACCGCCCTTAAAGGCAGAAGTTCCCAACTCACTCAGGATTAAGGTCATGTTACCTATGGCCATCCTAGTGAAGTGAAGTCTCTGTCATGAAAAATGTTATATAACGAGACTAAATACTTCGTGGTTCAATCTTATACAAATTTCTTTGTATAAGACACCCCCGCTCATATGTCTCTACATGAATGATCAGGATCAGACCATCTGTAGCACGTCATAATACTTGTAACTATCTATAAAGCGGGTTGTATCCATAGTGTCACAAGGATAAGGTTTCCCTCCTATATCCATATACTATAGACCATTTTGGTTATCACTTAAGGTATGATCCACTTGTATGTCTCCACATACATGCTTAAGTTACAACGACAACCAAGGTTCTTAGTTTATTGGTTTGTGGTTAATGCAAATAAAACATCTCATGTTTCATAGACAACAATGAAGAAAATATATCATATTATTACATCACAAGTGTTTGTTCATACAGGTCTTTACAAACTACAAGACCCTACTAGAGTTTAGGCCATCAACCCCAACAGTCACATCTCCTCCTGAGCCTACCTCTAAAATCTGAAAGGAGGCATGAGGACGACAGATACCACCCTTTCATGATACCTACTACCCATCTGAACCTTTTGCACTCATTAAACTTTAAGCCAAGGATATAAACAACAACTATTTGACTAAACTCATTTTATTAAAATCATTTATACAACTCCCAAACTTAACTATAAATTTTACATCAACAACTTTAAACCGGAATTGTGGCTGTGGTGTGGCATACCTTAACCTTAGAAACACCCTGGAACTCCTTATCTTTCGTTACGTGGGAAGAAAAAAATGAGCTTCAAGAAGCTCAGTGAATGGTAAGCAACTTCTAGAGTCTCTTTCAACTTATAATAATACAAGCCTATCACAATTACGAGGTTAACATCCAAACCTCAGTCTCGAATGAGTCTGTTCTCAACTCTACCTATACACATGGTAGATAGTTAAACTGATACAAATCATAAACGTATACTCTTCTGTGTTCCCTATGATCACATAGATCTCCATTATGGGCTCAGAAGCTAGGCCCGTCGGCCCTTTGACCATCCCGTACGAGGTTCCTCTCACAGGCTCAGGAACTAGGCCTTATGGCCCCCTAACCATCCCGTGATATTCTGCTTTAGGCTCAGGAACTAGGTCTGATAAGCCCCTGACCATCCCGGTCACATATTCCTATACTCTTTTTGGCTACTCATTCACAACATAAACATATACATATATTCTAAAAGTTATTCTTAAGATCATAAAGAAAATACTACTCACCTTTGATTGGCAGGAACCTTTCTCTTTCCAAGTTCCTTCATCTCCCTTGACTTCCTTTTGAATCCTAAATTCCAGATTCATTTCGAAGCTCAGATTACTCATCATTTCAAACCTCAATTTGAGACGCTTTCTTCTATAAAAAGGTTTAGAAATGTCTTCACTTACTTACCTTAAAATCTAAACTCAGAACTTCTTATGGTTTAGCTAGAATCTTCAAATCATCAAGACTGGCTTAAGCTTACCCGAGAGTTTGACCTTTTTTGTCTTTTCCTCAGTCTTCAACCCGATTCCTTTGAAATTCTTCTTCGGAAGCCCTGCCTTAAAAACTAGACTCTTAGAGCTTTCAAGAGGCTTTGAATCACATGAAACACACGAGTAGTTTGGGAGAACTTTTCGTTCCAATTTGATGCTACTTCATGACCTCACTGTTCAACAACATCTCTTCCTCTTGGAATCACTTGATCAACGCATGGTCTTGCTATCAACGCACAGCTTCTTTCGAATCTGTCCTCAAACACTCTTCTTAATATCCTTTGAAGAGAATTTGTGTTATGAAGTGAAGAGAAACCTTGAGGTGGTATTTATAGGCCTTTGGCAACTGATCCTCCTCATCTCTTAAGGCCCCAATGCATGACACCTCCTACTTAGGAACTTTTGGAGTGTCTTCACCTTGCTTTGCCACCAACTACTTTCATGCCACTTCCTACTTGCATGAAGTTTGAGTTGTCTTCCTCATGCATATGTTTTCTTTGCATGAAATCCTATTTATCCACCTCTTTCTAACTTAAGATCAACCTTTTCTCGGTTTAGCCACTTGTCCGGATGAATCTATCAGCCCATAGCTCTCTCATCATCGCATCACTTATGCCACACTAACCTCATGACATCGCAAGTCATTGTTTGGCCGCATACTCCTCTCCTCACATAGCTCACCCTTGGAACATGCGTTTAACTAGGACTATGACCATCACATTCTTTCATCGCATGCTGCTAGCCTTGTCATATACGTCCACATGGCCTCGGATGTCCTTGGCGCATAATTCAGCCTTAGCGCATAGCATATCACCATTGCATGCCAACCCTTGGGTCAAGCTAGGTCTCAATTCAACGCCTCATGGTTTGTCTTATCGCATGCCCTCACTGCATGCCTACTACCAATGTGCCCTTGCATCAACGCCCAAGGTTTGCCTTGCCATCGCCTAGCCTCTTGCTAACATATACCTCACGTCTAACGCAAACATGCCCTTGTTGCTTGCCAACACCCATAGCCTCATGCACAAAACTAATGCATTCACCACCTAACCTCGCAAGCCTTATGTGCCGCAAGCCCCATCAACGCATAGACACTACACTATGTGCCCATTGTATAGCTTCTTCGTGTAGCTCTTGCGCTCATCGCATAGCTCATCGCTCGCTGCCTCAACGCACGGCACCTCGCTCCATCGCTTAGCTGTAGCGCGCATTGGGTAGCCAGTGCCTTGTGCTCAATGCCCATATTGGCTTGCACGCACACTTAGCCTTAATTATCTAGCTTTGCGCCCATCACATAGCTCATCGTCTAGCGCTCTCGCTCTCACTCATCATCTAGTGCTCACGCTCATTGTCTATCGCTTACGCTTATCGTCTAGTGCTCATGCTCATTCTCAAGCGCTTACGCTCATCGTCTAGCGCTTACGTTTATCGTCTAGCGCTCACACTCATCGTCTAGCGCTATTGTGCAACCTCGCAAGCAGCTATGTGATCGTCCGTGGGCAACGCATCAACGTCCAACGCCCACACTTGCGCACAACCTAACGCATCCTTACGCGCGCTTGGCCCATCCTCGTCACTCGATGGCTCTTCCTGGCTATTTGCTCACGCAATCTCTTACCATCCTAACGCATGCGTCCATACCTCATAATCTCAACGCATGGTTGTCCATAGCTTCAATACTTAATCCCTTATGACCTTTACAAACTTGGCCTCATTAGAGCCTTATGCTTTAATGCTCCCTAACATCAAACACATGATTTCTTTTTGACTTCATACTTAGCCAAATTTTTACTAGTTAAGGCTCAACTTAAAGCTACTTAAAAGTCTATTCCAATACTTAGAATTTTTTTCTTCTTCCTTCAACATAAGATTTAACTTATACTTGGTTTATTTCCTTTGTTACTTGCTTAAGTTGGAAAATTGAGATCCGGGTTTCATAATTACTTTCCCATAAGCAAATTTCGTCCTCAAAATTTGCTCGGACTAAGGTTTCACAACAACCTTGTCGCACCTTTAGAACCTTGTCTATTACTACGCTTCCGCTGTGCTACTCTGATATTAACTTCCTTAGTTTGTCCAACGATACTTCTCCCAACTGTCTTCTAACTAGTCTCGAACCAAACTATCTACAAATAACTTTTTTTTTTTTTTTTTATCTCAAACTCTAATTAAGAATAACTTAATTCATTCTTACCTTCCTAAATGGATCTTTAGGTAGCGTTGTGAGTACCAGCTCAGGTTATCTGCTAGGTTCACCACTTCGCTATTCCTCTTAGTCTCACTTTGACTAATTCCTAGGTTTCTCTTTAAACATATGGAATTTACTCTACCACATCTCGCTGGTTTTTTGAACACAAACCTTAGGTTTCCTAGAACTTATGCTCTGATACCAACTTGTCACACCCCCTCCTGAGCCTACCTTTAGAACCCGAAAGGAGGTGTGAGAATGATAGATACCACCCCTTCATGATACTACTGCCCATCTGAACATTTTGCACTCATTTAAGCCAAGGATATAAACAACAACTATTTGACTAAACTCATTTTATTAAAAGGGATATAATGTTTATACAACTCCCAGACTTAACTACAAAGTTTACATCAACAACTTTAAATCGGAAGTGTGGTTATGGTGTGGCAGACCTTGACCTTAGCATCACCCTGGAACTCTCATCTTTCGCTACCTGGGAAGAAAAACATGAAAGAAAAGAATGAGCTTTAAGAAGCTCAGTGAGTGGTAAGAAACTCCTAGAGTATCTTTCAACTCATAATAATACAAGCATATCACAGTTATAAGGTTAACATCCAAACCTCAGTCTCGAATGAGTCTGTTCTCAATTCTACCTATACACACGGTAGATAGTTAAACTAATACAAATCATAAATGCATACTCTTCTATGTTCCCTATATGCACATAGATCTCCGCTTATGGGCTCAGAAGCTAAGCCCATTGGCCCTTTGACCATCCCATACGAGGTTCCTCTCATAGGCTCAGGAACTAGGCCTTATGGCCCCCTGACCATCCCGTGAGATTCTACTCCAAGCTCAGGAACTAGGTCTGTTGACCCACTGACCATCCTGGTCACATATTCTCATGCTCGTTTTGGCTACTCATTCACAATATATTCTAAAAGTTATGCTTAAGACCATAAAGGAAATACCATTCACCTTTGATTGACAGGAACTTTCTCTTTCTAAGTTCCTTCATCTCCCTTGGTTTCCTTTTGAATCCTAAATTCCAAATTCATTTCGAAGCTCAGATTACTCATCATTCCAAACCTCATTTTGAGACTCTTTCTTCTACAAACAGGTTTAGAAATGTCTTCACTTACTTACCTTAAAATCTCAGCTTAGAACTCCTCGTGGTTTGGTTGGAATCCTCAAATCATCAAGACTAGCCCAAACTTACCTAAGAGCTCAACTCTTCTTTCTTTTCTTTACTCTTCAGCCTGATTCCTTTGTGCTTTTTCTTCGGCAGCCCTGCCTTGAAAATTAGACTCTCAAAGCTGAAGAGGCTTTAGAATCACTCAAGACGCACGAGTAGTTTGGGAGAACTCCTCGTTCCAAGTTGATACTACTTCATGACCTCATTGTCTGACAGCATCTCCTCCTCTTTGAACCACTTGATCAACGCGTGGTCTTGCTATCAATGGAAAGCTTCTTCCAAATCTGTCCTCAAACACTCTTCTTAATATCCTTTGAAGAGAATTTATGTTATGAACTGAAGAGAAATCTTGTGGTGGTATTTATAGGCCTTTGGCAACTGATCCTCATCATCTATTTTCTTAAGTATCACTGATCTCTCTAATGAACAATAAATCATAGTCCAACTATGACCAAACACCTCTGGGGCCAAGAGAAGGTGTGGCGCCACATTGTTTAAGCCTCAGAATCGACCTTTAAGGGATCAATTTATTTTGGCTATTTACTCAAACATGATCCATCTTTATGTCTCTACATAAGGTTCAAGTATTTATGTAATAGCCATGGATCTTAGTTTACTGGATTTAGATTGTATGAATGCAATTTAAAGATTCAATAACAACTTTATTGAAGAAATATTGAATAACATCTTTGTTGATAATAGAATGTCTTTAACTTTACAAACTTCGAGTTTTAGGACACATAACCTAACACACTCCTCATGTATTCACATGTACGAATTAGGATCACTTCGTTCTTTGCACTTTACAACTCTTTGTAACAACTATAGAGTGAGCCGCATCCAATAGTATTACCAGAATAAGACACCCAACCTTATTCATATATTATAGATCATTTTGACTATTTACTCGAACCTGATCCACTTTTATGTCTCCACATAAAGTTCAAGTACTCATATAATAGTTATGGATCTTTTAGTTTATTGGATTTATTTCTAAAACGAAATAAGAAATTTATATATTCAATAACAACTCATTGAATTTTCAGAATAAGTTTAATGTATACAAACCATGAGTTTTAGGACATAAAACCCAACAGAACTTTAGTTGAGTGACGCCCTTGTAAGCATCTGACTTGCACTGTGTTGCTTTTAGTGCTGTAGCTCTTTGATTTGTTGAGTTGTCCCTAGTAAGGATGGACATCTTCAATTCTTTGTGACATTCTTTAATACAGATGAACACTATCAATCTTCTAGTGTCACACTTTAGATGGTGAGACTTTCTTTCTTGGACTGAACTTAAATTTCTTTAAGTTGTCTACGTACCCTTTAAGAAAGATATCAAGCCACAAGATTTTTTTTTTTTACTGGAATGAACTTAAAGTTTCCTTCAATCTTCTTACGTACCTTTTATAATGGCAGGGATCAAGTCATAATGTAGTTTAATTTTTTTTTATTGGACTGAACTTAAAGTTTCCTCTAAGCTGCCTACGTACCCTTTATAATGACAAAGATCAAGTCATAATGTAATTCAAAAGATTTTTTTAATTGGACTGAACTTAAAGTTTCCTTCCAGCTGCCTACATACCATTTATAATGACAGAAATCAAGTCATAATGTAATTTAAAAGATTTTTTTCATTGGACTGAACTTAAAGTTTCCTTCAAGCAGCCTATATACCATTTATAATGACAGAAATCAAGTCAAAACGTAGTTTAAAAGATTTTTTTTAATGGACTGAACTTTAATGGACTCTAGATAATTATCGAGGAAGCTTCTTGGGAGGAATTTTTCTAAAGTTACCAGCCATCAAAGTTGAGGGAAGTCCTTGTCTTCTTCCTTGGTAGGGTTAGGCTTCCATGTCATCTTCTTTCTTTTCTTTTTTTAAGTCTTGTTCCCTCTTCTATAACTTCTATAGGAGTGTGACTCTTTTTGGGTGGAATTTGACATTCTTTTCTTTTGACGAGGTATAAGGATCCATCCTTCCTTGTGAGAATGTGACATTGAGATCGCTTTTGAAACCAAACAACTCTGGGTTTGAGGGTCCCAAATTGGGTCAAACTTTCTCTTTGATCATAAGACGTAGACAGTGTTGGAACGCTTGAAGTCGCTGCAATTTTAGCTTGGTTAGTCAGAGCTACTTCATCAAGAATAGCTCAATCTTCTTTTCATGAGCCAACTTTAGAATTAGCTCTTTCAATATGAAGCACTTTTCCATTGGGTGGTTAATGGCCCGGTGATACTTGCAGTAGTTAGGATCATTGACTTTCCCTAACTGCTTTGGTTACTTACACTCTGGCGATTGAATGATTTATTTCTCTAATAGTTGCTCATGTTTGCAACATCATAATCATGGAATGAGTAAACTTTTTCCTGTCTTTCCTTAAGAATTGGGTGCCACTTCTCGCCCTTATTGTGTTTTCTTTCAAATTTTGTTTCTTTTCCTTTAGAGGAACAATTTATTGGGATTGCATGAATAACCATAGATTCTTTAGTGGCATTCACGATCTTTTCTAAGCTCTTGGTTTCATTCTTATCTTTTCTCACCTCATGAACCAAGAAGTCTTTAGTTCCTCTATTGGCGACGCTCAACTCCATGTCATGGGCGTGAGTCATCAACTCTTTGAATGTACGAGGCTTTATCCCTTACAAAATGTAGAGAAGTTCCCAGTGCATACCTTGGTACACATCTCCATTTAGCGAGTCTGTCTTTGCAATCAGGACTCACAGCATTGAAGTAATCGATGATTGGCTCTCTTTTTTGCTGCTTGGCATTTGTCAACTCCATCATACTAATGATGCGCCTTATGTTGTAGAAGTCGTTCAAGAACTTTTTTCCAGCTGCTTTCAGCTGTCAATCACTTTCAACTCTGGATCAGTATACCAATCAAAAGCATTTCCTTTCAAGCTTCGAACAAACTGCTTGACTATCAGATCTCCTCTTGTCCCTGCATTTTTGCAAGTTCCAATGAAATAAGCAACATGTTGTTTTGGATTGCCCCTTCCATCGAACTATTGGAAATTTGGAGGTTGGTACCCACCTGGCATTGTCGAGTTGTCGATTCTTTTGGTGTACGACTTGGAGTACATAAAAGAAATCTGTGATGATCCTTCATACTAAGCCCTTATGGAGTTTGTGATCATATCCTATAGTTATTGGACTGACAGGGAGGTGATATAAGTATATTGTTGTGGTTGGTTTCCTTACAAGATAATCTTTCCTTTGTCATTGGCTTTGGTAGTTAGAGCTTGGCTCATTTCAATAGTTTCTTAAGCCCGTATTTAATTTGTTAAGGCAACGATTTCATGGTCTCACTTCTCAACAGCTTTCATTAAGAAATTTATCTTCCTTCTCATCTTTGTTATGGCTGCCTTGATTGTTATATTCGCCATCATGATAGACATTATATTAAAGTATGATTCTTTCTTTGATTGATCAGTAGTAAGAGCAGAGTTGTCGAATAAGGGATTTTCTTTGATGATAATCCCGCTTTATTTCATCAGTTGTTTCCAGATTTTCTCTGCGATGCCAGAGCCTTATTCTTGCTCATGTAAGATCCTCTTTGAGTGACTCCGAGTGGCAGGTCCCGATAAGAGTTGCTTGCCATAGTGGTTTTGGGTGCAACTTTCTTTGGTGCCATTTGTTTGTTTGAATGTTGAGAGAGATGAGAGGTAGATATTTCCCAACGATAGTGCCAATTTGTTCGATGAGATTTTCGAAGAAACTTGTTTCGTGGAGTTGAACTTGTGTTGATGCAGATTTGATATGGATATGGTTCGATCTCTAGCACTTGATCCTCTGATTCTCTCTCAGTTTAATGCATACACTTGATTTGAGGAAGTGGAGAGCACGATAGTCTTGGAAGAATTATTGTATTTCCAAAGAACTCTCATCTTTTAGTGTTGTCAGCTTCAAGAGATAGAGAGTCTTTTGATTGTTGGGAGAATTCTCCCTAGACCCACTGGAGTGTAAAATTTCTAGCCCCTACAAATGAAGAGAACTTGTAAACGCTCAAACTAAGCTGGAGAGTAAGTCAAGCCAACACTTGGGCCAAGGAATTAGAATGGATTGTAGACTAAGGTAAAAACCTAAAAATTTGGCTAAGTACTGGAATTGGAAATTGGAAGAAAGGTTGAACATTTGGAGGGATAAGAGAGCTTAAGCACTTAAGAAAAAAGAGTGAGCCATGTGTCTGACCCTTGACAAAGAGAGGTTGAACTTATAGCATAGTTCAGAATTTGGGTTTGGTAAGAAGTAGGACTTAACCTCTGAGGTATGATAAGTCAAGTGCAACCCACCTTACCAAAGTGAATGCACACCAAAGAAACCTTATCTGGATGCATGATATGTTCAGGAATAAGATTTTGGCTAAATGTTGGACCTTAGCTAAGAAGATTCAACACATTAGATGTAGTGAAACCCTAAGAGGTCAAAGGTTGGACGCATAAGCAATTCTAGATGCATAGAAGGATATGTGGAATCTATCTTGGGCATATGAGGAACTTAGGTGAACTGTGAGACAACCACTTCAAAAAAAGTTAAACCAAGAAACCACTAGACGCATATCTTGAGGAATTAAGTATAGTTGGATGCATGAGGTTTTGGAAGTAAGTAAGAACTACGCTATGAATTTAGGGGAGGTTGAACGAATGGTTGGGAATCACGTGTCCAAAATAATATGAGTGTGGAGACAAGTTGGTGGCATGGAAAGGACCATGTGTCCAACTTGCATACCATGCGTTGGAGATAAGTTCCTTAATGAAGTAAGTCCAAGTTGACAGCAAAGTGATATACGTGGCTAAACCACCTTATACTAGGCCTATGCATTGGGCACAGTAAGTGGGGACACATATGATCAACATAAAAGTAGGAGGTAGCTACATGTGGAATAAGGAGAAGTCATGCAAACTCTTGTGTTGACACTTTCAAGGGGACGATGCGTTGGCCATTGCATGGTGATGATGCGTTGGATTTTCATGCAAGTGTAGATGTCATGCTATGGGGACTTGTATGGGTGACAAGGATGGCTGAGGGTTATTTATAAATACCTTGATAGGGAACTCCATTTCACACCACCAACTCGTTCCACTTTAAAAAGAATGTAAGAGAGAGGTTTGAGAAGAATCTAAGGCACTGAAGTGAAGAGGCTAGGTGTCCAAACCTTCAACCAGGCATTGGACACATAGACCCGACATTGGCCACACTATCTGGGCATTGAGAAGGATGGCTCAAGCGTTCAGCTAATCTATGTTAGGGTTGACTCTACGACCACTACTGTCCGAAGTTATGCCTAGACCTAGTTTTCATCTGTTAGGGTTGGTAAGCTCAATTTAGGGTCAAAGAGGTATTCTAAAGGTGATTTTAGGATCCAAACATGAGCTTCTAAGTTATTTTTGAACTAATACAGACCTGAGATCTGAGAGGAACGAGGGAAAGCTGGAAAAAAGGCGGTTCCACGGGTAAACTATGAGTGGTTTTATTTTCAATGTTTTTGTTGAATTAATATAAATATATGATACTATTTATATGTATGATTTGGAAAACTTGGCATGATCCTTAAAAGTGATTTCTTAGAACTTAAAGTAGAAATCACTAGTTTCTGTGGATTTGTGTTTCCATATGTTTTATCCTTGAATTGCTTTAAAAGCAAATTTTATGTTGGTTTTGCTATTTGGGTTTGATTGGAAACTCATGTTTTGAAATGTGGTTAAGGGAATGAGATTTCAATCATAGGGGAACTGGAAATGTACCTTGGAAAACGTTAGCATGTCTCGAGCGTGTCTAACAGGATATTATCGACATGTGCACATTAGACAGGTTATATTGGGTACTGATATTGTTTTCTTGTAACTTGATCGTGATTTTATTTGGATACTAGGAATTAGTTTTCTCTATATTTGCTTACAGAATTTATCATGATCGTGCCATCTCATTACATTATATGTTTAATCGATTGATGTTTGTGTTTTGGTATTATGTTGTTGTTTACCGATAAATGTTTATCCAAAAGTTTTGAAAAAGATTTTCAAAACCAAAACCTATGTTTGTATAAAAGATACCACTTACTGGCTTCCCAACTCACGTTTCCTAATTTTTAATCAAATTATCTTTATGCTAGATGCTCTTGGTGTTAGGTTATGTCGGGTAAAACAGGTTAAGTCAGATGATAGATATCACTAGAGGGTGATATTTATTGTTTTCACTCCTCCTTTTAGGTAAAAGAGGTAAACTCGGGAGGGGGTATGACATAACTCCCTTATTTATAAAGTTCTCAGGTGGACTTTGCGGGCTTGGGCTTGGTTGGTCCATGGATTTGGTCCCTAGGACCAACTAATTGAATTTGGGCCTAATTCGATTTTTGGGCCAAATTAAGCCTATTTTTGGACTCAATTGGACTTTAGCCTCAAATTATAACATCAAATTGGACCGAATTAATTTTATTCAATCTAATGGTCATCATGAAAACAAGTGGCATCATTGAAATCATCCTATTTATGTCTTCAATTTCAATTTGGGACACATATTAACTTTTAGTTGGTCTCAAATTTGCTGGTTTGTAATTTCTTCATTAATTTGGGACATGATATGGCAATTTATGATTGGTCCAAAAATTTCTCATTCAACAAGTTTGTGAATCATAAATTCTTTAAGTTTTTGACATAACATAGCTCGTAAATGAGGCGAGTTAGAAAGACCAAACTTGATCTCACATATGAGGTGAAACCAGGTAAATTGAACTTACTTATACAAATAAAGTGAAGCAAGGAAGACTAAAATTGATCGTGTAGGTGAGGCAAAGCTAGGCAACCAAACTTGTTCTCGCAGATAAGGCAGAACTTTGTTGACCATACTTGATCTCGCATATGAGGTAGAGCCAGGAAAACCAGACACGATCTCACAGATGAGGCGAAACCAGGCAAACAAGACTAGATCTCACATATGTGGCAGAGCCAGGAGGATCAAAATTGAGCACTCATATGAGGAGAAGCCAGGTGGATTAGACTTGATCTCTCATATAAGGCATAGCCAAGCAAATTAGAGTTGATCTCACATATGAGGTAGAGCTAAAAAGACCAGACTTGATCTCCCGTATGAGACAGAGCCAGGTGGACCGAACTTCATCTTGCGTATAAGGTGGAGCCAGATGGACCGGAGTTGATATCAAGTATGAGGTGGAGCCAGGTGGACTGAAGTTGATCTCACGTATGAGGTGAAGCTAGAAGAAGTGGAGTTGATCTCAAGTATGAGGCAGAGTCAACCAGACCAGAGTTGATGTCGCATATGAGGTGGAGCCAGACATGCTAGACTTGATCTCGTGGATGAAGCAGAGCAAGAAGATTGAATTTGATCTCGCAGATGAGGCAGAGCCAGACAGACTAAACTTGATCTCGCATATGAGGCGGAGTCAGATGGATTGGACTTAATCTCACGTATGAGGTGAAGCCAGGCAAACCAGAATTGTTCTCACGTATGAGGTTGAGCTAGACAAACTAGAGTTGATTTCATGTATGAGGTGTAGCCAGATGGACCGGAGTTGATCTCATGTATGAGAAGAAGCCAGGTGGACCAAACTTGATCTTGCATATGAGGCAGAGATCCAAAGTTAATCTTGCGTATAAGGCAGAGCCATGAGGACCAAACTTGATCTTGCATATAAGGTAGAGCTAGGAGGACCAAAATTAATCTCGTATATGAAATGGAGCCAGGCGAACCGGGTTTGAACTAACATACGAGGCGTAGCAAGGAAAATCGGAGTTGATCTCACATATGAGGTAGAGCCAGATAAATCAAACTTGATCTCACAGATGAAGTAGAACCAAGCAAACTGGACTTTATGAAGCAATGTCACATCAAACTTGTCTTTCTGATAGTTGCATCACAAAAATGGCATCACAAAGCCTCCAAACTTGAGCTTGATGAAACTTTAGAGAATCCTCCTTACTTGATTTTGAATAAGGCTTTGGCAAAGCCTCTGAGCTTGCATTTGAATAAGCCTTGATAAAACCTTCGAACTTGAATTTGAGGAAGCATCAATGAAACATCTAAACTTAATTTTGAAGAATTTCTAGACTTGAAGATGAAACGTTGAACTTTAGGTGAACGATGCCCTTATAAGCATCCGACTTGCACTGTCTTTCTCCTAGTGTTGCCCTTCTTTGATTTGTTGGGTTGCCACTAGTAAGAATGTATGTCTTCAATTCTTAGTGCATTCTTTAATATAGATGAACACTATAAATCTTCTAGTATCACACTTTAGATGCTGGTGTCTTTTTTTCCTTGGACTGATCTTAAATTTCTTTAAGTTGTTTATGTACTCTTTAAGAAAGGGATCAAGCCATAACATAGTTCATTTTTTTACTGGAATGAACTTAAAATTTCTTTTAAGCTACCTACGTACCCTTTATAATGACAAGGATCACATTATAACGTAGTTCAATAGAATATTTTTTGGACAGATGATACAGAACCAGGAAGATTGAACTTCCTCTTCATTTGTAGATTCGTCAATATGATGAGTTTCGACTTTACCATCAAGGAACCTTTTGTATTTATGTCAACAGACAACTTCCACTTCATGCATGGAGGGACACGACTATAAATTTTATCGTCGTTGTTTTCTTCATGAAATGGTTTTGCCTTCAAGGTTTTTCATCTTTCTTTCATGTTGATCGCTTGTAATTTTGAGATGCTCAAAAGCAAATGTTGAGGTCGATCTTTCTTTGATGTGGAGATATTTAGCCTTTTGAAGGCTGAAGTTGGAGTGGAGGAAGATGCCATTGATTTTCTTAATTTGTCTTGGTCATACCCAATCTTTGAAAGACTGAAGATCGAGTAGTTGGAGGCTTGATTCGATTGAAGATGGAATTCTTTGCTCAGTTTTTTTTGTTTTTAATTGTCAATTTCTTCAGCGGTTATGTGATTATTGTCGACTTCTGTGTTGACAGCTTGACGTGCAATAACTTTTAATACTTCCTCTGAATGATTATCAAAGAAGCTTCTTAAGTGGTATTCTACCAAAGTTATCGGCCATCGAAGACAAGAAAAGTCCACATCTTCTTCCTATACAAGCCTAGGCTTCCATGCCTTCTTTTCCCCTTCATTTTTTCAAGTCTTGTTCCCTCTTCTATAATTTTGATATAGAATCGACTTTCTTCTCTTTCAACGAGTCATAAAGATTCATCCTTCGTCATTGTCACCATCAACATGTTCATCTTTGTTTTGAGAATCTAACATTGGGATTGCTTGTTGAAATCGAGCAACTATGGATTTGAGGGTCTCAAACTAGATACATCTATGTCTTTGATCATAAAACACAGATGATGTTGGAACACTTAAAGTCGTGGAATGGGTGCGAGTCATTACTCTTCGAATGTACGAGGCTTTATCCCTTTTCAAATGTAGAGAAGTTCCCTGTGCATGCTTTGGGTGAACATCTCCACTGTAGATAATTTAGTGAGTTTATCTGTGCAATCCAGACTCAGAACTCTCCATCGATTGATCTACTCAATGGCTAGCTCTTCTTTTTGCTGCTTGGCATTTGTCAACTCCATCATACTAATTATGTGTCTAGTAATGTAAAAGCTGTTCAGGAATTCTATTTCTAGTTATTCCCAGCTGTCAATCGCTTCTGGCTGCAGATGTACCAATCAAAAGCATTTACTTTTAAGGTTTAGACGAATTGTTTAACTAGCAGGTCTTCTCTAGTTTCTGCATTTATGTAGGTTTCAATGAAGTGAGCAACATGTTGTTACAAATTGTCCTTTCCATCGAACTACTAGAGCTTTGGAGGATGGTACCCAACTGACACTTTCAGGTTGCCGATTCTCTTGGTGTACGGCATGGAGTACATAAAAGAAGATTGTGATTGTCCTCTGTATTGAGCCCTTATAGAGTTTGTAATCATATCCTACAGATTTTCTCTACCATAACAGAGCCTCATTCTTGCTCATGCAGTATCCCCTTTGAGTGATTCTGGGTGATAGGTCCCGTATAGGAGCTGCTTGTACCAGTTGTTGCATATATATAGTGAAAGAAAGTAAAAGTGTGGTGAAGTTTTGAAACATAAAATGAATTTAATTGTGTAGATTAAATTCATTGTTTAGAAACTTTCAAATTGAATTGAAACTTCAAATTAAAGTGATGTTTCATGTACAAATTTAATATGCATGAAAGTTAAATTTATAGTTTTTTCAATTTGAATGAGTTATGTTTGATTTTTGTCAAATAACAACTCAATTAAGTTAAATTTGAAAAATGTTTCAATTCTTGTATTTATTTGATTTTATTTTGTAATCTGGTGAGTTACCAAGTTGCTAGCCTATAAATGGCAACTTGGTTCTTCATTTGTTGCATCCCATTCCAATTTGAAGAGTTCTCTCATTTCTTTCTTTCTTTTTTTTGTTCTTGAGTTGAGTTGAGAGCAAGTATTCAAGAGTTCTGCCAGATCCGAGTAGTTCGAGGTTGCAGTTCTACTGGAGTTAGTTGTTGTATCCTGCTGAGACGATCACTGTAGCTTGCTTGCAGTCTGTGCAGAGTGAATAATTGTCTTCAAGATAGCACTTACTAGAAGTGTGCCTCGACTACACTTTGAGTCTCAAAGGTTTTAAAGTTCTTTCAAGACTTTGGTTATTTTTATATATAGGTCTTGTTACACCATCTTGCTTTCGTTTATGTTTGAATATTATATATTGAGTATATTGTTAATTGAGGTGCAATAAGTTTGTTAGTATATTCAGTTTTATATATACCATTTTTCCCCAACAACAATGGCTTTGGATGCAACTTTCTTTAGTGTCATTTTTTGATTTGTTGATTTGGATGACGAGAGAGATGAGAGGTAGAGATGTCCCACTGGATGTTCAAATTTTTTGGTTTCTGCAGAAAATTGTTTTGTGGAGTCTAACTTGTGTTGATGTAAATTTGATGTAGATGTGATTTGATCTCTAGTACTTGATCCTTCATTTTCTCTTAATTTAATACAAAAGTTTGATTTGAGGAAGTGGAACATGCGATGTTATGAAGTTGGAGTCTTGGAAAAGTATTTTTGGGAGACTTGTATCTTCAAGGAGTGTTTAACTTCAGGAGTTTCAGAGTCATTCTGATCTTTTGGAGAATTCTCTCTAAGGTCTCTGGAATGCAGAATTTCTATGTCCCTACAAATGAAGAGAACTCCTCTATTTATGGGAGACTTGGCCTTTGTGAGCTTGGCCTTGGTAGACCTGGCCCTTGGGCCCAACTAGTCAGATTTGGGTCTTAGTTGGCCATTGCACCAAATTAAGCCTATTCTTTTTAGCTAAATTGGACTTTCGCCTAAATATTAATAAAAAAATTAAATTAAATTAATTTGACTCAATCCAACAGTCACGATGAAAACACGTGGTATTATTGGGATTTGCCAACTTTTGTTTTCAACTTCGATTTAGGATACATGTTAGCCTTTAATTGGTCCCAAATTTAATTATATGTAATTTTGTAATTAATTTGATAAATGACGTGACAATTTGTGATTGGTCCAAAATTTCTTATTCAATAAATATTTTTTTTACACGAGGTTTCTGAATAAAATTTTTCATAGAGTTGAACTTATGTTGATGCGGATGTGGTTCGATCTCTAGTACTTGATCCTCTGATTCTTTCTCAATTTAATGCATACGCTTGATTTGAGGAACGAAACACGCGATGTTCTTGAAGTTGGAGTCTTAGAAGAGTCTTTGTATCTTCGGGAGACTTGTATCTTCGAGGAGTATTCAGCTTCAGGAGTCTGGAAGTCTTCTAATCGTTGAGAGAAGTCTCTTTGGGTTCTTTGGAATACAGAACTTCTCACCCCCACAAATGAAGAGAACTCTTCTATTAATAGAGTTTTCTCTTGGACTTTGTGGCTTGGGTTTGGTTGGTCTATGGAGTTAGCCCCTGGCCCAAACTTGGGCCTTAGTTAGCAATTTGGCCCGATTAAGTCTATTTTTAGACTCAAATGGATTTTAACCCAAATATTAATATAAAACCAGACCAAACTAATTTGATTCAATCGAACGATCACGATGAAAACACATGACAACATTAGAATTTGCCAATTAATGTCTTCAACTTCAATTTGTGACACATGTCAACTTTTAATTAGTCCCAAATTTAATTATTTATAATTTTATAATTAATTTGATAAATGACATGGCAGTTTGTAATCTGTCCAAAATTTCTCATTCAACAAATGCACTCTTTTTGGGATTTATGCACATATATAGGTGGGTAAATCTTGAAAAAGATAAAAGTTTGAATCAAAATACATGTTATATGTTCTTGAGTTTTGACTCTGTATGATGTGTCAATTTAATCAAACTATAAATTTGGTACATAAATTTGATTTGAATTTTGTGTATTTGACACAATTTTTTATGCCAACTTACCAAAACATAAGCTTGGTGTCATAGTTTTGATTGATTATTTTTATTAGGCATAAGATTAATAGACTTTATCCTCTACCTAATTGAAAAAATTGAATTTGGAGTAAAATTGATCTCCTATCCAAAATGCTTGGCTTGGAATAGACATGAAGATGAGATTTCAACTTCACTCAGTTTTATTTTAGGATAAAATTATGGTAAGCCCCTTGTTTAACTTTGAGATAATTTGGAGCTATTATCCACAATTTGATTTGACTTGGGATAAAAGTGCAAGTTTGGATTATTTGAATTTGGGACAAAATTTGGATATGACCGAACCAAATTTAGTTTGAAAGATGTAAACCTCGTGATTCTCAATCCAAACTTTGATTTAATTTGAAATGAAAGAGTCCATCCAAATTTACCTTAAATCTTCTCAAATTTGGATTAAACATGAGACGAGATAGGATTCAAGTCTACAAACCAGCCAATTTGAAAAGATTTCCATGAAAATCTTAATTGATTACGATTTAAATCCAACTTATAAAGAGGTCCAAGAACCTCTCTTATCTCTTGGTACGTGGATGACTGATCTCCATCTCTTCTCTGCTTTTTAATCTTCTTCTCCCACCTCTTAAACGCGGATCACGGGATGCGGTTAGTGCTTAAATGTTCTCCGCCGCTTGTGTTTTTTTTTTCTACCAGAAATACTTAATTCCGATTATGCACATTGTTGTCATGAGCGGTGGCAGAACGGCGAGAGAAGAGTCATCGATGTTGCAGTTGTTAAATGAACAGAAACATTGCCGTCGCGGAGGTAGAAACGTGCAGAAGACGGCCATGCACGATCGTTCTCATAGAGAAACATGAGAATTTAATGTCTTCGAGGAAACTCTTCATCTATTCTTGGCAATTTCCTTCGGTAATTCTTGTATAAAAATTAGAGAGGGCGCATTAAACGGTTTTGCTGCGGCTACCGCGACTAGGTGTGAACTTCTTTCGAAAACACATCAAAATTCAAAGAAGTATACTCTAAAAAAAAAGGTTAGAATGACTTCTAATAAAGTTAAAGATGCATTATGGTTGCCTGTCATGCCGCATGGTAAACTTGGAAACATCTCCATTTTTTTTTTAAACCCAAACCCAAAATTTCTCGCAAATGAGACGGAGCCAAGAAGACTAGACTTGATCTTGCAACTGAGGTAGAGCATGCAGACCAAACTTGATCTCACATATGAGGCAGAACCAGGTGCAACGGACTTGATATTGCGTATGAGACGAGCTACGAGGTGGAGCCAGGCAGATCAGAGTGCATCTCACATATGAGGGAGAGTTATGGGTCCGAACTTGATCTCACATATAAAGTGGAGCCAGACAGACCAGATTTGATCTCAAGGATGAGATAGAGCCAGGTGGACCTAACTTGATCTTGCATATGAGACGGAGCTAGGCAGATCGGACTTGATCTGACGTATGAGGTGAAGTCAGGCGGACCGGAGTTGATATTATGTATGAAGGGAGCCATGCAAATTGGAGTTAATCTCGCATATGAGGAAAAGTCACACAGTCCGGACTTGATCTCACATATGAGACAGACCAGACTTGATCTCGTAGATGAGGTAGAGCTAGGAAGATCAGACTTGATCTCGCGGATGAGGCAGAGCTAGGCAAACTAGACTTCATCTCGCATATGTGGCGGAGCCAGGAAGATCGGGCTTGAACTTAGGTGCAGCCAAGCAGATCAAAGTTGATCTCACGTATGAGGTGAAGCCAGGTAGACCAGAGTCAATTTCACAGATGAAGCAGAACTAGACAAACTTGATTTTATGCAGCAAAGTGACATTAAACTTGTCTTTCCGCCAGTTGCATCGGACTTGATTTTTGCCTTCCACATTAAGTTTGACTTCGCGACTTAAGCATAAAAATGACATTGCAAAGTCTCCAAACTTGAGCATGAAGATGGAGAATCGACAAATTCTCCAAACTTAGCTTGATGAACATTAGAGAATCCTCCATACTTGATTTTGAAGAAGCTTCAGTGAAGCTTCTGAGCTTGTATATGAATAAGCCTTAATAAAATCTTCAAACTTGAATTTGAGGAAACATTATTGAAATCTCTGAACTTGATTTTGAAGAACTTTTAGACTTGAAGATGAAGCGTTGAACTTTAGGTAAGCGATGCCCTTATAAGTATTTGACTTGCAGTGTCTTGCTCCTAGTGTTGCACTTCATTGATTTGTTGGGTTTTCCCTAGTAAGGATGGACATCTTTAATTCTTAGTGACATTTTTTTAATACAGATGAACATTATCAATATTCTAGTGTCACACTTTAGATGGTGGTGACTTTTTTTTCCTTAGACCGAACTTAAATTTCTTTTAAGTTATCTACGTATCCTTTAAGAAAGGGATCATGCCATATTGTAGTTCAAAACATTTTTTTACTGGACTGATCTTAAAGTTTCCTTCAAGTAGCCTACGTACTCTTTATAATGATGGGGATCAAGTCATAACGTAGTTCAAAAGATTATTTTTACTGGACTGAACTTAAAGTTTCCATCAAGCTGTCTACATACCCTTTCTAATGACGGGGATCAAGTCATAATGTAGTTCACAAGTTTTTTTTTCCATTCACCTTTTAAGTTCATGCAAGCCAGAAGCTGTAGTAACCTATAGATAGGGATCCTTGAGCGGAAGCGGATCGTCCCAATTTTTCAATTTTTAATAGAATAATACTTTTACAAAGAAGAACATGAATTATGTATTTAATTTAGAAAATAAAAAATACAGAATAATAATTTTGGGTTCAAGAACCCTTACCTTTGAAAACTAATCTTTAATGGAAACAAAACTTTCGATCTCTAAATGGGCACCACCATGAAGAAAACCTTGGTATTCTCTGGGATAAGAAGCCAGGAGTTGAGAGGCTCTGGCTATTTTAGATGAGGGATGTTGAGAGATTGAAAAAGGAAAAGAGAAGGGTGATTAGGAGAGACCGTAAGAAGTTTTATAGATACGTGTTGTAAAAACACTCAAGGAAGCAAAAAAAAAAAAAAAAAAAAAACCCCTAAAGTTCTATTCCACCCCTCTTTCCACTAACGCAATGGAGAGAAAGAAGGACTCCAATAATTATTTTCAAATAAATTAAATAAAATATATAATTTATTTTAATATAAAGAGGGGTGGAACAATATATATATATATTGTTTTATCAAATATAACTGATAACTTATAGTTTCTATATTGTATGAAATACAATATAATCTATAGTTTCTATCTCTCATCAGTTATATATAATATAAATCCCATTTATACTAAATTTAATTATATGAATCCAATTTCATAAAATTAATATTTGAATTATATTCAAATATTTAGTTCCTCTCAAATATTCGTTATGTTATAATGTATCAAATATATTATAGTAATTATATCATATATAATTAAAACTAAATTAATTATATCATATATAATTAATTCCCTCAATTAATTTGAACAATTCAAATTAATCCCAAAACTGTTTCTCATTTATTCTCGTTGAACAATCGTGGAGACATCATGGACTTGTAGCTTGAAGTTTCAACGGTACGCGAATAATTAATTAAACACTTTTAATTAAATTATCCACCATCCTTTAACCGTTGGACAGTCCACTAAAGACCAAGCTGAACTATTCGCAATACAGATATATTTTTGTGTCCATTGGATATAACTAATCAACAGTATGATGACCTTTCATAAATTGCTCTTAAGTACAGTTGGACCAAAATTACCATTTTGCCTCTCTAGTTACATCTAACTCCTTAAATATCACTAATCCCTCTAATGAACAATAAATCATAGTCCAACTATGACCAGACCCCTCTCGAGCCAGGAGAGGATGTGGCGCCACATTGTTCAAGCCCCGTAATCAGTCATTAAGGGAGCAATTTATTTACTTACCCCGACATTAGGGAAGGAGTAGACTCCTTCTTGTGTAGTTGTGTTTCCAACTGTCCAATCAAACGAATCCTGATAATGGCAGGCTTATCGAGCCAACAATCTTACCAGTCTCACCCATACAAATCTGGTCACTCTCACCCATACAAATTAAAGGATTGTCTTCACAGGCAGGAGTTCACAACTCATTTAGGATTCAGGTCATGTTACCTATGGTCATCCTGGTGAAATGGAAGTCTCAATTATGTACGACGTTGAATAATGAGACTAAACATTACGTGGTCCAGTCTTATACAAACTCCTTTGTATAGAATATCCCCACTCACATATCTCCACATGAATGATATGTAGAACTTTACAACAATTGTAACATCTACAAAGCAGACCATACTTGTAGTGTCACAAGGATAAGGTATTCAACATTTTCCATCTACTACAGACCATTTAGGTTATCACTTAAAACATGATCCACTCGTATGTCTCTACATACATGTTTAAGCTACAAGATAACCTTGGATGTTTGTTTAATGGTTTGTGATTAATGCAACTCAAATTAAAATAAGACATCATATATTTTATTAAAGAAATAAGATGTTTGTATAATACAATTACAAACTATAGGACCCTATGGGATTTAAGGCACCAACCCCAACAGGAACACCATGCAATTTAGGCTCTTGCAATAAGGAGGTTCTACATTTAAATTTCAGAAGCTCTTATTTCATCATGGCTTTGTGTTGGATCGATATGGCAACCTTAGAGGGGGTGGGGAGGGGGTTAATAGGATTTAATTAAACTCTTTTTTTCTAAATTAACCCAATTAAACTAATTAATACACTTTTTATAAATAATAAGAAAAATTCAATTTATGCAACAAATAAGATGACAAAAATGTGATAATTTAATTCTATCAAATTTTAGGAAATAAATAAGAACAAACTAAAACATACAATAAATTTCTTAAATTAATTGCAAAAATAAAAAGGAAAGAGTTAGAGAAGAAGACACCGTAATTTTTATAGTGGTTCGGTCAAACTCGACCTACTCCACTCCCCAAGTGCCTCTTGAGAATTTGAATAAAATCTTTCCGACTCTTTCCACGGATTAGAGTCCAATCATTACACCACCGCTTCTTTTAGGGTTCAAGAGAAAACTCGATCCCTTCCACGGTTTAGGATCAAACCGTTACAAATATTGGAATTTTTGAAGAACACAATACAACTCTCACTAGAGTGGATTTATAAGTTTAAGCACTCAACAAATTTATCTTCACAATACAATAATACTCTCTCAAGAATAAGATGAAAAGAAAAAAATTGGGAACTTAAAGAGAGCAACAATGGAACTTTTGAGTTATGAAGGATTATGAAATGTAAAATTTGTTGGTTTAAAATTTAAAGAGGAAGATGGTTTATATAGAGATGGAAAAATTTTTAGAACCACAATTAATTTGGACCATTGGATTTTGGAAAAGAAAAATCAATGGTGGAGATTTTAAACTAAACTAGTCGTTAGATACAAACAAAATATAATATTAAATTTCTTTTCTTTTGAAATTCATTTTCTTTTTAAAATTAATCAAAAAAATAAAAAAACATACCATGTGTCAAAAACTAGCCGTTAGACACAAACATAAAATAATATTAAATTCATTTTCTTTTAATTCATTTTCTTTTTAAATTCATTCTCTTTAAAGTCAATCCAAAAATAAAAAACATACCATGTGTAAAAAGCTAGCCGTTAGACACAAACATAAAATAATATTAAATTTATTTTCCTTTTAAATTTCTTTTAAATTTCAAGTTTTTTATTTTAAATCAATCCAAAAATCAAAAGTCCATCATATGTTAATCTCTTAATGATCCACTATTCAACTAATACGCTGTCACATGTCTACATGCAAATAGTCTAGTTATGTCATGTCATCCACCACGGTATTTTCTTTATAGACTTGTTTCGGTCATATCGTCTTCGTTTTAGTTTCGATTTGAGTGATTCAAAAGGTATTGGAATCGTTGTTCCGAGCTCTACGCTATGGACATATTAAAACACTAATATTTTCAGTAATTAAAAATTGAGTTTGTTATCATCAAAACGTTGATTAATTAATTAAATAAAATTAATTAATTTGAGATTAAGAGCCAAAAAGCCAACACTTTGTTCATCTTTTTCATTTGTAGGATTAGAAAATATGATGATTTTTGGCTTCATCATCAAGGAACCTTCTATATTTATGTTAACAAAGAACTTCTTCATGCGTGAAAGGACACGACTGTGAATTTTATCATTGTTGTTTTCTTCATGAAATGGTTTTACCTTCAAGGTTTTCATCTTTCTTTCATGTTGATTGCTTGTCATTTTGAGACAATCAAAAGTAGGTGTCGAAGGTCAATCTTTCTTTGATGTAGAGATACTTAACCTTTTAAAGGTTTAAAGTTCGAGTGGAGATAGATGCTAAACATTGATTTTTATCATTTTTCTTGGACATATCCCATCTTTAAAAGATTTAAGATCGAGTAGTAGTTGAAGGCTTGATTCAATCAAAGACATAAGTTCTTTGTTCAGTTTCTTTTGAATTGTTGACTTCTGTAGCGGTTATGTGATTACTGTCGACTTTTGCTACGCTTATAGCATGACATGCAATAACGTCTAATACTTCCTCTGAATGATTATCGAGGAAGCTTCTTGGGAGGAATTTTGCCAAAGTTATCGGCTGTCTAAGTCGAGGGAAGTTCTCATCTTCTTCTTGTACGAGCTTAGGCTTCCATGCTTTCTTTGTCCTTCATTTTTCAGAGTCTTGTTCCCTCTTCTGTAATTTCAATAGGAATGTGACTCTTTTTGGGTGAAACTCGACTTTGTTCTCTTTCGATGAGTCACAAGGATCCATCCTTCGTCATTGTCACCATGAACATGTTCATCGTCACCATCAAGTTTGATATGCCTAGATTCGTCTTATATGCGAAATCAAGTCTGGTCTTCCTGGCTATTTCATTTGTGAGATCAAGTTCAGTCAGCCTGGTTCTACCTCATATGTGTTGGGACTGATGTCCTAAATCTAGTGTATCTCGTGGTTTGTAGTTATGTTAACACAAATTATCTATCTATAAAATATTAGGTATTTTATTTGACGATTAGACTGCATTAATTCAATTCAATAAACTAAGATTTATAGTTATTTTATGAAACTTAAACGTGTATGTGGAGACATTCTTGTGGATCATGTGTAAGTAATAACCTAAATGGTTTATGGTAGATGGATAAGATTGGGTACCTTATCTTGGTGACACTACGAATACGACCCACTTTGTAGATGTTACAATTATTGTAAAGTGCTACAAATGATCTTATCCTAATCATTCATGTGAAAACATGCAAGTTGGGGTATTTTATACAGAGAGTTTGTATAAGACCGGCCCACGAAATGAATAGACTTTCTATATAACACTGTTACTAGAAGAGACTTACATTCCCCTAGAATGACCATAGGAGATTGAATCTTAATCCTAAGTGAGTTGTGAACTCCTGTTTATCAAAGTAGTTTTTTTTTAATCTGTATGGGTGAAAGTGGCCATGATAGCCAACTCAATAACCTTACCATTTTGAGAATTTTTCTGATTAGGGAGTTGGGAACACAGCTACACAAGATGAAATTCATTCATTCTGATTCCTTGGGAAAGTAGATAAATTGCTCTCTTAATAGCTGGTTCCGGGTCTTGAATAATGAGGCATCAACGTTTGGCCTGAGAAGTGTTAGTTTATAATTGGACTATAAACTGTTTGTTCATTAGAGGAATCAATGGTACTTAAGGAGTTAAATATAATTTCAGGGGTACAACGGTATTTTAACCCAACTGTAGTTATGAGCATTTGTGAAGGGTCATCACTCTGTTGATTGGTTATATCCATGGACGCAGAAATAAATCTACAGTGTGAAGAGTGTAGCTATCGATATTTAGTGGAGTGCCTGGTAGTTAATGAATATTGATTAATTAGATTAAAAGAATTTAATCAATTAATCTCATATCATTGGAGCTTCTAATCTGTAGGTCCATAAGGTCCACTCGATAGCTCACCAAAAGAAATACAAAAGGAATGATTTGAATTGTTCAAATCAATTAATGGAATAGCATGTTAATGAGATTAACATGATATAGTTAATTATAGATTTGATCTATAATTAAGAGAGAAATATTTTAATAGAATTTAAATAATGAATTTTTTAATGAATCAGGTTCATAAGGAATTAGTTAATTTTGAGAGGTGAAGGCAAATAAACATAGGATGTTTATTTCATTAATTGACTATGTACATTAAATTAGATTTAATATATATATTTATTTATTAGGTTTGCTAATTAATCAAATAAATGTTATTTGATTAATTAAGCACTAAGAGGAAATACTTGGAGAAGGAGAAAACTCTTCTCCATATAAATTGTTTTCTTTGCCCAAATTAACAAGAAGGATTTTCATTTGTGAAAACCTAACCTCCAAAGTTCTCCCAAAATTCTTTTAAAACTTTCTCCTTCCCACCATTCCTCCACCAAGGGTTAGAGACCACTCTTCTACCCTTGGATTCCAAGAGAACATCGAGGTCTCTCTTCCGGTGGTGTTCATTGTTCGTTGGAGATACGTTGCAGAGAAAAAGCTTGGGATTTTCGTGAAGAGAAAGGGATCTACAAAAGTAAGAAATCGTTCTTCCTTCTCTTCTATTCTCTTTAAAAGCATGTTGAATTAAATGTGTTTATCCTCTTTTTTATTATGCTTTTTGCTGTATTTTGTTTCTTTTAAACCAAAAACAAAATGCAAGGCATTCACACGCTTTCAGTCGGGATTCGATCCCTTCAATATGCGAGATCAAGTCTAGTCTTCCTGCTTCTACATTATCTGTGAGATTAAGTGTGGTTTGCTTGAATCTGCTTTATATACGAGATCAAGTTCGGTCTTCTTGGCTCTGCCTCATTCGTGAGATCAAGTCTGGTCTGCCTCATTCCACCGCATATGCGAGATCAAGTTGGGTCTTCTTAGTTTTGTCTCATTTGCGAGATCAAGTTCAGTCTGCCTGGTTGTGTATCATTTTCGAGATCGAAGCTGACGAAACCCTCAAGTCAAGGACTAGGCCAAATCCATTGGAATCCTTAGGCGTGAACTGAGATAAAAGCCAACGAAAGACTAAGATTAAAGCTTGTGGAACATTAAGATCAATGCCAATAGAACACTGGAGAACATTGATAACGAAGCCAACGAAACACTCAGGTAAAGGACAAAGATTGAGACTAACAGCACACTGAGATTAAAGCCAATAGAACATTGTTGAACATTAAGATCGAAGCCATCTAAAACTGAAGCCGTTAGAGCTTCAAGATTGAAGCCATTGAAACACTGAGATCGAAGCTGACGGAATGCACAAGTCAAAGGCTGAGATTGAAGTTGATGAAATCCTCAAGTCACAAACTGAGATCAAAGCCAGTAGAACACTGAGCTTGAAGCTGACGAAACGCTCTAGTCAATGAATTAAGCCAAAAATCGATGGAATCCTCATGTCGCGGACTAAAATCAAGCCAACAGAACATTGAGATCAAAGTTGACAGTGAAGGATCTCATATCTAAGAGTTCCATGAGCGCGTTCGGATCGCTCCGATCTCATCGTGACCGAAATACAATATTATGCATTCAACACATACAGTTATGCAAATAAACTCTAATTAACGGCATGCTATGAACAAAAACACAAGGGAAAGAGTTTCATACCAGTTGAAGACATTTTTCACACTTCGAAACTCTAAGCAGCGAAACCTCTAAGCGATCTACCAACGCCCAATGGAAGTGTCGACTGTAGCAGCACAAAAAATCGCGAACTCACGACTGCAACGGGGACGACACCACCACTAAAGAGCCTCAGGTATTCTCGGAGTGAAAACCGAAAGGGTAGTCTTTGGTGAATTTGGTAGAGGAAGGAGGAAACACGTATCGTGTACGCGATAAGCAAGGATATTCTTTTAGACAGAGTAGAGTAAAAAGATAGTGTAAAAGCCTCGAGAAGCAAGACATTGCTACCAGACTTCTTATCCCTACTTTCCATTGTTGTTTTGTATTCTGACTTTATTTATAAAATGGAATTCTCATCTCAACATCTGTTCAATCTCTTCACATTTTGCATGAGTAGCTAAATTTCCGAAATGGGTTGAGAGGTACTTAGCTAGCATGACCAAAGATCTTCACTTTATGCGATCATTTTGTCTTATGTATGCTTTGTCAGTTACTCTTTAGAGATATTTGAGAAGAGTAGTCTAAAGAAAGAACCTAGATTTGAGAGAGTCAGGTTAGAATCTAGGTTTGAGAGAGTCAAATTAGAACCGCATAAGCAAGAGATAAAAACTTAGACATTAAGTTCTGATTGCTATTATGCATCGCATGCACCTAGAAATATAATATGATAGTATGCGGCCATCTTATGTATGTGTGTATCATTCAATCGCATAGGATAATAACCAAGGCTTAGACATAAGTCCTATCGACATTATCGTATACATCGCATGCATCATTAGAAATAAGGAACTATGGCGTTGCATTGAGAGATGACATGCTATTGTGTGTGTGCCAGCATGATCGCTTAACTTTGAGCGCAATCTTAGGAAGTGTTAGCTAAATCCCTTCTCAACCCATTCATTACATACTCATTGTATTCTCGATTTTATCAACTCTTTACTTAAATCCGCCGCATAGGAAATATACTCAAACAACACATCAACCACTTATTTGTTTTTGTCACCGCAAAGGAATCAAAATTTACCGTCGCATAGTAACTCTGTAGTCCCTATGTTCGACCTTGGACTTACCAGGAAACCTAATGAGATTTATACTTGGGTTTTACTAGAAAAACTTGCATGTGCAACGCATAAACCATCATCGCAATTATACACCATTATTCCATCACATTTACAACGCATCAGTTGACCCTTCACAAATTGCTCGTAAGTACAATTGGACCAAAATTACCAATTTGTCTCTATAGTTATATCTAACACCTTAAGTACTTGTGTAATTTCTCTACTTACCCTAACACTAGGGAAAGAGTGAATTCCTTCTTATGTAGCTACGTTTCCAACTCCCTAATCAGACGAATCTTCTAAATGGTAGGCATATTGATTTAGTGAAACTGGTCACTCTCATCCATGTATATCAAAGGACCACCTTCATAGGCAAGAGTTCACAATTCACTTAGAATTCAAGTCAAGTCAACTATGACCATCTTAGTGAAATGTAAGTCTCTTCTAGCAACGGTGTTATATAGAAAGACTATTTATTTCGTGGCTCGGTCTTATACAAACTATTTTTATAGAATACCCCCCTCACATGTCTCCACATAAATGATCAGGATCAGATTATTTGTAGCACTTTACAACAATTGTTACAACTATAAGCATATCATATTCATAGTATCACTAGGATAAAGTATTCAGACTTATCCATCCACTACAAACCATTCAGGTTATCACTTAAACATGATCCATCTTTATGTTGCCACATATATGTTTAAGTTACAACAGATAACATTAGATCTTAGTTTATTGGTTTTTTGGTTAATGCAACTAAATGTCGAATAAAATACCCCTTATTTTATTAGATAATAGAATGTTTGTACAAATGCACTACACAACCACGAGATCTAAGACATCAACCCCAATAGTTATATGAATAGAAACCGTTAATACCGTCTTACTTCTCTATTTTCCATCTTTTTTCTCCCCCTCCGTTATTCAATACCCTCTTACTCCATTTTTTTTTGTTAATTGTTTGACATTTTCTTATCTAAGATAAATAAATAAATACAACTGCACACTTCAGTTAAGGTATATGGACTATGATGAGAAGAAAGAGAATAAAGGAAGCACCAAGGGATTTTAGGATTTAATGTTTTAACAAAGTTGTATGTTAATAGTTGAATGTGTGTTAATAACCAAATATATTTTTTTATTCAACTATTTATCATTCTGGTATGTTTGGGAGATTTTGATTTTGGAATTTGTGAGATTTTATGATTTAACTTAAAATTTTTGTTTTTTTATTTTGGTTGATGAGAAAATTGGTATAATAAGTTAGAATTGGAAAATTATTAGAGAAATGAGAGTATCTATATAAAAAAATGAGGATACGTATATAATTTGTCTTATAATTGGTTCTTTTGAACTTAAGCAAATTTCAAATTGATCATCATATTAACGATAAGAGCATTTATAAGTTTTTATTTATTTTTATCTTTTTTTAAAAAATCTAAAGTATTTTTTAATGGCATATTAACGATTTCTGTTCATATACTAACGGTGAAGTTATTTTTTGAACTTTTTTTCAATTAAGAGTATTATTGAAGCTTTTGAAAATTTAGCAGTATTTGGAAACACAACTTTAATAGTCTCAACGACAAATGTATTTTGAACTCTTTTTGAAAGTTTAATGGTATTTTTTAAACTTTTGAGAGTTAAGGGATATTTTTGACACAAAATACAAAGTTTAGAGACATATTTATATAATTTATAAAAAAAAACACTTTTTTTAAAAAACATGTAACTCATTAATTAATTACGTATTAAATTATTAACGGAATCTACTCATCTTTAAACCAAAAATGGAACCGATGCTTTTGTCTTCTAAAACAGCCATCAAGAATATTATGGTCATTATCTTTTTATTATATCATTTTAAATTTGTCAAGTAATAATTGTTGTAATAAATAAATATTGTAAGAGTCCAAACGTCAATAAATTTAAAAATTTTAGGAAACATAAAGTTCATCATGCCATCTAATTCAAACTAAATAAGTTAGGTATAATACAAAATGAATTACCAAAAGTACATCCCTTAAATACCTTCGAGAATGCTACCAAAGTTGTTAAATTAATTTATACGTCTTGATGAATATTGAAGCTCATTATTCCATAACCCAATATTTTGATGTACTACTATACAAAATACCTTATTGTTTTATTTTAAAAGAATGTGGTAGTGCAGAAAACTTGCACTTGTTTGTCATTGTCGTGGGACTTTTATGGGCTTGACTAGTTGACTATTGACCCACTTTTCTTGGTATGGTCACACTTTCTAAACATATATGCAAGAAAGTTCTTTGTACTAGTGTGATACCCAATCTACCACATTTTGATATCTAAGTTAGTATAAGAAGTGTATAGTTCAACCAAAGACACAAAAGAAAGGTCAATACTCTCATTGTGTACTTACTCTTTTACCTTTTCCTTTGGGGCCGTTTAATGGAGATATTTATAAGGGACAGTTGCAAATATAGACATTAGATTCAAGGTATTAGCAAATATAACATAATGTAAAAAGAATTACAAATATGGTCAAATTTAAATAGTCTATCAGTGATAGACCATATTATTGGTAGGAGTCTATCAGTGATAGACCATACCACTGGTAAGAGTCTACAATGATAGAAATATTTGCAATTTTTTTAAAATGATGTTATACACTTAGTTATTATTCCTAAAAATGATATCAATTGCAATTACCCTATTTATAATGCCCTACGCCTGTGGTTATGTGTAACTCTAGCAATGTCATGATAGTTTGTGATGCTTTAGGTTGCAAGAACCCAGATTGAGCACGACTTGGTTATTTCTCGATTTGTATATATCTATTGACTTGACTAGTTGGCCCAGAACTTTGAAAGGTTTTTTGTTATAACAGTTTTCTATTTTTAGCTTTCTGTTTCTACTTTGCTGAATTGTAGTAAGAGTGGGCTGCTATTTTTTCTCCTTTATTTTCGTGGATGTAGTTTAGCTACTATTTAAGCTTAGCAGCATTATCAATAAAAGATAGTTTTGTTGTGCAATTGCCTCCCATAGCACTAGCTCATTGCAAGGACCACGAGGTCTCGAGAGTAGGGGTTCAATTAAGATTGCAGGTTTTCCACCATACAATGGTTGTACAAGGTTTATCCAATGATACTACAACACAACCATATCCACCACTACTAGCACCAATTTCATCCCATAACCAACAGACAACACGCCACCATTTATCCTTGCCACCCTACGCACGAGACCTTAACCATCTCTCATTCGTCCATAATATTGTTATTTACTGTTAATGTTTCACAAGCTTCTCCACCCACCGTATTCCGCCATAACCACTACTAACCATAACATTCGATCTCACTACCGGTATAAATTAACATATACATTCAACACAACATTTCAAATACAACTCTAGTAAACACAAGTCTTTATCGAAAACAATATAAACATAAAAAGAGTCCAAATCTAATACTAATATAAAACCACAGACATAGCTCACAAACGGCTCTCAAATGGATCTACCAAGCGCCCAAACAGGACACGCACACAAAATTGGATCCAGGCTACCAGTCCATGCCATTAAACTTAAAGACAAATAAGATATTGATAGCTTACTCAAATATGCATAGTAATAATTCTTAATGAAGTCTCTTCAACATATTCTACCAGCAAAACCTAAATGCTCGGTCACAACACCGATCTCGGATTTGATCGTCATGGTCATACACACGGATAACAATTAGAATTAATGAATATCTTGTCACCCACGATATGTTCAGAATTCAATAAATTGACAGTTAGCCTGAAAATCAATAAGGAAAGATATGAAATGAATTAAAGGGTAATCAAACAAATATAATGCAATTTAAAATAAATCCCCAAGCCATGCATACACAAATAAAGGATCATGGCAAAAAATTTACAGAGACGAACGGGAATATTACAAAACGGTATCAGATAGCAACGCTAGGGAAAGGAACACGAGAAAATTAATTCGTCACGAACACATATTCGGGCAATCCTAAGCCTAAGCATTTAAAGACGGGGCACTGTTCTCTATCAAGCTCAACCTCTCTGATGTTGCCGGTCCCGTTGCCCTCTTACATTTCAATTGAAATTGACCAAACAATGGACCACAAGCGCTTACCATCTCCGGAAGTACCGCTATAACATCTTACTAACCTCCTCCAGAAGAATGGGGCATCTCACTCTGGCTCTTCCACAGTTAGATCGTCTTAGCATTGCTGAGGCTTAAACATCAGCTTAGGCACAGGGGTAAGTCATTAAGTGGGAATCATTATGTAATTCACCAAGGGATTAAGAAAACAGTCAGTGGGTAAACACACATGAATTAGGGAAGGAACAAGAAGAAACAAGGAGAAATTGAAGATGGGAAAAGGAGGCGAGACAGGTCCAATTGAATACGTATGGTGGAGCAAGTCTTGGAATACAGGGTTGAATGAAGAGAGTTACAGAAAAGAGAAACAATGGAGATGAATTCGGAGAGAGAAAAACAAATGCCAAAGATAACATGCTCCACCAATGTCGTGGCACAGATTCGGAATGGTAAGCGATGGCCGAGCGCGTTGGATGGAGGATTATGGAAGGATGAGCCTTCCCTCGCAGCTGACTCAAACCAAGGAGAAGGATCGGAGGTACAGAGCTGCTCGTGGGGATTGGGCCAAAGAATTGCCACTGAACTTCACTCGCTCGCCTGGGCTCGGCGGTGCGCTCTCAGGCTTCGGGAGTCCTTGCCAACAATCACTATCTCAGATTTCAGCTCTCAGCCCTACGCAAGAGCGTTCGTATCAATGTATGCCCCTCGATTCAATAATTAGCCCGTCATTGAAGTCTGAAGGGATTTTGAAGGCTTAAAGGCGGTAACGCGCTTTGACTTTGGTGGTGCTCACTGTTATGGGGATGGAAACGCCGAAAGTTGGGGGAATTTAAAAGTCCTTGCCTTTTATTGCCCAAAAGGCAAGTGGCTCCCGTTGTCCGAAGTATAGCACAAACGGTGTTAGTTGGAGAAACACAAGTGTGGTATTCACAATTGTCCTCCTGCGGTGGGCAACTACTCAGTTGCATTGTGGAGCATTTGAGACTTCCGGGCATTGCGGCGTTGGGTGTTACCGCATGCACGGTTGAATAGGCTCTAGCTGGGATGCGAGCGGGAACGCAGGTGCGACCGCTTCAGTTGTGCGGTTGATTAGTCTGCGTGAAGGAGGGATTGCGTACGGGGAACAGACAATTCGAACTGAATTGATTAAAGACACATTGGAGGGGATGTTGCATCAAGTGATCAAGGAACGGCGGCTGGCAGCAGCATGGATCAATGCGAACTCACGACGGCAACGGGATTGACATCAACCAACTAATGAGTCCCGCGGGTATTCCCGTAAGGTGTTAATTATAACGCCTAACAAGGTGGGGGCTTTGGGAATTGGTGTAGAGTGAATGAGAAATACGAATGCGGTGAGAGGCTATAACAACGGGAGGTAGAAACCACACTAGCGCAGAGAAGAATGTTGCTCAGATTTCGTCACAAGGAGAAGCGATAAACCAACCGAAAGAAGTTACGGCTGAACGAGCTGGAGGAAACGTATAACGTCGAGTTTAAAGCGACACAGTACATAGTAGTTGAGAAAAAGCTTAGCGATGGGGTAGGGGAAGTGGGCGAGTCGGGGTGAGCGAGGTGGACGAGCGTGTTTGAGGGGGAGATAGAGCTTTATCCGAGAGAGTTGCTCACTTTCGAAGTTGTTCCAACGAGGCCCGCCGTTGAGAAGTTCGCCCACGCCTCGCGGGCAGCGAAATTCGTGTGGTTGGGGGAATTGGCGGGAGCGTATCCATTAACGATCACAAAAAGAATAATACTATGGGGTCAGTGGTGAACCATTGGGTTACCCAAATGAAACCGGTACAGTGCCCGACTTAAGTCGTGTCCTAAGGGACCAACAGGGAATTTTGGATGTTTAACGTGATTCATATGTAAGAACCAAGGAAGTAATTTAAGGTAAATTATTTAATCATATGATTATTATTGAGCCAATAGTCTGATTGATACACAATCTCGATTATGAGGAGGCGCCTTTACGTTTGTAAAGGAAATCATAGTTATATTCGAAGTGTTTGCCTCAATAATGACCAATTCTATTTTCAGTTTCCAAGTGATTATGCATAGAGACAGTAAACCAAGGGCCAAGAAATTTCATATTGATAAGCGAACTTTCCTTCGGTTGCAAGTGGGAACATGTGCCACAAGAGAAAACCCAAATACTTGGGGCTCGATCTTTTATCCAAGCTACCCAGGGGCCTAATGGACCTTTTGGCGTGAGAAGTCTTTCCGACGGGAAGAGAGTGCAGCTCAAACTCGAGTTAGCCAGCTTGTAGATAGCCAACCATGCCGTTAACATGCAGGCATTGTCCACTAAAAGAATTCGACAGCTGGACGCTTGTACACCACAAAATTTTATATGGGATGTGTCCCATGGATAGAAACCAAACAAGGAGTTACGAAGAACCCTTTTTTCAATAATGCATGTAAGTACAGTTGGCCCAAATGAACATTTTCTTCCCTGAGTTACATCTCACTTCCTTCATTACCGGATTCCTAGCGTAATAAGGAACAATACACAAGTCCCAACTATGTGGAACACCTTTCGGCCAAAGAAGAAAATTGTTTGTCGCCACACGTTCGTTCAATTCCCGAATCTCACCCTAAAGGAGCCACTAATCACTTACCCTGGCCTTCGGGAAGGAGTGAATTCCATCCTAGTGTACGGCTGAGTTGCCCAACTCACCAAATACAGACGAATTCCCCCAAAAGTGGAAGGTGAATCGTCCCGAACTGCCCACTCTGCGCACACCAATACAAATCAAAGACCTAGAGAGCCCTCAATGGTAGGAGTTCCCTACTCACGTAGATGAGGTCATGTTACCTATGGCATCCTAGTGAAGTAATCTAGTTTGCATAGGAACCGATTGTTTATTTATAGCTTGAGACACCTTAACAATTCGTGGGTCCAGTCTTATATCAGAAACTCTTGTAGGAAAGCCCCTGTTTCCCACACACGAAATGATCAGGATCAAGAACCATCTGAGTGACTATATGTCACGACATTTGGACCAAGTTACATTCCATCCAGGTTTATCCACAAGAGAAAGTGGCCGCCGCATAATCCGTAGCGTTAACAGAGTATTAAGGGTCTCTCTCCTATTATTCATATACACATAGGACCATTGGGTTATCAACCAGGGACATTGTTCACCCTTG
>NC_052358.1:21670522-21673623 GCF_009727055.1 Benincasa hispida
CTTTTTGTTCTCAAACATTTGGTATCAGAGCCAAGGTGGTTTTGATTTTTCAAAGCAGCAGTCTTTCAAACTTTGCAGCAAAATGACTACGGAAGAAAATAAGAATGAAGGGAAGTTTTGTACAGCCGGTAATTCCACGTTTCGATGGTCATTATATGTCACCACATACATGCTTGAGTCACATACAAATAACCAGGGATTTTATGTTTATTGGTTTGTGGTAAAGCAAATAAAATAAGTAACCAAGCAAAAATACAAGATGTGAAGTAAATATCATATATTAACAACATAAGCGTTCGTACAAACTGTTTACAAACTACAGGATACGAGACTTTAGGGCATCAACCCCAACAATCTCCAACTTATACTAAAGCGAAGTAGGGTGTACAAAAAACTAGTACAAAACAATAACTAGGGCATAAAAGCCCAGTACAAGAAAATCTCCCACTTGCCTTAGTCCAACCGCGGGCTAGCCTGTACACTTGCTCCGTAGGTGACCCTCAAACATTATAGCCATGAGAACCTTCGTAAACGGGTCAGCAACATTAAAATGGCCTGGGTTAGACTGATCTGTCTCATCTCCTCAACCTCTTAAGACGTCTTAGGACACATTTTCTTAGACAAAGTGACTCCATGACTGAACAATAGTAGGCCCCTCCTGGAGTCCTGCATCGAGTACTTGAGCAAAATTTGTCAATTTACGATGCCTGAGACAGTGCTAGCACTTTGTTCTTACGATCCCGAAAGATCTTTATGCCTAAAACAAACTGAGTCTCTCCCAAATCTTTCATTTGGAATTGGGTCGCTAACCTATTATTAACTGCAGTCAGTAGACCTACATCATTTCCAGTGAGTAGGATAACGTCTACATACAATACTAAGAAGACTACTGAAGCGTTGATGATCTTCTTGTAGACACAAGGTTCATCAACATCGCCATCCCGGTCAACATTCTCCATTACCTTCTTATATGACAACGGAGCCTCAATGTCGCCATCTACTACCATAGCAAGGATTTTCGTGAAACCAAGATAGCGAACGGGTGGATTTATAACCCTCTCACTACGTCAAGGTTCTCTTAACTCTTGAGGTGGAACCGACCTACTGGATGAACTCCCATCAACAACCCTTGCTGATGTAGCAGGCTCTTCAAAAACTCTTGTTGAAGTTTCAGTAGTTTCATTGGAAAGCTCACACAACATGACTTTGCTTCGTGGACTATGCTCCCTTATATGATCCTCCTCCAGGAAATTAGTATTTGTTGAAACAAACACCCTATTTTCCATCGGATCATAAAAAAAAACCCCTCGTGTACCTTTGGGGTAGCTTACAAAGAGGCATAATCTCGACCGTGGTTCTAACTTCTTGGGATTAGCCTCAAGCACATGTGCAGGGCAACCCTAAATGTGGAAGGAAGTGACGTAAATTAGCTTTACGCCTGTTCCACAACTCCAGAGATGTTCTTGCAACACTCTTGGAGAGAACACAGTTGAGTATATATAACGTAGTCTCCACTGCGAAATCCCAAAACGAGTCCGGAAAGGAAACATAATTCATCATCGAGCGAACCATATCTAAAAAGGTCCTATTTCTCCACTTTGCTACACCATTCTACTGAGGTGTACCCGACATTGAGAGTTGGGAAACGATTCCATGTTCTATCAAATAGTCCTGGAATGCTAAGTCCAAAAATTCTCCACCTCGATCTAATCGAAGTGTTTTATTTCGTCTATCTAATGCGTTTTCAACTTCAGCCTTGAACTCTTTAAACTTTTCAAAGGATTCAGACTTCCGTTGCATAAGATAAACATACCCCTACCTGAAGTAATCATCAGTGAAACTGATAAAATATTCATAGCCACCTCGGGCTCGCACATTCATAGGACCACAAAGGTCAGAATGTACTAACTCAAGAGGCTCCTTAGCTCTATAACCTTTTCAAGTAAAAGGTCGTTTAGTCATCTTACCCTCAAGGCAAGAATCGCACACTGGTAAAGAATTTTCTTCTAACTCATTTAGAAGTCCATTATTCACAAATCTCTCAATCCTATTGAGATTGATGTGCCCTAAACGAAGATGCCAAAGTTGGGCATTTTTCTTTGGAGAAATTTGTCGACGTTTTGATTGAGTTACGACAGTTCTGAACAATTCAGTATTATGGAGGGAATTAATGGCTAATGGCTTTAGCATATATAAATTCGATTCCAGATTTGCTGTGCAAATAAAAACACCATCTTTATGAATAAACGCTTTATTCACATCAAAAGAGTTAGTATATTTACATTGCAATAAACACTTTACAGAAATAAGGTTCCTCTTTAGTTCAAGAAGAATATATACATTATTTAAAATAAGAAACCTATTTTGTAAAGCTAACTGGAGTCTTTCCACTGCCACAGATGAGACGATGTGCCCGGTGCCTACTCACATCGTCATCTCATCAGCCTCTAGCTGTCATCAAGATCTAATCCCCTGAAAAGAAGAACAAACATGATTAGTGGCGCCTGAATCAATTATCCAGGCAGAATCATCATTCTCCACTAAACAAGTTTCAAGTACAAGTAAATCTCATTTACCTTTATCAGCTTTGGCCTTAGCCTTGGCTGTTTTATTCTCTTTCAGATACCGAGGACAGTTCCTCTTCCAGTGTTCATCTTGGTTGCAGTGGAAACACTTTCCCTTAGCAACTTGTAGACGCCTCCTTGGGGCGACAGGCGGTGGGTTAGCAGGTGCCTTCCCTTTTCCCTTACCACCATTCTTCTTCTTCCCCTTATCAGAGTTAGAAGTAGAAGGTGCAGACTTCGTTTCTGAGGTCGAACCTGGAACGTCCTAGAGAATGAAGAAACATTTGCTTCATCCTTCTTCCTCTCCTTACTTTTTAGTAAAGATTGGTATGTCCGTAACTCGTTGAGGAGAGTTGTAAGGTTATATTTCACTTTGTTAAGAATCACATTTCTAACAAAGTGCAGGAAGCTCTCTGGCAAAGAATTCAGAATTATGCTAACCTGGCTGCCCTTATCGATGATAGACACATTCAACTCCGCCACATTAAAGTGGACCATCATGTTAAGCACATGTTCACGAACAAAGGTGCCTTCTTC